>NC_051065.1:29413000-29724333 GCF_004664715.2 Peromyscus leucopus | reverse complement strand
TACCACCAAGTGGGGACCCAGTGCTCAAATGCTTGAGCCTAGAGAGCAGTGTAACACAAATTCTAATTGGTCTTAATAATAAAAATCTGGAGTCAGATATTGGGGTAAATGCTGAAAGATCAGAGAAGTAAAGGAGCAGCCAAAATCATCTTTACCTCTCTGAATCCTCCTACCGAACAAGGGGCCCGAACTCCTGTCTTCACCCACCTCATATTCCTCTCTCTACCTAGCCATATCACTTCCTGTCTATCTGTACATCTCCAGACCTCTTTGGTTAACTAATGGTTAGCTCCACCCTCTGATCTTCAGGCAATCTTTATTTGTTAGAGCACAAACAAAATATCACTACAGAGTGGTGGTTTTCAACCTATGGGTTGTGATCCCTTTGGGAGTCAAATGACCCTTTCACAGGGGTTGCCTATGACTATTGGGAAACAGAGATATTTACATTACAATTTGTAACAGTAGCAAATTACAGTTATGAAGTAGCAATGAAAATAATTTTATGGTTTGGAGTCACCACAACACAAGGAACTGTACTAAAAGGTTGCAGCATTAGGAAGATTGAGACTCACTGCTATAGATGATATTTCTCATTCAAACTACCACAGGGGTCAAAGAGGCTTTATGAGTGGGGGAGCGTTTGCAGGTCAGCCTTAATCAGGAGTTCATAAAGCTGAAGGGAAACTCTTGGAAATTTAATCTGAAGAGGGAAGTCTTTTTTTAATTTTTAAAAGAATTCTATGTGCATTGGTATTTTGCCTGCATGTATGTCTGTGTGAGGGAATCAGATCTTGGAGTTACAAAGCTGTCATGTGGGTGCTAGGAACTGAACCTGGGTCCTCTGGAAGAGCGTTCAGTGCTCTTAACTGCTGACCTTTCTTTCTCTCTAGCCTCTGAAGAGAAAATTCTTAATCTGAGGAAAAGAAAGACACAATGTGCCCCAGGATGGGTTCCGCAGAATTACTTGTGAGTTTAGGAGTGGGAAGTCTTTGGACAATGATGGTAAGGACTGAATGCATGCACCCTATTAGAAACGACAATGTACAGTAATAATCACACCGATGGAAAAAGTAATATTATCAAGAGCTCTGTTTCTGGTACTAGGTTAAATGTTACACCTGGGGCTGGTGAGACGCCTCAGCTGGTAAAAGCTGTATGTAGCTTCTCATATAGCCATTCTCCAAGGTCTCAACTGGCTAGGAACCCTATGTCAAAATTTGTTGGTGTAAATCCCTCACTCCCCTACAGACTCTGGCTACGTCCTGTTTTCTGACGTTCTCCACATCACCCTAGAGGAACGAAAATGCAGACTTCAGGCAAGTTTGAGGCAAAGTACCCCCAAAGGACCATTTTTCTCAATAGGAAAATCGGTTGAATTTTCAGAGGCAAAATATGACTTGTTTAAAAAATATTACAATTTTTATTTATTACAACTTATTATAATAAACAACCTTCAGCTGTTTAAAGTCTAAACTACCTTTTGTAGTTTAGAGTCTGTGTATTCCAATATTCATTGGAAAGAAAAACTTTTCTGATTAAAGCTGAGAGTATAATTACTCCATTAATTTAAAAATACATACTAAGAAGGCAGTTTGACAACCTGCCAACTTAGTTAAGCAATGGTAAATACCTCTGACCTCTGTCCAAGGCATATGAGTTCTATAACCATGGATGTTTTTATTGAGTTTCTGATCCCAGCAATGGTCTCCTTCTTTGAAGTGGACCCCAAATCCAGAGTGTGGTTGGCTGCCTCCCAACAGTTTTGTCACCATTGCCGCAATGCAGACATCGTGTTCTGTAGGTTGACATTGTCACTGACAGGGTTGACAGGTTGGTAAGACAGAAGATGTTTTTTCTTCCCCAATAGCCTGCACAGCAGCTTCAAGCATTGTGAAAGCTAACTTGCTAGACCTGGTCTAGCTTGACTTCTCTATTTCAGTTTTTAGACTAATAATGGCATAAAAGATGTGTTGGAGAAAAATTCTATAGAAACAAACCTGTCAGTATTTGTAAGGATAATTTTCCAGACATTATTTATACATGTAAAGGATATGTTTTAAGAAGAAAACTGAGCAAAATCTACCTGGAACTAAGCAATATACAGTACCTTGGACTGCAATGCCTTTTGGTATCCTCTAAAAATTCCTTTTAATTGATTTTATAAGATCAGAGGAAAAAGAATGTGGCCACAAAAAAATTAAATATTAGATTTGTTATCTTTACCACTTATTTCTTTTAACATTGAGATAATAAAATGTAACATTTTATTCTATATAGAAAATATTCATTAGAAGATATATATATATACATTTATGTGTGTATTTATATAGGTATATATTTACATTTAAATAAATATATAGACATATAGAGATACTATATATACATATAGACAGAGAGAGAAAGAATTATGAGTGTAATCTTAGAAAGTATCTCTGATAAACACAGTAAGAAACTAAAAGAGAATGAGATCATGGTAAACCTAATACTCTGAATAATATTGAGAAATATAACAACAGTTTTACCCTTGAGATGGATGGAGAGTCAACTGAAGAGGTCGAGTGAGACCTCACGTCTTTAAAACAATCATTTCTTCTGTTCCTAGCGTGTGTTGTAAAGCAAGCATGCGTAACATTATACAAACCGAGAAGAGTATATTTGGGAATATATATTTAGATAATTTAGATACATACACATATATAACAATAATTAATGAAAAAATAAGCCACAAATTTGAAATAGAGTGAGAAGGGGGTATATTCAAAGGTTTGAAGGAAGCATCAGTAAGGAATAAATGATGTAATTATGTTATACTCTCAAAAATAAATGAAAATAATGAAAAAATCTAAAGAGAAAATATTATCAGAGCACTGTGGCTCGGGAAGAGATGATATAAAATGGTTAGTTGCTTAGTGCATGTGCAGCTGAAAAGAATTTACCTGTGGATGAGGTGAGGGTGTGCAAATCATCGTTATTCTCTTCAAAATAATTAACTCCTACCTGCCTATTTTAACTCCTTCAGCGGAAAGTCCAATCTTCTTTGCTGTGATCTCTGTTGTTAGTGTCAGGTTCATCTTCTATCTGTTCAGAAGAACAACACAAAAGTGTGTGGCAATGACTCATAAAGGACAACTGCAACATCAGATAGACATCTGTGTTCTCGAGTTTCCTCTTTGGAGGCATTTCTTCAGATGATTAATATATCACTTATTCTTCAGTCATGCGTGGCTGTGTTAGAAGGAAATACACTGGGAACTGGGCATGATCAAATTTGTTATTTATGCCAGGACATTTCAAACGAATAGACACCATCATTATTATAGACAAATGAGTTAGAATTTTCAGAAAGAAATGTGACAAAGACCTTAGACCAAAAGAAATACTGGGAGAGAAGTTGTAAAAGGGAAGGGACTGTCCTGCAGAGTGTCCTCTGCCTTAGAAATCATACCACGATAGTCACTGTGACCAGGACTTAGTGTCAGCATGACAAACACACAGATGAATTTTTAAAATACTTATTTAATCCATGTCATTCTCTTTTTTTCTGTTCTACAGGAAATAAGAGCATACACCATGCCTGTCAGCTTCCCACGATGAACACATTTCTGAAAAAGAAGGAAAACTCAGCTAAATGGAGACTGAGTCACGGCTTTGTTAGCAGAAGGCTTAGCTTAGCCACAATCAGACTCAGGTTTTATATGTAGAAAAAATGGGATGCAAATTGAATGACTTCTAAAACTTTAATTTTAAGAGTACAGTTGCATGTGCATGATAGTTATGGCATTGAAGTTTTACCAAAGGATTGTGAATTCACCTTGCCTCTGTCTAGTATTGCTGGTTCAGAGGACTAATCTTTCAAAGGTTGACACAATAAAGACAAATAAAATGGATGGTCAAAGAAATGGTAAGCTCTTCCTCTAAATTGATCTGCTGGCGATGATGTATGAGGACACTGTAACATTAGAGCATGTGATATTCCATACGAAAGTGGCCCTAACCACTGGCTGTCGTTTATACACATCATTTGGCTACATGCTTGAGGGCACCTTAGCTTTTTATTTTTCTGTTGACCTGATTAGTTTAACTCAGTATTTAAATTTTATTTATTTATTCACTACTTTTTTCTGTCAATTTCCCAAAAGGATCACAGGTAAATTTAATTAGAATATCCCTATCAGATCATGGGTCTTGTTTCTGTTTCTGATTCACAGTTTACTGACACTTCTACATAAAAGTTCATTGTATTCTAGAATTTTGCATTTTATAAGTGGGATTTGTATTTTTTCATTCCACACCATTCTCTCTTTAAATTCAACTTACAAATTAGACATTTTGCTTGGAATTTTGAGTTTACATTTTTTTACATATCAGTATTTATATTTGTTTGAATGTCCTTACTTCCTTACTTCTCCAGCTCCGGAAAAAAATGAAAAAAGTTCCCTAAAATGACACACTCTTAACGTGTATAATTTCTTTTATAAAAAGAAGTTTATTTAGTGCTTAAAGTAGCTTATATCTTAGAGAATATTTCAGAACAGTAAAAAAAAATCTTGTGTGCAAGAAAATATATACAATTATCAACTATGAGTATCTGCCTATGAATTCAGATAAGTTGAAGCTGCTGAAACTGTATTTCTATATTTTCAGTGTAGCTGTTTTCAAAAGTATTTTCTACTCTTCTACCAAGCTTATTTAAATATTTATTGCTAAACTCAAAACTAGTTGTACTGTGTTCCTTCTGAGAATTTGTCTTCTTAAGAGGTTCCCACGGTAGAATGCATCAGCATAAAACACTGAAAAACCCTAATGTAATAGATTGTATGAATGCTTATAACCCTCTAACCCTATTACCTTTTCAATAAAGAAGGTCATAAACACTTAATGCATCCTTAATTTTGCCATAATGTGTTACCATATCAGACTTTTCTAGTTTATTGAGAATTTGCTTAAGTTTTAAAATTCTGAATATAAGGTATTTTGCTTTTAAGATATGAACAATAAGAACAAGAATGGAAGGCTTATTAAAGCAGAACTCTGGTTTCTTTTTATTTGCCTTTGAAGAAATAAAATAATTTATGACAGGGGAACCATTGTTTCTCAACATGTGAATTGGAGTTGAGACATGGCTCAGTGGGTAAGCATGCTTACTGTGGAAGGATGAGGTTGCACATGCAAGTCTCCAGCCATGCATAGTGATATGTGTATATGTAACACCATCTATGGACAGACTGGAAACTCTCTGGGGTTGCTGACTGCCATCCTAGAACCCTGTTCCATCAGAGACCTTGTCTCAAGATATAAGACAGAGACTTGTACATCAAGGCACATAACACCCTCAACATGTAACACACACACACACACACACACACACACACACACACACACACACCAGAATAATATATAGAAGAATTATTTAAGTAAATAGTCAGAACTCCTTGAGACTGTAATTTAAATACAACATTTCACCCTTCCTCTTCCTTCCTCCAAACCATCCCAAATACCCCTCCCTACTCTCCTTCCTATTCATGGCATCTTTTTGCTTTAATTGTTATTGCATGAGTAAAAATTTTTATACACAAATATCCCTAAATATAACCTATTGGTTCAATATAATATTATTCACATGTATGTCCTCAGAGGTTACTGCTCAGCAAGAGGAAAATCGTGCCTGGTACTAGAAACCTACCTAAATACTCAGTGCCGATGAAACCATAGTTATTGGAGGAGAATCTACAGCCTCTAATTTACTAAACCAGCACAGTGCCTCACAACAATCTCTGAACACTTTTCCTTATACCCACATAGAGGTGGAGTCTTCACCCCTCATCAAGGAAACTTCTCTTTGCAGCAAAGAGAGACTACTACAGAAACCAAAACCAATCAAAATGCAGAGTTGTGGATCACAGTCCCAGTGGATACAGCCACAAAACACCCCTGCACTACAGACTCGGGGAACATTGCAAAATGGGGGGTAGGAAGTTTGTAAGAGACAGAAGAGGAGAGAGTGTGTGGTGAGATTGTACTCCTGGTCACATCAGAGTCTATACCCATAAATTTCCACCAGATGCCAAAATGACTGCTCAGATGTGAACTGAACAAGGAAGACACCAATGAAGATTTCAATTTTGATGAAGAAAAGCCCATGAGGCCTCAACCCCACACAAAGAGTTACAGGCAACTGGGTAAAGCTGAGAATTAGAGAGGTGATTCTCCCCAAAGAAGAAAGAGCATACCCATTGGTTGTCCAGTCCAAGCATTTCTTAACTTTCTGTTTTTGTCTTTATTTCTCATATTTGGATTCTGTTTTGAAAAGAAGATATAGGATTCTGGCTTTATTGAACAGTCTACCAGGTGCCTGGTACAGTTTCACCATGAAAACTATCTATCCTTTTCCACATGAAGTTCAAATATTGTCTCTACTCCTTAAGTGAAGTGTTTTAATTTTTTTCCTAATGTGTTTCATTCTAGATATTTCACTATATGTTTTTACTCATCTCAAGTCAAGCACAGGCTTCAATAAATAGGTCTACTCTATATTTCCCCCATTGTTAACTTATATATTAATTCATAATGTATGTGTAATATAAATATAATATAAAATATCTATACAAGTTCATTAAAAATCAAATATTGAATTGAGGATCAGGGTGTATTATAATCATCTTAAATTTGTTTCATATAAAAATTATTTTATGATGAGATCTACATGAGCAAAGTAGGGGTGAGGGTGGGTAAGGGAGGGCAAGGTATGGGGGATGAGAACATAGGGGAACAGGAGGTTCGAGCTGGAACAGGGACAGAGTGGGAGAGCAAGGAAAGAGATACCATGATAAATGAAGACATCATGGGAATAAGGAGAAACAGAGTGCTAGGGAATCCACAACGAAGACCCCACCTTAGACTACTGGCAATAGTCGAGAGGGTGCCTGAACTGTCCTACTCTGGTGATCAGATGGCTGAATACCCTAACTGTCATCATGGAACCCTCATCCAGTAACTGGTGGAAGCAGATGCAGAGATCCATGGCTGGGTGCCAGGCCGAGCTCCAGGAGTCCAATTGATGAGAGAGAAGAGGGATTCTATGAGCAAGGAACATTGAGATCATGATGTCATGTACAGAGACAACTAGCCAAACTAGTAGAAACACATGAACTGTGGACCAATAGCTGAGGAGCCCACATGGTACTGGACCAGGCCCTATGGATAGGCAAGACAGTTGTTTAGCTTGAAATGTTTATGGGGGCCCCAGGCTTTTTGGAGCTTAGTGCCTATGCTGAGACACTTTTCACAGCCTTGGTGCAGGGAGAAGGGGATTGGACCTGCCTCAACTAAGTGTACCAGGCTCTACTGACTCCCCATGGGAGACCTTATCTTGGAGGAGGTGGGAATGGGGGGTTGAGGTGGGGAGGGGTGGGAGGAAAGAGGAGAGGGGAATTTGTGGCTGGTATATAAAATGAATAGAAAATCTCTTAATAATAAAAAATCATCTTAAATTTGTTTCACATAAAAATTATTTTAATTTCCAATTTCCACATTCAAAATCCGTAATGAATATTGATGTTGAGAAAAGAGAAAAATTTACTATGAATAAAAGCATCTATTAGAGATAATTATAATGTACTTTAAAGGAGTCTCAAAGTGTGTTTATATTTAATACTTTAATAACAGAAAAAGAACAATTCACAAATGTTAATAAATCTGTATTTTATATATCAATAAACTTGCATAAAACAAACTGTTCTTGGCACGTGTCATGAAAATATTGTCTTGCCAAATAAATCCATGCTATTTGGAATGCATACTGTTTAGTATTCCAATTTTGAGTACAGGGGTTAAGATAGTTTTGTCACTTTGATAATAAATGCAAAAATTATTGGCTTATATCTGTTCTTCCCCTAGTATGGGACACAGTTCAAATATTGAATTTGAAGTAATTTGCCACACTGTTTAAATCTTGGTGGCTTAATAACAGCAGGAGATTAAGCAGGGAAAAATAGGCTGGGCCAAATACTACAGCTCTATTGGAGTTACTTTTAATAGAAGTTTGTTTATTTGTTCATTTATTTTTAAAAATTTGGAATATAGGATTCAACGGTGAAACTTGCAATTCATGATTTATTTTTTGAAAACATTAAAAGTCGGTCACACAATTTCAAGTGCAGAAAACATAAATGCCTGTTGTGGAAATGTTATGGAGATCAAATGAAGTGCATCTCTCAAATCTCCTTGAAGAAGCTCCTCACTCCAGTGCTTTAGCTCATCTATGCCCTTGCTCAAGAGAGTCAGAATATAGCACCTATGACTACTTCTTTGAGTTTTAAATTCTTTGAGATATTAAAATACCAAGATTTTGTATCAGCTTCACTTCTGACAGAACTTATAAATATAATTTGTTCCATAACTAAATGAACTTGCAAATATTCTTCTCAAAAACTGTATATTATCTCATGAAGCCAAATCTTGTACTTTGTAACCAATATCAATATTCAGAAATTACACATATCTGTTCATTTATAGTTTCTACATATATTAAACATTAAATTTTTTACTTTTTAATCCCCCCTTGTCACACTGATTTTAAGTGAGCAATAGTAATTGTGTGAGTGACTCAGATGGTTCAAAAATGAGAAGACATTTCATAAAAAAATACAATAAAACAGTGACTACATATGTGTAGTTTATAAGTCTACTAGGTAAATTGTCAGAGTCAATTTTATAACAAATCTTGAGTATTTGCATGATGAAAGGTGATCTTTGAGAAAATGATGAAATGATTAAGCATTAAGTTCACGTATAGAGAACAAAAGATCTATATACATAGCATATAGGAAAAATGGCTGATCTGTGAGAATGAAGAAAAACTTTCCATCAGCTTCTTCTTTGTAGCCACTGGAGGCCATGTTGAGACCTGTGATCCATGCAGCCACTGAGCGCCATGAGTGGGTCAATGATCCTGATATGCCCAGGGGCCATGTGGCTTGTGTTACAACTCAAAGCCATGCAGATATGTAGGTGCTGTGGCCTGAAGCCATGTTAATACCCAAGGGTCCTGCTGCAGGCCAGGGGCCATATCTATATGAATGGCCTGTGTCCAGACCTATGCTGTCTCCTAGCTACAAGTCGAGGTCTGTGGACTATTGCAGCTGGGATGTGTTGATGACCATGGCCTGTGCTACCATCCAAGGCCATTTGAATGTCAGGGGATGGTCTGTGCTGCATCCAGAAGCCATGCTGCCACTGGGAGTAACAATAATCTGAGTGGCCTGTCCTCTCACCTGAAGCCATAATGATGTCTGTGGTCCAGGCTGCCTCCAAGGGCCTTCCTTCTCTGGGTCTGTGATCCTATTGCAGCTGGGGACAATGTTCTGTGATTTCATCAGAAACCACACAGAAGCCCATGATCCCTGATCCATGATCCCACTGACTATAAAGAACAAAGAAGCAAATTTTGCAGAGATATCAAGGACTGCAGACACACAGTTGAGAAAGAGGGATATGGAAGGCTTATGTGACAATCCATAGCCCCCTATCCCCCCTATCCCCCCCCCCAAAAAGTAACAGCTGAAATAGGAAGCCATCGAAGAGAAGTCTTAAAAAGTGTGATAAGGACACCAAATAGTAACTCTCCACAATTGATGGCTTCTGGAGGGGGTGCTGGAGGGTAAGGACTCGGTTCTTTTAAGAGACAGACCTTTGAAAGTTTGATCAAGCTCCAGTAAGTAAATATGACACATATTGGACTTGTTGCTGTTGTTGTTTGGAGGGGGGAATCACAAGGGTGGGGGAACAGTCATGAAAGGACTTGGAAGTGAGTGTGATTGGGAGTATTTAATGTCAAATTTCAAAAGACTCAATAAAAATACTGTGTTGGAAAAAAAAAAGCTATATGTGGTGTATTGCCTTTTTCTGAACCATTTAAATCAATAAAGCAAAGGAGGTATTATTTAGAAAACAATCTTATTTGATTATGAAAATTAAAGGAAATAAATACAGGAGATAATCAATTCATGATTGTATTTATATGTGGGGAAATGGGGGACAAAACAGGAAGATAACATTCCAATGAATATGCAAATCCAAGCCTCTAGCCTTCTGGGAAGAGAGTTGGGCATTGTTGTGACTGATTCATTCTATTCTGTTAGTCCCATGGAAACTATAAAAGAAACACATTTAAACTGTCATAAGAAAAAAAAAGGAAGCAAAAAGCTCTTTGCAGGACAATAAATATTTTAAAAATTTGTTTCACAAAGACAGTTCAATATGAATATAATTATACTGGCAGAGCTTCTGCAGGGTCTATAACAAGATTGAAGCTGACAGAGCACAATGAAGAAAATTATTGACCTGTTACAGGCTCTGACCTGTTACAGGGTCTGACCTGCAGCTGGTTAATGTTGTTTTTGAATTTGGGTATCTATGCACAAAAGTCTTAAAATGAGCAAAATATTTGAAGACATTTTATAACAAAATTAATTTTTCTTAACAGTTGTGAATCTTTACTCTGAAACCATCCTTGTCTAATAAACAAAAGGAAGGGCGCCTTGAAAATACACCTGCAAATAATATCATATGGACTGAGCAGATTATATTTAGGTGTATTTATATATGTACATGCAGATATGCATGTAACAACAATTAATGGAAAGAAAAGCCACAAATTTGAAAGAGAGCAAGGAGTGGTATGTGGGAGGGTTTAGAGGGAGTAACGGGAGGGGAGAAATGATGTGATTATATTAAAATCTCAAGAGCAAAAGAAAAGAATATGTATAGAAACTTATTCCTATAAGAACTTCCTAAAATATCTACATACACATGTATAAAATGAGTTTAAATGGGCTTACCCTCCCCCAGACACCATAAAATATCAAATAAAAATCCCAGAGAAGATGTGAGTCTTCCTTTTCAAATTGTTGGTCGGTGGTTTCACCATGGACTTCTACCCCAAACATAACAAGCTGTAGCCATTGTTCTTAGTTACCTGCCAGAACTTGGTGGTAACTCTGTAACCCCAGAAGATGGAACCCATATCTGATACTGTTACCTGAGCAGAAATCCAAAGCTGCTAAAGTCATACGCCCTAAGGAAGAACCCTATATATACTATTATACTATATATATATATATATATATATATATATATATATATATATATATTACTATTATTTTGTTAAATGGACATATTAATGAAGCCCTCAAAGTTCTATCTTTATTATGTCCATAGATTACTAGTGTATCTCTCAAACCTTATCAGAGAAACTTCTTTTGAAGTGCATCGTGATTAATATACAGACGCACAACTGGCCAATGTGGAAAAGCAGGAGACTGGATTTTCAATTCTAAATGTAGACTATAGCTATTGCTTCAAGACTCAAAGATCATCATCACAAAAGAGAGGATGAAAATATTGTAGCATCCAAAGATCTTTGATGTTTTCAGGGAGACAGTATTTGCAGAACGTGACAGGGCATTGCACACATTGAATGACCACATACATGAGACCTGCACAAAAACAAGCCAGCCAAATTCTCAGCATGGATTGTGGAGAGGCTCCTGATGTTCCACCTCTAATCTAGGAGCTATTGACTGCTGATGGCTGATGGATAATGAGGGTAGACTTTCTTCAGGCCAGCAGCTCCTGAAAGGCTATGCATGCAGCACAAGTAATACTAAGTATATTCAATGGATATTAAAAAGAAAAGGAAGGAAGGAAGGGAGGGAGGGAGGGAGGGAGGGAGGGAGGGAGGGAGGGAGGGAGGGAGGGAAAGGGAGGGAGGGAGGGAGGAAACATATGAATTAGAAAGAAAAGAGGGAGATTATGGAAGAAATAGAAAGGACAGATCTGTGGGTAGACTTGATATGCATGAATGAAATTATCAAACATTACATAAATAAAAGTGGTGCCAAGTAGGATTCCTCCTAAGAACAGCATGGCTTTACTGAACTTTGTGTTATTTTTTCTAAACTATTTTAATTAAGATACTATAGCATTGCAACTAGCTCATTTGTACTCCAGTGAATTCTTCTTAAATTGTCAAATGGCATATATTTATAAGTTGGTGATTACAAGATTATTTTTGAACTTTTCCACTTTTAGATGCTTATCTTATGAAGGACTTTTCAACCTTGGCATCACTCATATTTTGGGCCAGAAATTTTGTGGTGGAAGGTCATGTAATGCATTACAAGATGTTCGGCAACAGTCCTGACCTCAATATACTGAATGATAGTACTCACAGCAGAGATGACAATCAAAATGTCTCTAGATATTGCCCAGTGTCCCTTCAAGGGCAAATCTGCCTCTGTTCCCATTAAGACCACTGCTAGAGTGATTAAACTCTCAGGTAAACTTACTGAATTGTACAGGGGAGAAGGGGGAGCCAAATATCAACAGTTTCACATCACAGGAAAAAAACGGTACTCTAATGTTGAAGAAACCATATTACAGTTAATTTTTCTAAACTTCTGTAATCTGATATCTTAGTTTTATAAATAGACTTGAAGTTTGTTAAACAAACAAAAAAAGAAGATATGAGTTATAACTGATTTCCAGTAGACAATCTTTGAATTATAAGGCACACATTAGAGCCACTTAAAACTTATCATAGTACTCATTTGTTTGTTTATTTGATTATGTGTGTTGCTCTGATAAAACACTTTAACCAAAAGCAACTTAGAGGAGGAAAGGGTTTGTATGACTAATGCTTCTGGGTCATACCATCAATGAGAGACGTTAGGACAGGAGCTGAAGTAGAAACCCTGAAGGAATGCTGCCCATTGGCTGATGCTCAGACACTGTTCTAATACAACTGTGGCCTTGTTGCATAGAGATGGTGACAGTCCAGGTCCATGATGCTCAGTCAAGACAATCTCTCACTGTCCTGATGACAGGGAAAACTGAGCCACACAGCAATCAACTAGACCCCACCTTAAACAGAGGCTCACAAGACAAAGAAGAAGCCACATTGCTGTATGACGTACACGAATGAAAGAAGTGTCTCATTGTCAAGAGAAGATGCTGATTTTCAAATGTGGATGATAAATCATAGTGTTAGGATTCTGCCACTCTTCCAGCTGTATAACCGCACATGCTCAGTTCAGTAGCTAAGCAAGGGGTCTTACATCATCCTAGTGCTGAGTGATTACATAATCTGTGCATGTGTGGCAGGGAAATCCTTAAAAAGTCAGACTCCTCCCCCTTCTGCTCTCTCCTCCTCCCCTCTCTCTCTTTCCTCCATTCATGTCTCTTCCCAGGCCTGGTCACTCTCTTCTGTCCCTCCCCCCTCCTCCTAATAAAGCTCTGATACTGGGTTTTGTCATGCCTCTTGACCTTTCCACATAATAACAGTGTCATATTTAAAACCAACACATAGAATATAAGGAAATTCAGTCCTAGATTTAGCACTTGGAAATCCTGTATGGCAGTAAAAATATTTTTTCATGTGCAAAAAAAGGACAATCAAAGTAGGTTCATGAAAGAAATGGAGTCATAATTTGTAGACAGGCTGTGTGTGTGTGTGTGTGTGTGTGTGTGTGTGTGTGTGTGTAAAGTTTGAGTGTTTTGTTTTAAAGGAAAGGGTGAGGAGAAAAGAAGTTTCTAGAGATAAAGGGGATTGGTTGCAATTATTCCTCAAGACAGAAGGAAAAGCTGGCTCAAATGGGTACAGATGACTAAGAAAATAGAAGATTTAAATAAGCTAGAACAATAGTTCTGGAATAAAGTTTTTAAGTAAGATAAAATAAACTGGGTCTCCATAATGGAGTAATTTGAGTCAAAAGCAAGAAGCTCCCATGCTTAGTATTTAAAGAAACAGTATGAGGCTCAACTTTTGATATTTACTAGGAGATGTGGTGAGGAGGAGTGAAAATACTCTTCTGAATTATTTTTCTTCACTTGGCAAATACATTGTGTAATTTTCAGTGCAGAACAGGATGGTGAAGGTGCTGATGGCCTGAGGAGAAATGGAATCACAATCCATTATCTGGGAAGGAGGAAGGGACTGACTGGAGACCTTAGCAACAGCTTCTGGTGTCAATAGTTCTGTGGCTGCTGAAGTTGCAGGTCTGTCTATCAGGAGCCATATGAGACTTCAGTCAAACATATTTGGAGTGAATGAAATCAGGAAAGACACTGAGATTATGAGGCTATACCTTTACTGAAGTTGACTTCCTTTGCATGTCTCTATTCAATTTAATTTAATTTTTTTGGCTCAGCAGATCAATATGCTTACCATGTAAGCCCGATGACTAGAGCTTGACCTCCAGGAGCCACTTAAGAGCTGAGTGGTATGTATATAGAGTTTCAAGACTAACCACTTTGCATTAGATAGCCATTCAGGGGCTCATCCCTGGAAGAGGGTAATTCTCCATTTTCTAGCAAGCATTAGATTTCTGTAGTTCTTTGGTGGGGCCCAGTAAGATTTCCACCCTTCCATGTTTGCTTGTCTACTGATATTGTCCCATTGTTAAAATTAGTTTATACTGAAGAAAATAAACAAATGAATGAGTTAAATGCTATGGTACACAGTTGAATGCCAGTGCTACTTTGGCAGTATAGGACGTGGACAGAGGATTGTCTAGAAGCAATAAGAGCAGAAGGCCATGTAGCTGGGAGCATGAAGCACAGTGGAAGCAAGGAAGCCCCTATCTACACAACATGGAAGGAGGAAACTGACCTTCACATTGTGGGGTAGGGAAGTAGGGGGCAAAACAGATGCCATGACAGGCTTACTTTGGCAGGTAATATCCAGATCCAGAAAAAGCCCTAAGCTGACCCCACCCAGGGAGGGCCTGTATCTAAGGCGAAGTACCTGACATTCCAAATGTCCCAAACATTCCCAAATCCCCTAGACAAATGTCAGCCAGTCAGGCTCCTGAACCCTTACCCTAATATCTACTATGATAAAAAAAAAAAAAAACAAAAAAAAACAAAAAACACCCTGCCCAGGTTCTGGGCTCTCAGCTCTCACTGCTACATTGGACAGACAGAGAAACCAAGCTTCAAGACTAAAATAAGGCTCTTGGCTTTTACATAGGGGATTCAGTCTCTGTGGAGGTCTTTTGGGGGTCCCCGTGATCTGGGCATAACATACATATACTATGTCATACACATGACTTATACGTGTAACAACAACACTAATGTAGACTTTAATCGCTTGTCTTATCTCCATTTATAAATACATTTATAAATGTATTATTGTGTATTATATATAAATGTATTTATAAAATGTATTATTAACTCAAAAACACTTCCATGTCATCAGTATCTTGCTCTGTACTACTCTTGGTGACCCAGCGTTTGTGATTTCTGTCAAACATACCTAGACAAGATACATGAAGCATAGCATAGAAGGCAGACTTTGTGCAGAGTAAAAAGGGGCACACTCCTAACCAGTGAGAGAAGACAATGAACAAAGAAGCTACTGTAACAGAAGGAGCTAGGACAGTGGCAAAACATGTTGTTGATGTACATTTGGGTAAGTTCTGTATTAACTCTAAAGTCTCTGGAACATGCTGCTTTCCTGGGGGTTTGTGTCCAGTCCAAGCAACTGACTCTTTGTCCTTTATCAGGCAGTCTCTTACCATACAGCAGCAACAACACACACACACAATGATGATAATGATTGTGAATAGTAATTAAGTAATTTAACTACTTCTGATAAATAGAAAAAAAAAACATTTTTAGGACTAGCTAAAGGATGTCAAATACAATATGTTTCCCTCTTTTGATCCCTGCTGTTCTTTTTCTTTCTCTGCCTCACTCCTTTTATTTCTTCTTGATGTCTGTCTTTGCTTTTCAGTCTCCTTCAAGAAAGTTGAGTGTCATTCTTCACACAAACTACAGCTCTTGCCAGATTCATAAGTGTTCTAAACAAAACCCACAAAGAATTAGGTCTAAGCCTCTTGACCTATGGAACAAATTTAGTCTGTGAGCATTCCTCAGCTAATTACTATGATCAGCCAATTACTCTTAACATCGAGATAACTGGCTTGAGTACTTTCTAGGAAAAGTAAGAGACTGCAGCCTGCAGCTAGACTTCTAAGTAAGCTAGGGCTGTCAGGAAAGCCAAAATTTCCTATCCTCTTACATTACAATGAGGAATAAGGCCTCAAACCAGGAAGATGTCCCCTAAAGTCTAAAGTCTAAACTGATCAGATCTCCAGGGCTTTTTGACTTAAAAGGATTCATCTGCATAGCAAAAGACTGATTAAGAAGTATATTTGTTTTTGTTTTTAAGAAAGGTCAGAGATGGCCATTTCATCTCTATTTAAAAGCAGAAAATATTATATTTTCTTTTTCCTTCACTTACAGAGTATCTAGCTATTTGGATGAGATGACTAACTGGACTCTCATTCTATTGGTATATGAGTGAAATCTAGAGATTTGGAGGACCCAGACCTTTGTGTACTACGGAATATTTAGAAATCTGTGGCTGATTCCTATTTCCTTAATTTAATAGAATCATAATTAATTAAAATATATAAAAACTTACCAGTTATAAATACATAGATTTTTTTGTAAAGATTTATTGATTTTATGTGTATTACTGAGTGTTTTGCTTACATCTGCACTGTGTACCTTGGTGTCCTCTGGGGCAGGAAGAGAGTGCTGGATGCACTGGAGTTGGGGAAGGTTATAAAATGCCATTCAGGTGCTGTGAATAACCCAGGCCCTCTCCAAGAGCATCAATCTTTCCAGCCCCAAAATACATGGATTCATTTTTAATTTCTTTCATATATTTTGATCATATTCTTTCCTAGTCCCCAACTCCTCTCCTATTAATTCTCTCTCCAAAACAAAGAAAGAAAAGAAAAACTGAAAATTATACAAGTAAAACCAATAATACAAAAATATAAAAGCAAAACAAAGAGTGCACAAAAAAAATAAATAAAAGGAAAAGAAAAATCAGCTTTTCCAATGGAATGACATTAGGTATACCAAGCCAACTCCAGAGAAATCTTCATGTCCAGGCCATGACAGTCAACACAAAACCAAATACATGAATTCTTACTTTGAACTTACTTTCTTTTTTTCTTTCATGTCTCATCAAAAGAGAGGTGTTGTTAGCAAAGGCTCTCAACATTGGATCCTCTAACAGAGTCTACAGCTGTACTACCCTACCCAAATGGATTGTCTTTGCCTCAACAGTTAAATGCAAATTTTTATGAAAGTATTTGCCCTTAACAAATGGTTCTAGTTTATGATGAAAGAAAATAGTGTTGTTTATCCTGAGTTTTGTACTCATTAAGGTGAGAAAAATCAGGAACACTATAAAACAACACTAAAAGCTGTGATGCATGAATTTGAGAGACAGTATAGAAGCTGATGGATTAGTGAGGATGATTGCCCTTAACAGAGAACAGTTGGATATCTACTGTTGGATCCCTTCCTTAATATCCACATTGGATATTTTTCCTTAATCCTTGCCAACTGTCAAGAACATTTTCTCTAGACTCCTCTATGTTAGTATTTTTTTCTATTTGCTCTATAAAAAGACAAAGTAACAACCATAAATCTTTTCACTAAAATAAGATACATAGATACTGGAAAGTTGCAAACATTTTAGGATAGCCAGGAAGTAATTCATTATTGACTGTAGACAGCCGGCTTAGCGTCTGCCACACTGGCTGCAGTACTAGGCCAGCCTTTCTCTCTGTCACTGCTGAAAATCAATCTAATTTGGAGATCTAAATGTAGGAGAGAAGAAGACAGAATAATTATGCTAAACAGTTGACATGAGAGTTTGGAGCTTCAGCCCTGCACAGCTCTTCTCAAGGTTCTGGAAAGAACAGGTACATGTTAAAATATCCACACATATGAGTCCTCTAAATCAGTCATTGACAGATTATCTCATTATCAATCATTTCTTCCAGGTGCAGTGAATATTGGGACATTGAAGTCACTTCTGGGCAGAACTCTAAGCTACTCTAAGAAAACTCCCATAAACAGTAGAAGTATCAAGCCATGGCGCTGATAATGCGTGCATAAGGAAAGTTATGTATTGCTCCAATTTGGAAACAAATAAAGAACATGATACTGAGAAGTGGGAGTATAGGAGAGAGTGAAAATATAAGTCAATATATCATTAAGACGCTTGTACACACATATTTATCATGATACATAATGAAATGTTATTCATCCCCAAAGAACAATGAAATTATGTCATTTGCCAAAATGTGGATGAACCCAATAATAGTGTTAAATGAAGTGAGCCAGACTCAGAAAAGCAAGTGTCACATACTTTCTTCATGTGCAAATACATGTGCATTTCTGTACATAATAAAAGTAGAAGGTGGACTGCTTGCAAGGAGACATGGAACCAGGAGGAGAGAGGAGGAAAGGATGAGAGAGGACAGCAGTGGTACCAGTATATGCAAATTCTCTAAAATTGTTTGAAACTATGTAGTTACAAGGAGAACAGATGAAGTACTGTGGTCCTGTACAGACTAATTATTTGTATCCTTTTCATGGCAAATTAGCCCAAGTTCTTTATAAAAGTCAGTAATAAAATAGGAAAGAGCCTCAGCTGTAAGGTGAATTTGTTGAGGGTTTACTAACAGATTATGAGTATTTCACAATTGGTTAAGTTATGTAAAAGCACCAAGTTCAGGGATGTGCTTGAACACTTGGGACTCATGGGCCAGCTGATTAACCAGGCCTGGCACTTTCTAGCTGCCTCTTACCCCATTCTCCTGAATATCAACTTCGCTTTCTGACATCCATGATAGAAAAAAAACTAATAACTAATAGAATAAAACCCTCTTCTACTTCCCAAATCAACATGGCTAAAGGAGGGACTCTATCTTAGTACCATATGAGAAACTGAGGAAGGAATATTGTTTCCTTGCAAATGTGGAGTTTCTGATGAGAAATCAAATGTCAATAAAACAATGTGAGAAAAAATAAGAAAAACTGAAATAAAAAGAAAAATGTTAGTAGTATCCCTAGAAAACGAAAGAGTAAATTTCCAAAAATAGCTATCCTGTAAGGACCTCTATTTTAGGTCACACTAGATAGAAGATTTTAATTAGGTCAAGTAACTATTTGCTTCCTCTTAATAGAAAGAGCATAATAAGATCTTTTACTTCATAAACCTTACTTAGCTATCAAATGTTGGCATGAAAGTGTGAAAGAAATGTTCTTTATGAAATATCATAAGCTTTAATTTTGCTGTCAGTTCATTTTATATTAGTATTTTTACTATGATACATGCTTATTTGCAGATACATTATTTCTTAACAAAGTTTAATGAGTCAAGGGAATTGTGTTTGCTCAGAATTTTCGTGATTCCCTTTCAGGAGAGAAGAGCCCACTTGGTTGTGATTGAAAACACTTATTCAATCACTGTCATCAGAGGAAAGGAAGAAGAAAGAGAAGAGAATTGGAAGCATCCACAAAGAGGACCAGCACACGGACAGAACAGCACAACTGAATCAGAGATGCTACTTGCTTCAGCACCCTGATAAGCCTGAAGCTGAGATAAAAATGATACATAGTCATCTTCAAACTCACAAACTGTATTGTCAAATGATTAGTCTGACTAAAAAAAAAAAAAAAAAAAAAAAAAAAAAAAACACCAGATTAGCCTGACTAAAAAAAAAAAAAAAAAAAAAAACACCATTAAGTGTGTTAAACTCCTTTAGATGTATGGACTATATCATCCTATAAGCAAATTAACTTTTTTTTTTTTTTTTTTTTGGTTTTTGGAGATAGGGTTTCTCTGTGTAGCTTTGCGCCTTTCCTGGGACTCACTTGGTAGCCCAGGCTGGCCTCGAACTCACAGAGATCCGCCTGGCTCTGCCTCCCGAGTGCTGGGATTAAAGGCATGCGCCACCACCACCCGGCCGCAAATTAACATTTTTATTAAAAAAAAAAAACAAAAAAAACTTCAGTATTGAAATTACTATGTGGAGCTCATCAAATGACAAAAATATTTCATAAAATAATTGATATCGAATATGATCCCTGATTAGAGTAAGTGAGAAAGTAGCTTATGTGTAACCAATTTGCTGCCAAGTGGAAGGATAACCTTAGCGAAGCATTCTGCTGCCAAAGGACAAATTGACTGTACTGGACAACATCTAGACTGCCAAGACAGCATGTTCACACAAAATGCAGAAGCTTCACTAAGTGCCTGCACAAGGTGAGGAGTCACAGAGGACATGGATGGCAGGTCTGTGACCTCTAATGCTGTCCTGCTCCACAGGAATGTGCCATTAACAATTGACACCATGACCTCAGAGCAAAGGAATATATGAGTCAGCTTGATATTATGAGGCATTGTGTAATTCAACAAAATAAGTTATAAGCTCAGTTTTCCTATTTTACTAGCTGCCATTATATTTACAATTACTTATGTATTTTAATTTCTGTAAAATTGCATACTTTATGAATATAATTACTATTTCTAATATATATAAAATAAACCATCCTATCCATAATAGTGCTTGTCCTTAAATACTCAAATATGTTTAATCCCAGATTTATAATTGTCTCTTTGTAAATTGTTTGTTATTGCTTACAACTGTCTTTTCCTAATAAATATTTGGAGAGTAGTTAAATAGAAAATATGTAATTAAAACTTATTTGACACCAATGTCTGAGGCATGTACTGCAGATGGTGTCCAGGCTATATTAAAACTTTAATAATTTGTAAGAAGTAATGACCTGAGTGTGAGAGATGAATTAATATTTTTGACATAATAAGAGTTAGTAAATATATTTATTATTTAAACAATTTGAATATTAATATTCATTTTGTTCTAAATACATGTTGAAATATGGAGACAAATATCACAGGCATGTTAAATAATTTAGAAAGAGCTGAAACTAATATTCAATTTTTTTTTATTGTCTACATCTTTTGTAAGTGTCAGATTCTGTTTAAGATCCTGTCCCACTCAACCTGTTGAATGTGTTCTGAGGTGGGGAGTGTGGAACTGGGGAATGATAGCTATGAAATATAGACTTAGTTGAAGAAAAAGACAGAGACACAGAATAGCTTCGGAAGGTTCTGTGTCAATACCACAGACCCTCCGTTTATTACTCACAGCCTTTATATACCCAAAAACAAGAGGGACAAAAAGACCTCCCCCTTTCAAGGACATCACAGTACAAAGTACAGTTAAGTGTAAACACCTCCTTAGTACTCGAGACAACTGGTGACCACGCCTTATGGCAAAGTATCCTGTAATTAGGCCTTGAAGTATAAGACACCTGGTGACCACACCTTCGGCCAAAACATCCTATTATGCAGCCTTGCAGGGGGGAAACAAGCTCAGACTCTCTGACCTTGAGTCAAGATGAAAACAAGCCACAAGCTGGGGTCTCTGTGGGGCCCCCACTGTGGTCAACTAGAATACAAATGTCATCCAAGCAGCATCTTGACTACTCAGAAGGTCCAATAAACCTGTTCCTTGGTCTTTGTTCTTCTAAATATGAATACTTGGGGAAGCTGACACATTGAAATTCAGATGATTTCAGCTCATGACAGCATTATCAATGAGAGAAGAAAATAGAAACACAATACGTTATCCAGACAAAGACTGCAGTGCATTTGGAAACATTTCTCGTTCCAGCTTATTCTAGGTATTTAAAAATGTTTTTCAGAAAGGATGGCACAGCAGTGAAAAGCAGAACTCAATAGGTTGAATTTAATTAGATGTTAGGTGATGACCCAGACAAAAACAAATACATAGAACATTTAAAATTTTTAACATTGTGAAAACATAGTCATTTTATAGGAGAAAAACACAAATAATAGTTTTCCTCAAAATGCTTTATGCTACTTTCTCTGATCTTACCATTTTGTGTAATGATAACATACATTTTTATAATTAATTTATTAACTTTTGAATAGTATATTTAGTAAAAGTATAAAAGGCATTAGGATTTCTCCAATATCTCTTCCATTCATCCCCCTTTCTCTGTAATGACGGTGCAGGGTGACACATTGTATTTGTCTTCATATCATCTCAGCCAATTTCAGTCTATCACTGTCTTGATTTGTTTCATTGACTAGAGGATAATTTTGACATTTTGTTTAGAATGCCCTTTAGTGAGTGCTTAGCTACAGTGTTTATGGATAGAACAAGTAAATATACATGTTCAGGAAGAATTTCACAGAGGTGGTATGTCTTTTCAGGGCTTCACATCACTGACGCCACTTGTCATTATTCAAAGTTTTAACCATGACTACTCAGCTAAAGTGGTAGCTATCAGAATTCTCCAATTATCAAGTAAACATTTCTCTATCCTCATCAATAAAAACTTTGAGACATCTGTTTTAAGATGACCCAAATATCCCATTATGCTTAAACTGTCACTCTAATTGCGTAAATATATATGTGTTAATCATATTTATTTTTGATTAACATCAACTACTATTTACTCATTCTCTTTCTTAAGTTTTTCCCTTTTTTAAATTTTAAAAAATATTTTATATTTTTGAGAACATCATACAATATATTGCAATCATATTTCTGTTTCCTACCTCTTTCCAGATCCAGTCCTACCTTCTTACCCATCCTACTTCCCATTGTCTATTCTGTTGTTTTTTCATCCATAAAGTCCAGTTTGCATTGCCCAAATACTCTTAGGAGCTGAGGATTCTACTAGAGAGTGGTCAGCCTACTAGAAGTCACAAGGAAAACTGACTTCCCTTCACCAGCAACTATCCAATGCTCATAGCTCTGACTAGGGCTGGAGTACAGATACCCACATCCCCATCCACATGCTGAGAGTTTGTCTACCTTGAGCTTGAGTAGGTATTGTGTATCCTCACAGTATCTACGAGTTGATTTATGCAACTGGCCATTGTGTCTGCAAACACTGCTTCCCTGTAGTTATCCTTCACCTTTGACTCCTATAATCTTTCCACAAAGGTCCATGAACCTTGGGGTGTAGGGCATGATTAATACATCAGATTAATATATCATCCCTCAACCCTCATCCTAGAAGATTCTTCTTGCAGTGGATGGTAGTTAACAGAGACCAACAACTAGTCAAAATGCAGAGAATAAGAGATGGAGGAGTGCTCAAAACACCTCTATTCTCCACAGTCATTAATTTCCAGACACTTACTGTATTAGAGCAGAAAAACAATCTGGTTGATAGAATGCCTGACCTGTGTAGAGAACTCACATTCCAGGCAGGTTGGGCCAGTCACTTTGGTGAAGGGGCCACCCTTGGGAGCCCAACTAAAGCTATACTAAGGAGAGGTGGAGTGATTAGTTCTCTAAAGAGATATTGTACTTCCCTTTCCGGAATCCTTACTTCTAGTACAGAGCTTCTGGACCTCAGCCACTTAGGATTTAAAGACTGACACTTTTCTGAGTTATTCAGAAAAGCAGAACTTTGATAGTCCTTTCTAAGCATGCTTTCTCTAATAGGCTGACCTCCCTAGATGTTGAACTTTGTTCCTCTTCTCCCACCCTGCCATGTGGCTATTTGACCTTGTGTCTGCCCATCATGCCAGCTTAAACAGCATGACTCTTTCCTTCTCCTCTTCATTACCCTCCTCTGGGCAGCAACAGACATGCACAGCTTTCCTGCCTGGAAGACTTCCCTTCAAAGCATAACACATTTGCCCTTATGCTTCCATTTGACACTATTCCGAGATTGTTATGTTAATGAGACTCAGAAACACAAAAGCAGAGTCCAGCTTCCTCTGTGTTACTTAGGGAATGGCTAAAGATGCTATTCAACGTAGTAATATTTAAAGTGACATTGTTTTTAAATGTTAATTTATACTGTGACAAAACTGTATGCTAAAAGTATTTGAGTAATGAACAATAGAATGTCTATTGAATTTCTTTCATTTATTTCAGTAAAATATGACTGTGATCATATTTACCACTACTCTGATCAATGTTTAGGGGCAAACTTTCTTGTCAATTTTGTAATAAGATAATTTGAGAATCAAATAAACTTCAATCTTATGCAGAGGTATATACTCTAAAAAGTCTATTAAATTAATATTTCTAGTGATTTTATTATCTCTGAAGCAGAATTCACTTTAATTACTTGAGTGTTATATAAAGATCTGAATTTTTCATTAAAATATTTAGTGCTACCAAATATAATTCAGATATTTATATGCAGTTTGAACTAAATATCTCAAATAGTTAAATTACTTTATAAATCCTATTTTATTCTAATTCCCATGAATTATTTTGAGGGAAAAAGTGATAAGCTTTGTCTTCAATAACTTAGCCACTATCTTTCATTTGCTTTATGAGAAAATAAAAAGGATTTTTAAAAAACTGGCTACTGACGTATAATAGAGCTGCTTAATAGCATTAAATACGCTGATTGAATGGTTACAAGTCAAGAACTAAGAAAAAATAACTTTAATAATCCTTTCTTTATCTAGAGAGGCCGGCATGTTTCATTCCACTGATGAAAGTGCTAATCTATTACTGTTATATTAAGTAATACTAATGCTTTTGTTACAGGCTAGCATTTCTGAACTTCAATTAAACTTCAACATGACTTTGGGGCATAGGACATTCATAAGGAAACTCAACTACATATTTTTGTTAGCTTCACAATGTTCCACAGTATTATTACCAACAATTTTATGTGTTGTAAAACAGGTTTCTAGGCCTGTGAGACAGTTCAGCTGATAAAGACCTCGTCATGCCTGATGACTGGTGCTTGTACAAACTTCCCACCACCTCCACAAAATAAATAAGTGTAATAAAAACATCCCAAAAGAAAAATATGTGGCTTGAATGTTTGACTATAAATATAAATTAATTTTGTTTCTATACAAAATATAATGCAATTTTTATTGTTGATTCTCATGAATGTATACAATGAAATGTGATCATATGCACCTCTCACCACTTCCTATTTTCCTACTGCAAATTTTCTGTGTCCTCCCAGAAATATCTTACTTCCAACTTCACGTGTTCGTTTATTTATAATATTTTCCATTTTGATAAGCCACCAAGTCCAACCTGTGCTGCCCATATATTCATGGATGTGGGAACATGTACATGAGTATGGGAAACTGCTGGTGGGAACACACCTCAAAAAGGAACATTCTGCTTCTCCCAGCAGTTGTTACCTGAGAACAGCTCTTCAGATAGTATGGAGGCCTGGAAAGGATCCTCTGTGGGTGATATATTGTGCACCCCAATAAATTTATCTGAGGGTCAGAGAACAGAACAGCCACTATATTAAATATAGGTTTAGGCAGTGGTAGCACACGCCTTTAATCTTAGAATTTGAACTCACGGATCTCTGTGAATTCAAAGGCACATGGGAAACTGCCAGACATGGTGACACATGCCTTTAATCCAAGAAGTGATGACAGGAAGCAGAAAGATATATAAGGCATGAGGATCAGGAACTAGAGGTTTTTTAGGTTTGTTAAGCCTTTAGACTTGTAGTAGCAGTTCAGCTGAGATCCATTCGGATGAGGACACAGAGGCTTCCAGTCTGAGGAAACAAGATCAGCTGAGGAATTGGTGAGGTGAGGTTAGCTGTGGCTTGTTCTATGTCTCTGATCTTTCAGCATTCACCCCAATACCTGGCTCTGGGCTTGTTTTTATTAATAAGACATTTAAGATTCATGCTACAAGACGGGCAATGGTGGTACACACCTTTAATCCCATCACTTGGGAGGCAGAGGCTGGCAGATCTCTGTGAGTTCGAGGCCAGCCTGGCCTCCAAAGCAATTTCCAGGGAAGGCACAAAGCTACATAGAGTAACCCTGCCTCGAAACAAACAAACAACAAAAAACCAACCAAACAAACAAAAGATTCATGCCACAATCCTCCTTCTGTGCTATAATATTTCTGGCTTGATTCTGTGTACATCTTGTGCAAGTAAGCATTTTAGTTTTGAGTTCACCAGTGAAATGGTCATGTCATGTTCAGAAGGCAGCATTTCACATCACTCCTCTGGTCCTTCTCCTTGCTCTTATATTCTTTCTGCCTCCTTCTATGCAGGGTTCCTTCAGCCTTGACTAGGAGAAGGGTGTTGATTAAGATGTCCCAGTAAGTTGGAGGCCTCTTACTGAGAACAAGACAGACTCTTACATGTATCACCACCAACTGTAGTTTACTACAAGAAACTTACATGATAAATGTTGATAGCAATGCAGATCTATATGTACAAACATAATTATTCAGAAGACAATTTGACAACATGACCCCTTAGCAAATAACAACGAGCTATCATTTAATATCTATGACATACTACTTTGAATGAGAAGTGATTTTCATAGTCCAGGGCATTTGAATACTCATCCCCAACTTGCAGCCTTGTTTGTAGGAGTGGAGTTGATCCAGCCTTGTTGGAGGATGTGAATCATGGGGTAGGCTCTCAGTTTACTTTCTGCTTTGTGTTTACATTTGAAGATGTGAGAAATCAGCTTCCTGAGACACTCCTGAAGCCTGTTGCCTTGTCTCCCCTCCATGATGGTCTCTTATCCCTCTGGAACTATAAACCAAAACAAACTTTTTCATCCTTAAGTTATCTTGCCACGGCAACAAAAATAACTAATAAACTTCTCCAGCTATAAGCTTTGGATCAGGATTATAATTCTGAACATGGAATTCCCTACTGTGCAGCAGGCCTCCAAACCAGCGAGAAAGTGGAGAGCAGAAAAACAATAGAAATGACAGCTATGCCACTGTTACACGAGTGAACACCGTAGCTGGAGAGTTTTCTCTCCAGGTCCCGCCAAGCCCCGGTGGTCTGACAGCCCACTTATAAAATAAACACACAGACGCTTATACTATTTATAAACTGTATGGCCGTGGCAGGCTTCTTGCTAACTGTTCTTATATCTTAAATTAACCCATTTCTATAAATCTATACCTTGCCACATAGCTCGTAGCTTACTGGCATCTTCACATGCTGCTTGTCATGGCGGCGGCTGGCAGTGTCTCCCTCCTCAGCCTTCCACTTCGCAGAATTCTCTTCCCCACTTTGTCCTGCCTATACTTTTTGCCTGGCCACTGGCCAATAAGTGTTTTGTTTATATAGAGCGATATCCACAGCAGAACACATCTTGCCTTGGGAAGCATAGAGCCTTCAGCTCTGGAGAGGACCATTGATTTCTTTTCCCATGGCCAGCCTGTATGTACTTTGTTTACAAGGTAACTGGTTCATACAGGGCACCACCACCCCTTCCCTCTTGGCTTTCCCCTCATCTCTTTGTCTCACCCTATTTTCATTGCTTTGGTGTTCTCTTTGCCCTCAGAATTTCCAACTTGAAATTTTCTATTGTTTTTCTGCTTTTTCTATTAAAGAATGTTTTTCATTGTATTTGTTTTTTGGCCATATGTGTTGATGTAACCAACCATCTTATTAAATAAGAAACACAGAAACAATGTAAAAGAGAAAGCCGAGAGGTCAGAGCTCAGAGCTAAAATCTCACCCTTCTGCCTGCGGTGTCCCAGCTTCTCGAAAGAGGGCTACTTCCTGTCTGTACGTCTTTTTTATAGTATTATTGTTCTGCCTTCTCATTGGTTGTAAACCCAAACATGTGACTGCCTCGTCACTGTCTGAATGTACAGCCCCCTAGGTCTTAAAGGCATATGTCTCCAATGCTGGCTGTATCCCTGAACACACAGAGATCTATGGGATTAAAGGCGTGTGCCACCACCGCCACACTCTGTCTATGGCTCTAATAGCTCTGACCCCCGGGCAACTTTATTTATTAACATACAATCAAAATCACATTTCAGTACAATTAGAATACCACCACACATATGGTCCCCTTTATAATCTCCTGAAACATATTCATATTATCCTAACCTGAATACACAGGTTAGAATATTAGAATATCAGATTTTAAACTGTTAGAAGCTAGAATCTGTACATGAGAGAGGTAATGTAGGATTTGTCTTTGAGCCCACATTAACTCAATACTATTATATATTCTGTTTTCACCCATCTTCCTGGAAATATACACCGTAGTTCTACTGTGAATAATATTACTGCAAATAGAATCAAATCCCTGCCCATTTATATTCTATATGCAGATATAATAGTACCATCCAAAATATTTAAACAATTTGGGCTAATGGCATGGCTCACCAGATAAAGCCACTTATAACCAAGTCTGATGACTTGCATTCTATTTCTGGAAGTCACATAGTGGAGGGAGAAAAAAAACCAAGATTTCCTCTGACCTCTACCAACAAGCCACAGGGTATGAAAGACCATATACTTACATACATAGATACATGTGCATACACAATAAATGCATGTAAAGATACTTAGAGGATTTCGAAGTTGGTTATGTTAGAATAAATTAAAATTGATTCAAATTAGAAACTATAAAAAACTATTTAAATTGAAGTAAGTAAATTATAATGGATGAATACAGAGCAAATATTTCCAAACACTAGAGAGAAGTGTGATCTCCAGGGAGCACCATTCTCTGACAATCCCTCTGATCATGTGCAGGGTTTGGAAGACAGACAACGCTTAGAGTTGAAAGCTGCCCTTAGCTCTCACAGTGTTTAGTGCCATATAAAACCTTCCCCAGAAATTAAAAACAAGTCTGCACACTGATTTCCCAAGAGAATAAGAATCAGTAAGGATGACAATACTGTATAACCTTACAGAAAATGGTTTAGTTTCTTATTTTGAAAGAAAATTTCTATTCATGCAAAATACATCACAACAAAAGATGTCATAACTGACTTTTGGTGTCAATACGCCTCTAACATATCCCGTATTATATGCCATTTTTGTGAGTTTTCCCATTGCTTTTGTGTTGTCTGTATTCTGAAGACAGAAACAAGAGTGCTCTTTTAGAATTATGTATAGTATGTCATTGAGCTATTTTTATTTGTGCTCTATTTCTAAGAAAGAAAATCATAAAAGACTCTCTGTACTATGAGGGAATTGCAAATATCACTATTATGGATAGCATATAGTTTGGGCTCTGAGCCCTGTTTGAGCATTTACAATACAACACCCAGATTATCCTTTATGTGAATGTTGGCATTGCTCTCCCTATAAGGTGGGCTGTTCACCAAGTGGCACAAATTCTTTCAGGACAGCAAAAATGTGCCTCTGAAAAGATACATCAGCAAAGCACAGTGGCAGTGCTAGCATTTTCCACTCTATAGTAAGCACTGAATTGATCTTTTTTATGCTTTATAATTCTTTGCAGTAGTGTAGGCCCTGGGAGTGCACATTTTATTGTTTCAAAACAGTACAAACACAACATGTGTAGGTATTGCTTTGTAAAATTGGATTTGATGTCAGCTATAAGCAAAATGAGTTATAACAAGATTTATTATGCTTACCCATTATCAAAAGATAAATAAACTCTACAAATTAAATTATTTCTGTTTCATTTCTTCAATTAACCTCCAATTCTCTTTTTCCTTGAATTGGAAAAAAGAACCAACTTAATGATGAGAGAGAATATAGAAGATTCAGACTAAACCTAAAACGTAGTTTAAAAACAAAGTGGTCAACACTATGTGTACATCATGAAATGTTACCTTTCTGATGTCTACTGCCACAGTTCAAACATTAGAAGTTGAGTGCTACATGCTTGCATTTGGATACTGTCCTAGGACATCCTATATGCCCTGTACTATATTGGAAATCAAAGATCAATTCATATTTTTCACATTGAAAAAAATGTTAGTGGAGAATTTTGTATGAACCTGATTTTATTTAGTATGATTACACTTAAACATTGCAAATGTACTTGAAAAGATGAGATAATGAAATTCTCATAAACATTTTATTAAAACCAATGAAAACACAGTAGCTAATTTTAATCTTATGCTTCTTCATTTATCAGAACAGTGTTGGGTTTTTTCAAATAACAATACATAAATGAGTCCTATTTCACCCTCCTATTATTATTTCTATCTACAAATAATTAAATAATTTAGCAAGTATATACCATAGTTGCTGAATGAAGTGGCATATGGTAATTATTACCATTGATTCACTTGCCACATGGTATGGCTCCTATTATAGCCATCCTAATTGCTGCACAAAACACTTTCAGACAAAGAACAGTATGAAGAGGATTATAAATTGGGATATGAAATAACTAGCACAAAGTGCTTAGAACCAAAAGCGATTTCTTAATTCTGCTGTCTGGTTTTGTCAACTTGATACACTTGAGAAGAAAGAACCTCCATTTTGGAACTGCCTCCATCAGATGGTTTGTGGGCAGGTCTTATGAGCATTTTCTTAATTGTGAACTGATCTGGAGGACCTCAAATATTGTGGGTGATGCCATCGCTGTGCAGATGGTTCTAGGTCTCTCTCAGTAAACCTGGAAGAGCAAGCCAAGGAGCAGCATTCCTCTGTGCTCTAGGCTTCAGATCTTGCCTCCCAGTTCCTGTCTTGGTTTCCCTCCATGATGGACTGTAAAGGGTAAGCTAAATGAACACTTTCTCCCTAAGTTGCCTTTGGTGGGTATTTTATCATGTCAAATAAAGCAAACTAGGACATTACATTTGAAGCCAAGCAATTAGTTTAACAATTAAAACCACTGGAAAACTGAGGCTTCACTAAGCAAGACATGTGTCTATTCCTTTCTATCTTGGAATATCTATCATCACCAACTGCTGTTCTGTGCATCAAGGTTTTATCCCTCTTAATAGAAACCTATTTCTTCACTTTCTTTACAGGCTAAAGTTTTTACAAAATTACTGAATAGGAGATTACTTATTTGTGTTTTTCCTGATTTGTTTTCCAAACTTGACTGGTAAATCTTTCTTAGAGATATTTCAGAGTTATTTAAAGATCGTAGAGACCTGGTATTTGGGCAATTTGGAAATATCACCCAACACACTGTGTGCACCACAAATGATCAGCAGTTCAAGTCAAGAAGCACAAAGACCCGTGTCTTAATCCTGATTGTCACATTGCTGTTTATAGTAACAAATTATTTAGTCTTTATATGTTTCAGTATCTTCACTTAAAATAATAAAATCTTTCCTCACATGCTTGCTAATGACAAGTAAATGAATGTTTAGTTTGGTATCACACTTCCTGCACCATGTTCATTTTCTAATCATTCTTTTAAATCTCTTTCTTCTTGTAGGTGCTGCTACACTATTGCAGTAAGGTGATCCTCAGTAATAATAGCTGCCAGGGATTCTGGCAAGGACTCAGAGATGGGAACTTTAAGCTGGTACCCAGCTGACCAAGCCAGTAAACAATTTTACCAAATTATAAGTGGACAGATAGAACACCCAAAGTACAGGCAAGTTCATGACTACAGAAAACCGTGGACATGTGGAAGTATCCTCTATTTGCAACACATATTTTCTAATATAATAATACTATCAGGTACAGTAAAGCAAAATTCATTTGGGTACATAACATTTTACTAATCTACTGAAAAAAAATAGGGATTTTTTTTAAATGAGGGTGTCTTTATGGAAATAACTATAGGTTTCCTCCCAAACAGAACCAAAAATACCATCATAATAGATTAGCAATAATAGAAATGGAATAGATAAAAGAATGTCAAGATGAAGTCACTTTGAAAAGGAGATATAAAGAGCTCAACCTAGGACAAAGTGAGTGTGAAAAGTCTCATTAGGCTTCAATGAAAGAAAACTGAATCAGCAGATTCTAAAATTACTTGAGAATATGAATTATACAGAAGTGTGACCTGGGTATATAAATGTAAGAGGTTTATGCAATATGGTACATGAAATCACATGTCAAGGGAATGAGCATAGATACAATCCAAAAGAGGACTACTCTGTTTGAAGTTCTACAAATTCTAACTGCCTCAACTTATATCTGCATAAATATGTGAGATGATCATAATTATATATGATAATCAATGAGATCTTAAGATCACTGTCTTATTTGTAAATAAAATGAAAGAAATGTTATTTAAGGCATATCCAGTGTGGGAAAAAAAGGTAATAAAGCCAAAACCAAAGGTGGCAGTTAGCTGAACAACAATTAAATAAATCTATATAAAGTGAAAGAGAATATGGAAATAACAAGGATGTCTCATGAAAGCCTCCAAAGGATCAATGTTTCTGCTTATCAAAAAATGTACTATGCAGACTTTCTTATATAACTCGTGCATTTCTGAAAGACAAATATTCTTATGAAAATTCAAAATTCTCAAATCAAAGGAGTACCAGAAAATGTCCTGTGTTAGTTCTATATTTTCATCACAAACACTTTAGCATGTTTGCCAGTAACAGAAATAAAATCAAAAGGACATTTTATTTAATTCCAGAAGAAATGATGCAGACAGAATCATATCTAATAATTGTCTAGCTGAATTTTATAGAATATTTATTGAACATCTGGTAGATCCTTGTGTTCAAACTCTATTTATTTTTCTTATTATCTTCAATATTCTCCTATAAAGTATTTCATATGTGAGTAAAATATAAAAACCTCTAGATAAAAATCATTTTACATTTATATGGGAGTTTTTGTGATTAAGAATTTTGAAAGTATTTTGACAACTTTACAAATAAAGTCATTTCATGCAACATTGCATTTCTGTTTTTGTAAAGGCATTATACATTTCCATCAGGAAACAATTTGAAGACTATAAAAAATGAATAACATGTTGTCTTTAATGAAATGAAATATCCTAAAAATATTGAACAAACTTGTAACTGTGCTTTGAGTAATGTATTCTGAATAAATTATGGTCAATAATCTTCAGTGTTGATATTTGCCTTTAAACTAATGAGTTTGAAAATAGGAAATAATATAAAAATATTTTGAAACATGGGAAACACTGCACCCTTTCTGATGTAATTTTGTCATCTCAACTTGTATCACATGGTTTTCATGTGCTATGCACTCATACAATAAGATCCTGCGTATTCTGCTCAAGGTCAACCATGAAATAATCAGGAAATTGTATAACAACTGTAAATAATTCTGGTTTGTGGGCATCTGGAACCATCTCTATTTTCCTCATAGCTGACTATTTGTGGTTGAAGTTTTCCTGGTCCTGCCTGGTCCACAGACTGGACAAATCTCTTTCACCTGCCACTCCCGCAGCTGCTCAGACCCAAACAAACACACAGAGACTTATATTACTTATAAACTGTATGGCCGTGGCAGGCTTCTTACTATCTAGTTCTTCAATCTTAAATTAACCCATTTCTATAAATCTATACCTTCCCACGTGGCTTGTGGCTTACCCTCACATCTTGTTTCCAATGGCGGTGGCTGGCAGTGTCTCCCACCTCAGCCTTCCACTTCCCAGCATTCTCCTTTCTCTTTGTCCCACCTATACTTCCTGCCTGCCTACTGGCCAATCAACACTTTATTTATTAACCAATCAGAGCAACACATTCACAGCATAGAGAACATGCCACAGCAACTATCTCTCTACTTGTTGAGAGCACAAAGGTCCTTGCACTCACAGAAAAGCATCAGGGAAACAAAGAGTGTTCAACAAGCAGGGTTGTCTCTTTAAACATAAGAGGTATAAAACCTGGTTTCTGCTCCAAAGCCTGGGAATGCAGCTTGTTAATAGCTTGAGTGACCTCTGAGCTATCTGTAGGGCCAGGTGATATCTGGCTCCCCCAAGCTCACACAAGCAGGAAAGGAGGTAGTCTAGTGACCACTGTGTTATCTGTATAGCCAGGGGCTCCCCCAGATCCCACATATAGGACACAGTTAATACCCTTGGTCCTTAAAATGACACGTGAAGCCTATCTTTAGAACTCATCATCATGGAAGAAGTGACATGTGCTTTAAGAAGAGTTATAACATAACTGTGCCTCATCGTTCACACAGGATTCTGTTATACCAGGAAACTTACTTACAAACTATACCACACTTTAATATGCCTAAAATAAACTGCCTGGTGTCACACTCTAGAAGTTTGAATGACTACTGAGTGTTGAACTGGATTTCCTTCTTGCCTCCATGGATCATTACTCTGCCAACCCTAGTGTTTGCATAGAACCCCACCCCCTGTCCCTCACCCCAAGAACACTACTCAAAGGGCTTCTCTGAACTGACATTTTCCATAGTTTCAAAACTGATTTTTTTATCATATTACTCCTACATTATCTTTCCCCATTGGTGGGAAGAACAAAAGCTTAACTGAACTGCACACATGGCAAGAAAGGTAAAATATGCCTAAATGCCTCCACTATACCTTCATAATTACAGTTTCCTCTAACCAGAGAGAATACCTGTGATTGACAGTGTAATATCACTCCTCTTAGTTTCTATCATTACTTAACTCAAGTATGAAATTCATTGTATTCTTACTGAACTCTTAGCTACTACATACACTTCTCCTTCCTGACAACTCTTACTCCATATTTTTCACTGTCTGGTGACTCCTTTCATAAAACACCAGTTTGTGGTCACTATAATGAAAGGAATGAGGCATCTGATCTATTTTTAAAAAGAAAACAGAAAAATATGTATTTTTTCTCAAAATCCCAGAGGTTTGAGTATGAGATCAAGTCACTTCTTCACTTTACCCCACTGATGAAGGCAAGCACTTCTTGACAGTGCTCAGCAGTGCCAAGCTCACTTCTGCTAGGGAGCAAAGTGGAAAAAGAGGAGGACGAGTTTCCCATTTTCATCAGGTGCATTCTTCCAGGGAGCTAAGACCATCTAGGTGAGCCAGGCCTCCTAAACCTTCCCAGCAAGGCCATCCTAGGAACCAAGACTTTAGCAGTGAGCCTCCATATACCATTTCTCCATCTCATAACATGTCATCACTACTCTGAGCTTTAATAAGGTTATTATGTATCATTTTATGTTCTTATAAAAATCTGTCCATTTTAGTCACCAAATTTCCCTTTGAGTTCCAATCAAAGGGACTGGCAAAAAGGAGGTTTTTTTTTTTTTAATTTATTTTATTTATTCTTTTTAAATACTAGTGATATGGGACTTCTGAAGAAGTCTGTAATTTTTAGAAAGTCAATTTATTTATATCACATAGCACTTGTGTGGTAAAATAATATTCAAGAAAGATACTTTCCCTTCATGCTTGTAAATGGTGCACCACAGACAGAAAATGCTGTCAGCCTGAATGGAGAGGAAGCACAGAAAAATGAGAGTTTCAGTTGACAAGTTCTCACAGTTCAAAATGGTAGCAGCTTCCCTATAATGTACAAAGAGAGAGAATAGAGAATTCATCAAAAGAAAGCAACATATCTGATATAAAGAAGAAAGTCAGGGATTTTAATTCATATTGTGCCCTGTCTTCTTTTTGCTCTATTTAATTTTTAAAATATTAATATTTTATTACACATTATTTTGAATGTTTAATTAAGCCATGTCAGTGTCAAAAATGTATTTCTAACATTAAGAAAGATGCAATGAAGTGTGTGTATATGTGTGTGTGTGTGTGTGAGTGAGAGAGAGAGAGAGGGAGAGAGAGGGAGAGAAAGAAACAGAGATAGAGATTAGTATCATGATGCCTTTAATTTTTCTATTTTTAAATATTAATAAAAATTTATATACCATTTGGTTGAAAAAAACTGCTACCGGCAAAGTTTGGTATACTTGTCAAAAGCCAGTGAAATGTTTTCTAAGAGACACAATTTTAGTTTGCAATTAATCTCGTGATTAATAAATCCTTACTCATCTTTTACTATCATAAATAATTTATAATATTTAGAGTTACAGAATCACATTACTTATATTTGAAACATAAAAAGAAAAGGTTGGTTAAAATTTAGCTCCTTTTCTGTTGTAGAACATTACTTTAAGGTGTATTGCTTTTATTTATGTTGTATTTGTTTAACTCTGTGAAGCTGTGTTACTGTGCCTGTCTAAAACACCTGGTGGTCTAATAAAGAACTGAATGGCCAATAGCAAGGCAGGAGAAAGGATAGGCGGGGCTGGCAGGCAGAGAGAATAAATAGGAGGAGAAATCTGGGAGGAGGAGGAGAAGGAACAAGAGAGGAAGGAGAAGGAATTAAGGGGCCAGCCAACAAGCTAAACAGTAAGACATGGAGTAAGAAGGAAAGAAAAGGTATGCAGGAATAGAGAAAGATAAAAACCCAGAGGCAAAAGATACATGGCATAATTTAAGAAAAGCTCGCAAGAAACAAGCCAAGCTTAGGCCAGGAATTCCTAATTAAGAATAAGCCTCTGTGTGTGTATTTATTTGGGAGTTGGGTGGCAAGTCACCCAAAGAGTAGAGAGCCAAAAAAATCAACCAACACTTTCTCCTAAGAAAGAGAAAAACCTAAACCAGTTCAGAATGGGAAAAATAAAATAATTCTGAGCTTCAATTTAAGAAAAACCAGTGAATATAACTGACTTACAGAAAACTAAGTTAAAACATAAAGCAAAATAAGATCTTATATATACCTCTATAATAACTTTTAACTTAACATTTTCTAAACACTAAATTTCTAGCACTTTTAATCCATTCTATAACCAATACATTTTAATGTTGAATAATGTGTGTTGCTTTAATTCCCTTATTCATTCACTATGTTGTCACTGAACATTAATAGCAGAGACCACATAAATAATACAGTGGAGCATAAACATTCCTATATATCATGAAACATTGTTGGGGAGAAGATTAAGTCACATTCCTAGAAGTTGGATTTCTGAGTCATAGCTTTATATGATTTTCATTCTGTGAGATGATGCCAAATTGCTTTCCAAAGCAGTTGAACAAATTTCCATTAATGCAATATGGATATATACTTTCACATGAGCTTAGAGGTACAAAATGACCACTACATTATACAGTTCATTTTAAGAAATTAAATATTTCTTATATCATTGCTGTTAACAAGTATTTTAAAAAATGAATGAGTGAGTGGAATACTCTTTTAAGGTTCCCTACAAAGTTTTATTAGAGATACTTGGTCTATTCTATTGATGGAACACTAAATTTATTTTTCAATCCTGCTTACTACTTATCTTTAAGTTTAATATAGACTGATGAATGATAATAATATATGCGTGGAATATTCTTTATTTTATTTTTGAGATTATAATGTAAGCATATCATATTTACTTCACCCTCCAAACTTGAAATTACTGGAAGAAAACAGATTAAACAGTGGTTTAGGCAAATAACACTTATAAGGTCTCCAAGCACAGACAGAGGGGAATACCTGTGGTCACATTAAGCTAAGCAAATGCAGCAATGAGGTACATGCTGGTCTCCTTCCAGGCCAGAGTGAGAGACAAAGCTCTCTCTCTTTCTCTTCCTCTCTCTCTCTCTCTCTCTCTCTCTCTCTCTCTCTCTCTCTCTCTCTCTCTCTCCCTCCCTCCTGCAAGGATGTTGTTTCAAGGCTGTTTGGAGTCCCAGCCTGAACTAAGCATTTTCTAAGGAGGGTGACCCACATAATCCTAAAAAAACAAAAGGGAAGCAGCTCTGTATCAAATAAACAGCTTACCCAATGTAACACGAAAAATCATAGGAGTAAACGTTTCTCAAAGAAATAACTGAAACAAGAAATCAATTTATTAAAATGGGGGTCAGTATCATAAGATAGCTGTCATTGCTAAAAACTCACAATGAAATGTCAGGTCATCACAATTGGAATCACTTTTAGGTCAGCTGAAAAATAATAAAGACTGGGAAAGATTTGTTTAAAAGAAGAAAATTTATGTAATTTGGTTGAAATAGAAATATATCTACAATTATTATGGAAAATATATATGGATATTCAGCAAAATACTAAAAGTGTGTTTATCATGTGATCCAGCAGGATATTTATCTGAAGTAAATGATGTTCACATATCAGAAAGAAATGTGCACAGCCATGTATACTGCTGTACTTTCACAATAGCTAAGACATGGAATGTAGCAGGAATCTTAAAAGGTCTTATTAATAAAATCAAATCTGAAGCCAGGTATTGGGGTGAACACTGAAAGATCAGAGAATCAGAACCAGCCACAGCCACTCACCTTACCAATTCCTCAGCTGATCCTGTTTCCTCAGACTGGAAGCCTCTGAGTCCTCATCTAGAATGAATCTCAGCTGAACTGCTGTTAAAGCCTAAAAGCTTAACCAGCCTAGTTCTTGGTTTTCATACCTTGTATACCTTTCTGCTTCCTGCTATCACTTCCTGGAATTAAAGGCATGTGTCACCATGCCTGGCTTATTTCCAGTGTGGCTTTGAACTCAGAGATCCAGATGCATCTCTGCCTCCAGAATTCTAGGATTAAAGGTGTGTGTGCCACCATTTTCTGGCCTCTATATCTAGTGGCTGTTCTATTCTCTGACACCAGATAAGTTTATGAGTGCACAATATATTGGGGAACATAATATCACCACAGTGGAACCCTCTTATACACCCATTATATACCCATCAATAGCAATTGAATAAATAAAATCTGGCATTTACATAGGATGGAATGTTATTCATCTATAAAAATAAAACTAGCCGGGCGGTGGTGGCGCACGCCTTTAATCCCAGCACTCGGGAGGCAGAGGCAGGTGGATCTCTGTGAGTTCGAGGCCAGTCTGGGCTACCAAGTGAGTCCCAGGAAAGGCGCAAAGCTACACAGAGAAACCCTGTCTCGAAAAATAAAAAATAAAATAAAAAAATAAAACTATTATTTATAGAAAATAGATGGAATCAGAAGATACTATGTTAAACAAAGTCAGACACATAATGACCAATATCATATGGTCATTCTTTTATGTAGGTGTTGGAGAATGCTATTCTGAGTGATGAATATTAGTATGTGACTTTGAGTAAAAGAGGATTGGAGATACATAGAAGAGCCAGAGGACAGTTACCTGGAAGTAATCAGATCCATGGTTCTATAACACATGGGGATGAAGATGATTTGTGATTATCCACATTCTATCCTATAAATAAAAGAAGACTACAGACACAAAGGCAGGATGACATCATGGACACACTGATTACCTAGATTTGATCTGCAAATGCTCTCTACATGTATGGAGATTCCATACTATGTCCCATAAATATACACAAATGTTATATGTTAATTTGTGTGTTTGAAAATGTTTAAAGGGATGAAAATAAAAACTAACTTGATTTGATTGATACATCTTTAATATTAAAATACTGTGGTTATAAAATTGAACTGTGCAAGAAGTGTGTATGTGTGTGTGTGTGTGTGTATGTGTGTGTGTGTGTGTCTGAGTGTACAAATACATACACTCATGCGGATGCACACAGGTGTCAGGGGCAGGTGTCTCCCTCCTTCACTCTTCAAATTTCATTTTTGAAACAATGTCTGTCACTCAATCTGTATTATGCCGATCCCTACAGAAAGGCTCCTGTGCAAGCCCCTCATAACCCGTTTCCATATCTCAGCTCCAGTGTGTTACAGACACATGTGAATATGCTGTTGTTTTACATAGTTACTGAGGATCAAAACTCAATTCTTCATGTTCTCACAGAAATCATTTGTCCCCTGAGTGGGCTTCCCAATTCTTGATGTTTTAAGAAGAAATTATGCCATGTCTTCATATTAGAATGTAGAAGCTATTATTAGTAAAAGTAAGAATATCTTGAACTCAAGAATTTTGACAATGTGACAATTGAACTGATAGAGATCTTTGTAAGTAGCTGATGAGTGGGTAGCATGTGGATCATGGATACTCTGGACAAGAGATGACTCGTGTTCTAGGCAGGATGCAGGGGGCTAGCACAGGATTCCATTAATATACTCAGAGTGTTCCCCAATTTAAAACTCACAAATTATTTACTTATTCATCTATTTAACATTTTCATTTTTTTTTTTATAATTTAATACATGAGTGCACTGTGTTTACATCATTTGCTCCTCTTCCTTTCCCACCCCCAAAGCCTGGCAACCCATACACCCACCTCCCTTGGCTTTCAGGCCTCTTCTGTATTTGTTATTATTATAATAATTAGCATTTCTGAAAGCTGTTGATTGCCAGAAACAGAAACCAAGACAGTGTTGCCCTCAAAGGGAATTTTCTTTGCTCATGCTCTAATGTGGCTCATCTTCTCTAAGGGAGGCTATTTTTGCCTTCTTTTGTTTTTTAACCTGGCAAAATAGCTCAGGCCACAGACAACTAAGAATCCTTTAAATAGTTTTCTAGCTCTGTATGTTACTCAGCTGGCATGAATTTGGGGTATTATTTAAATGCTGGCCCTTAATTATGGATTATCACAAGAGATTTCCATTTATTTACTCAAACATGATATAAAAGAAAGGATCCAGGCTGTCATAGAGAATTTACTGGCATTAGGTAGTAAAGCCAACAGGCAGGAAAGAATAGAGTGACAAATGTATACTAAACCATACTGTTTTCGTTGCTGTGGCTCTGTAATGTGGCTCTGTAATGTAGCTTGAGATCTGGAATGGTAATCTCTCCAGGATTGCTTTGGCTATCCGGATGTGAAGGATCAACAGAGAAGGGAGCAGGGTACAAAAGTGGGGAGGGAGAAAAGCACAGAACAAGGAGAGAAGAGGGCAAAGTAACAGGAAGGATGTCTGAAAATTTTATAAGGAATCATCCATTAACTATCTACCTAAACAGTACCCTATTAGACACACAAATCTGTGTATAAATATACATATATAATTTTGATGAGATTCTCTCATCTGGTGTAAATACAGGAACCTCACTGGTCATGTTAGCAAGCTGAAGAAATTACAGAAGACATACAAATACTTGCTCTAATAACAACAATTAAACATGGCAAAAAGAATAGAAAGAAATGTAAAAATGTACAAAGCAGTTTTGCTTTCAAAACAAGTTTCTACATACTTGATTTTCCCATTTATAATATTCAACTATTAAAGAGATTATTTGTATATAAAATGCTTCATTGTATAGGGAATAGAAATATGTTTATATCAATAATGTGATAAATTCCTTTTCATTCTTACAATATGGTACAAATGTTGGAGAATGTGTGGATTTTAATTAATTAAGCGGCAGTGTATGTATATATACAAATACATAATGCAGAAATACAGGAAAGTTCATTATAGATAAAGTATTTAACATAACAAAACATTAAATTGAACATTCAAATTCATAAATGCAACAAAATAGATAAAGCATCACTAAGAATTTCTAAATCAGAATGTCACTGTGGCATAATTTTCATTGCTGTTTACCTTAGTAAGACTGCAATGTACTTGAATTTTATTTGTGTCTAATGTAATGAAATGCATCTGTATGTGAGAAAAACAAATTTTATAAATCACAACTGTCATTTAATATGTTCTAAATTCATTATAAATATTACTTTTATTTTGTTAATAGCTTTTTTATTTCATCAACTAGCAAGAGATAACCAAATAATAATAAACAAATCTGTAAAGAAATCCAAGAGATTTTGTTTCAAAGTAAAAGTGTTGCACATCAAAGACAAAATGAGGCTAAATAAGTGAGTTGAAATGTATTGCTTAGCTCGGTGTGACAGAGCATAGCTGTAACCCAGCCTTTAGGTGGGAGAGGAAGGAAGACCAAGAGGTCAAGTTTGTTGTCAGCTACAGAGTGAGTTCAAATTCAAGGCCAAACAGTGTGAGATCTATGTGAAAAGGCATATATTCAGATGTATATGTATTAGGTGATTAGAGCTTTAATCTGGCTCATTGCTCTATGAAGAGCTCCCGCCTGTTTGGTAAAACTATACATCAACAAAATGTCACCAAATAACAAAATGCTATTTCTTCCTTGTAAAATTGTGAGAGGTGGTAGAATAACATATCTTATAATTGCGTTCCTGAGGAGTTGTAAGGAAGGAAGCAGATAAGTAATTTACTTCTACATCCAGCAGAAAAAGACTAGTAGAAATTACAGTATTTGAAACATGAGTAAAGCCACCTATATGTTTACTCTAATGAAATGTGAACACCAAAGAATTAAGATGCATATAAAGTTTATAGCTTTCCAGGTTCATCGGTCTGTGGATAGTACAGAACATTATTAGTTTATACTAGGAGACACTAGGCATTTTCAACATGAAAATCAGAGAGAAAATTATATATAAAATTTCCCTTACCAGAATAAAGATGAACTTTAAGTGAAAAATCTTGGCTCAGCTCTTTAAAGGTAAATCAGCTGCTAAAAATATGCTTCTTTCCTCGCATAATCTCTGAGAGTGCAGAAGGGGTTTAAAAAATAAAAATAGAAATGGGATTTCCAGCATGTTTATCTATTAAATGTTACACACACACACACACACACACACACACACACACACACACACACACACAAATATGGGAGATGGCAGGTGATTGTTAGCTTCAATTACAACACTGTTAGGATTACTTTTCTCAATAGACTATTTTTTTTATAAAAATTGAATATTCATTAGGATAAATCACTTATTTATGGTGATATTTTATTTGTACTGAAAAATGATTTTTTTTGGTATGTTAATAAATAAAGCTGCCTGGGGGTCAGAGCTAATAGCAAGCCATAGCAGAGCTGGGCATTCGTGGCACACACCTTTAATCCCAGCACTTGGTAGGCAGAGCTAGGTAGATCTCTGTGTGGTCAAGGATACAGGCAGCATTGGAGACACACACATTTATTCTCATTACCAACCATAGAAGATCTGGAGGTCTGTACAAACAGGCAGTGACGAGGCAGTCATGTAGTTGGGTTTACAACCAATGAGAAGGAAGAACAGAAAGTCTATATAAAGACAAACACATAGGAAGTAGGTCTCTCTTGGCTGAAGAGGATAGCTGCAGCAGACGGGTAAGGCTCTTAGCTCTGATCTCTTGGCTTTCTTCTTTGCATTGGTTCTGTGTTTCTTATTTAATAAGACGGTTGGTTACATCTACATTTATTTCACACTAAGTTTTATGATATTTGTTAAGTAGCACCTACCCTACTTCTTTTTAAAACTATTTATTGAGCCATAATTATATGCTACACAATTCACCCACACAGTTTAAAATCCAGTGGTTCTTTGAGGCTCATATTTTGTGAAAGTATCATAATGTTTTGATTACCTATAAGACCTCTATAATTATAATTAATACCAATGCGCTATCCTCCAAGTGCACCACTTACAACCCCCATCCTGCCTCCAGGAGCAGACTATCACTTCTATGTTAGCTCTTTATGTTTATCAATTCCAAACATGTAAAAATTACCTCTTTTCTAGAGTTCCAATCATATACCAGTTGATGAGAATTTCCTTCCTTCTTAAGTGTGTGTAGTATTTCATTATATATATTTCATTTTCCTCTGTCTATCTGTATGTTGATGAACATGTGTATTAACATTATTGTCTATGTAAGTCATGCTATGATGACGAGGACAGCGCATGTGTGCTTCAAACATGCTGATTCCATTTCATTCGGATACATACATAATTGTAGAATTGGTGAGTTTTCACATTTGAGGAACTTCCATTATTTTTATAAAGATTATATTAATCTAAATTCATGTAAGCAGTATGTGAGGATTTACTTCTCTACATGTCCTCTTCAAACTTAATTTTTATGTAAGAAAGATTCTAATAGGTATGTGTGTGAGAGAGACAGACAGAGGGTGACAGAGACAGAGAGACAGAGAGAGATCTCATTATTTATCTTGTAATTCCTTGATGTTTTTGATGTTGACACAAATTATAAAACTGTTGGCACTTGTATGTCATCTATTAAGAAATGACTACTAAATTCCTTTACCCATTTTTAAATTAAATTCTTTTTTCCTTGACATTGAGTTATTTAATCTTGTATATTTTCACATTAAGCACTAATGTACTATGTAGATTCAATTCTCCCCTTCTGTAGGTCATTTCTTCACTTGGTTGTTTCCTTTGCTGTGACAGTTTTTTACTTTTTTTCCCCCATTTTTTAGTGGCTCTTTCCTAAAAATGCATTACTGAGTCCAACTTCCTGAAGGATTTTCCCTCCATTTTTATGAGTAACTCTTGGTATTCAGTCCATTTTAAGCTGATTGTTATGCAAGTAGTGAGACATATAGACTATCCCAGTATCATTAATTGAAGAGACTGTCCTTTCTGCAAGATGTGCACCGGGACCTATCATTTAAAACAAATTACCTGTCAATATATGGGTTAATTTCTATCTTCTATTATAGTACATTGAGTTGTACCTTTATGATTAAATTGTATTCTTGGGTAGCAATAACTTCATAGTATATTTTGATTTATGTATTGTGCTGTGTCTAGACTTACTATTCTTAATATTGATTTATCTACTGGAGCCTTTTGTGGTTCTATATGAGTTCTAGAATTTATTTATTTCTATTTCTGTGAAAAACATAATTGAATTTACAATATAAACTATATTGACTCCATATATGAGCATTTAAAAGTATCATTTGATTAGATTTCAACTTGTAAAAATATCTAACAAATTAGGACTCTTGACTGACTAGCAAATTTTTCAAAGGTTTCTCCATAATGTATTTCCACATATTAAATTAACAAATACTGTGGATTTTCTTTTTAAATTATTCTTTTTTCTTTTTCTAGTTGTCAAAACCACGATATAGTACAGTCTTGGGACAAAAGTCAAATCAGATGACTAAATGGCATGGTAGAGTTTATATTGTAGGACACATATTAAATATTTGGCAAGCAAAGCAATTATTCAGTGATTCTCTATGTTATATATAATACATTATTACATTATTTCATTTTAATCTGTATTAATAAGAGGCCAATATCACAGCATCTTCATGTTAAAGAAACTGTGTACTTCCCTTTTGTTTATTGACTAGTTATCCTTTCGAGTGTTGTGCCTTTAGTAGAGATCCTCAACAAAAGACAACTTTGTTTAAGGACTTTGACTTTTGAAGTTGTCATTTGTAAGAAAAATGTTAATAGTATAATTAAGGCCATGGTCAACTGCAGCAGATTTCATTATCAGCTGTAAATTCTACCCTCTACCTCAAGAAAGTAATAAAAGATCTATGCTATTGGTAAAGGCAAACCAGAATGTTGTCTACCAAAGGCAATAGAAATTTCTTCATTTTTTTCATTGATTCCTAATAGGAATGGTCATGCTTCAGGGTCTTAGTTTCATTAAATTAAATTTAAAAAAGCTTTTGATCTTAAGGATCAGAGAACTGAGGATAATATGTTAGGTCCCATTACAATAAGCAGAGAGAATGATATGAAACTGCTGTAAACTAATAGAATAAACAAGAGAGCACTAATGTGAAAGAATATACCACCACAAGACAGAGTTCATTATTTATTGAGCTGCAATAGGGATCTGAGAAAGATGGCACAGTAGATAATTGCTTGCCACCAAAATATGAGGACCTGAATTCAGATTCCCAGAATTCATCTAAAAAGTCAAGCACAGTGGTGCATGACTGCAATACTAGTGTTGAAAATCCAGAGACAGAAAGATCTTTGGAGCTCACTGTGAAGTTAGATTTATCAAATTAGTGAACTCTAGGATTGGGAAGAGATGATGTAAAGAAAATAAAAGGATGAGAAAGGACGGGGGAGAGGGAAGGAGAAGAGAGGCGAAGGGAAGGGAGAGGAGGGGAAGAAAAAGTGATTAACAGAGAAAGAAACCCAATGTTAATTCTGGCCTCTACATCCTCATGCACACATAGGCATGTGTACCTACATACACAACTGTACACAGAATTGTAATGCACACACACGTATACACATACAAAATAAATAAATAAACAAAAACAAACTTTAAAAAGAAGACAATACAGGAAAGTTTCCAGATCTCTAGTCATCTAAAAGCAGAGCTTAGGTTTCAGATAAAAGTTATTCTACTCTCTTCTGCCAGGAAGGACAGAGGATTAATAACCAGAGACCATTCTGGACTTTTATTGGCCTAGAGATCCTACCAGAGAGATTTACATAAATAAGATTTTACCAGCAAGTTACTGCCCACAGATACACAAGCCCTTTCTTTTGATCTTGATACTTTCTTAAAATTTTTCCATTTTTTTATTAAAGGTGCTATGTAAACAAAAATTCAAAACTTCTCATTTGAGAGCTATTCCTTCTCTGGGGTTTTCCACAGCATATGAAATTTGCATGTAAATAGAGTTGTTTGTTTTTCTATTGTTAGTCTTTTTTTTCTACAAGGGATTATTTTCAGCTTATTTATCAAAGATTTATTTAAATCATGTGAATGAAAAAGCTTTTGGATTAACATATTTTTTAATCATTCTCTACTATATTACATCCCAACCATAGTTTCCCCTCCCTCCACGCCTTCCAACCCCCCACCTCGACCTCCAAATCCACTCTCCTCTGTTTCCCTTCAAAACAGGCTAGGCCTGCCAGGGATATAAACCAAGCATACCATATCAAGTTGTAATAAGATGGGCACCTCTCTTCATATTAAGGTTGAATGAGACAACCTAGTAGGGATAAAAGGGTCCCAAAAGCAGGCAAAAGAGTCAGAGATAAACCGTCTCCCACTGTTAGGAGTCCCACAAGAAGACCAGCTATACAACCTTAACATGTATGCAGAGACCCTGGTCAGACTCACACAGGCTCCCTGGTTGTCGCTTCAGTCTCTGCGGAACCTGTGAGCCCAGGTTAGTGGATTCTGTGGGTTTTCTTGTGGTGTCCTTGGACCACCTGGCTCCTACACTCTTTCCTTCCCCTCTTCGGAGTTCCCCAAGCTCTGTCGAATGTTTGGCAGTCTACATCTGCTCCCGTGAGTTGCTGAGTGAAGCCTCTATAATGACAGCTGGGATAGGCACCAATATCTAAGTGTATGGGAGTATCATTGAGCATCATAACACTGGCAATTTTTTTCTTCAAGTCGTGTTTGGTTCTATCCTAGATCTGTGGGTCATCCAGTCTGTGGGTCCTGATGCTCCAGGCAGTGTCCAGGGTGGGCTCCCTCTCAAGGAATGTGACTCAAGCTCGACCAGTCACTGGTCGGCCACTCCCACAAGTTCTGTACCACATTTACCCCAGCACATCTGGAAAGCAGGACAAACTGTAGTTTCAAGGTTTTGTGGCTGAGTTGGTGTCCCAATACCTCCACTGGAAGCCTCACAGAAGAAGGCCGGTTCAGTCTCCGTATCCCCCATTACTAGGCGTCTTAGTGAGGGTCACCCTCATATATTTCAGTGAATTTTCATCACACAAGGTTTGTACCTCACCCCCTAATTTGTTTTCTCTCCTAGTGTTCTTTCCCTTCATCCCCCCACCCCTTCCCCCGCCACCAGATACCTCCGGTTCCCCTACCATATGCCTCCAGTCACCTGCGATATCTATTCTAGTTCCCCTTCCCAGGGAGATCGTTGCACCCCTCCTGGAGCCCTTCTTGTTACATAGGCTTTCTGGGTCTGTGGATTGTAGCATGCTTCTCCTTTACTTTACAGTATCTACTTATAAGAGTACACACCATGTTGCCATGTTTGTCCTTCTGGGTCTGGGATTCATTTTAACTAAGAATATATGAAAAATATTTTTATCACACAAACACAAAATAAATGATATGTTAAAAGTAAAAGAAAGTTGTAACAAATGGAGTCTGATGAAAAAACAAAGTAATAGTGTCATTTCTGTCAGGAGCGTTGGAGATTCAGAACGTATCTTTTAGAAAAATTTAAAAGGAATAGCTTCCACGGGCTGAGTTGCCATTGAGTGCCCCTCCCCTTTTCTCTCTAAGTATAAAAATCTTTCATTAATACTTCTCATAGTAAATAGAAAAATGGTAAGAACTTCAAATTATTCTTTTGGAGTTTTGGCATTGGCTCAGTCAGTGATTAGAAACAAATTATTTTGCATAATTGGGAAAAGTAGAATTAGAAGCGATGGTCACCTCTGGACTAAATGTGCAATTCTAAGCCTTTTCAGCAGGAATTACTGCAGTAGTGCACCTCAGTAAAGTCCACACTTACTTGATCTATTTCTGAATCCTAGACTATAAGGACATTTTGAAATCACTGATAAATTTATATAAGAAAATTATTGACAATGACAAGCATTTGAGTAGTGTCTGGAAAGTTAGCTCAGTAGTGAAGATCACTGGCTTCTCTGGCAGAGGACCCAGCTTTGATTCCCAGCACCCACATAGCGACTCAAGCCATTTTTAATGCCACTCCCAGGGATCCTATCCTCTTTGCGGGCTGGCAGGCACCAGATAGGCCCACGACCAGAAGTATACATGCAAACAAAATATACATGCAAAACAAATGAAGAATTTAAAAGGTAATGTCTTCTTATCTAATGCATATTTCTATCTTTCAGCTCTATTTGAGGTTTCTGCGTAAGTTACAGAATTTGTGTTATATAGTGTTGTTGCATTGTCTGTGTTGTTTTGATACTTTTTCATAGCTATTCTGACTTTTGAACTATTTCTAATACATTTGTTTACTCATATTTATTTAGTTACTAATTAGTGCCAAGGTTTGCATGTCTCCAATCTATATAGAGAGAAATCAGTGAGATAGGGGAAGACCAGCAGCACCCCGAGGCTATCTGACGACCTACCAGTTTCATGGCTGAAATAAGGGATGGAATAAAGGAAGTGGTGTGGGGCACAAAGAGCATCTTAAACTATGTGCTTTTTGCCATGATGAGAATATATGTTCCGTATTAAATCCCATCTGCCAGTGATGACCCAAGGCAATACCAAGTACTGATTTCTAAATCCTTCTACTGTCCATCACATTACACAGAATAAACCACAGCCTTTCTTAAAATATTGATTTTCAGAATGTGGTTGATACCTTCTGCCTTCCATTCCAAACTTCTCTTACCGTCATTTCTCACTCCCATCTTTCTGGTGAGATGAGAAAAAATGTTACTTCCAAGAATTTCTAAGAGATTTTTCTCCCTTTTCCTTTATCAGGCTGTTGAGCATTGGATGTCATTTACTGTAATCAGCAGGAGCAAGCAAAGTCAGTCAGAAGAGACTTGAGGGAATCTTGCAAGCTCCATATACTCTGTTTCTCCTACAGCATCAAATATAGATTATTGTGGACATTAGATTACCTGTCATTGATGACACCTTAGCATGATAAATTTAAAGTAGAATTCATTGACTTATTTTTATTATTATTTCTCAATTTGAAATTAAAATATAATTATTCAATATTAAGTGATCAGTTCTGAAATCATATACATACACAACACACACATATGCAGGCAACATATATGGACTGAGCAGAATACATTTATATATTCAGAAGAAAAAGGGCCATGACCTATGACCTTTATTATTTGTCCTATAATCCAGCAAATAGGATCTCCAAGCAAAATATCTTAAATTTGTAAAGATGGAAAAAAAAAATTGTGTCACTGGCTGTTCATAAGAGTTGATCTTATTTCCACATTTCAGTTCCTAGGCCCATTTTTCTAGCTGCATGGAATTCAGTAAATTACACTGATTACTGTTTCAGCACTTTTAAAGATATGATCTCGAAATTGTCGGTTTGAGATACAAAGCTCACCTAAACCACTAATGAGTGATTTACGAGACTTGATGTTTGAAAGCAAGAGGCAGTGTGATAGGATTATTGGTACCAAAGCACAGGCATTTTTTATATAAAATGTGATGTGTTCAATCCCATACCTGTAAAACAAGTACTTGCTTCAAAAATCTCAAAATCATTCACTAATGATTCTTCACCAAACTCTGAGAGCAGGGCAAGCCAACGTTCTCATAGGTGCTCAGTGTCTGTTCCAGTGAAGCCAGTCTGTTTGAAAGCAGAATGTCTCTGACATTCATTCCTCGGGTCATCAGGTCCACTCATTTTATAAACTGACATTCATTTTAATTGAGAACAGTCATTATATTTACTGAAAGTAGACATTGGCCATCTGAGTGTTTTAGTACCTCTTACAGGAGATACTTTCTTAAATGGATTAATAAGAGATGCAAAGACTTTTGGGTACTGAGTCACTTTAGTGAGGCCCATTACAGACCTCATCTTTAGACTGTAGTCAGAAGATTTCTTGTGTCCCAGCCAGCCATCGGTCTGGACAAATCTCTCCCACTTGTGTCCCCCAAGTAAACACACAGAGGCTTATATTAGTTAAAACTGCTCGGCCATTAGCTCAGGCTTCCTACTGACTAGCTCCTACACTTAAACTCAGCCCATTTCTGTTCATCTAATTGTCATGACGTGTTCCATGGCTTTACCTGTGTGCCATTACATGCTGCTACCTGGACGGTGGTGTGGGCCCCGGCCCCCCATTGTGAGTGGCTGCCACCTTGTTTGCTGACCTTGACCAGATGTCCTCCCTATTCAGATTCCCTGCCGGTTTCCTTCTCACCTAAAGATCACCTGAGAGATCACCGGAGGTTCTTTGTTCCTGTATCCTGCATTTGGTGTAAACAACTTAGATGCAAGAATGTATAACATTCAGTAGCAGGTAGCAAACTTCTGCCCTCCAGGGATCCTCTATTGTGCTGTAAGACTGTATTTAAGGTTTCCTCCCTCTTTCAATAAATGGCATTTGGCATTTGGCATTCAGCTATGGCGAATGACTCGCTGTCTCTTGTCTCTATTTTTAATCCGTAGCCCTTCGCTCGGACATGGTAAACAGGTATCGATAATGTGGGCGTTACCACTACACAGTGGGTTGGTATCTCCTGATTCAGCCTTTCTCTTCCCAGAATTCTCCTTGTTTGCTTATCCCGCCTATACTTCCTGCCTGGCTACTTGCCAATCAGCATTTTATTAAACCAGTTTACAAAAGCGTTATCCCACAACATTAGACCTCTTAAATTTCTAACTTCCCTTGTTCTGTGCTCCCAGGACATGTTCATCCTCCTCTGTCACCTGCTACATACACATGCCAGATAAATACTTCTTCAACACAAAATAGAGAACAATATGTATTAATATTCTTTTAACCTGCCGTTTTTCTCTCATTGCTCACTGTTTTCCAATCCCATGACAGCAGTGAAATTTTCTCTGGCATGATTGTACTATACTGGGTTGTTGAGCCACTAAAACAATGATTCTTTTTCTTTGCCATCCAATCTTCAAGACTCATTCAAAATGGTTATGTAGGTTATTTACACCTGACCTGTTGTATCTATGTGGTAGTGGTGTTTTATCATACAAATATAACTTATTTAATTGTCACAAATTGTGAAGAATTTTATATCAGTATCTGTGGAGATATATTGTATCCCCCAAAATGTTGTGCACCCTAATAAAGCTTATCTGAGGATCAGAGGAAAAATCCAACCACTATATTAAACATAGAAGTCAGGCAGTGGTAGCACATGCCTTTAATCCTAGCATTCAGGAGACAGAGATCCATCTGGATCTCTGTGAGTTCAAGGCCACACCAGGGAACAGAGTCAGCCAGGGTGACACACGTCTTTAATCCCAGCACTAATCATAAAGTTCTAGAAGTCTGTACAGACAGACAAGAAGTGATATAGCTAGACAGAGAGAGAAAGTGAGTTGACAGAACAGAAAGACATATAGTCATAGGTATACAGGAAGTAGGTCTCTTTGGAGACTGAGGGCTGATAAGGTGAGGTTGGCTGTAGCTTTTGCTATTCTTCTGATCTCTTAGGTTTTAAGCCCAATATCTGGCTCTGGTTTTTTTTATTAATAAGATCATTTAGGAATTCGGCTATAGTATTCTCAAGGAATACTAGCCCATAGAGTGCTTTCTTGGTAAATTATTACTTTGGGTATGAGTAAAGGAATCCTGTATAAATAAGAAATATTTTATCTTTATATTATAATGGAATTATATAGAAAAAGTTTTAAATAATTTTTTTTCATTAATTCTTAGAGAATTTCATAAAATGTATCTGTGTCATAGTCTTATCTTATCTCCCAACCCCAGTTCCTCCAAGAACCATCTATTCCCTAAATATCTCCCAATTCATGTCCTCTTTTAATATTATAATTATTATTTTTAGAATATACTATGTCACAGCAGATGTCCTGGTCTTCTGGATTTTAGATCTCCCTCCTTCAATCCTCAATATTTTCTGAGCCAGAAGTGCAGAAGTTGTGTTGTGAATGTACTAACTGTGGACACCCCATGGCAAGTTGACCTATGCATTTGAGCAATATTGCTTTCTGTAAGGATCTCCTTCTGCTACAAAAAGAAGCTTCTTTGAAAGCTGCACTTTTCTGTGGATATGAGGATCAATATTTAGAATGCAGTTACAATTATACTGGTTTTGGTAAAGTAGTAGATACAGGTTCTCATCTAGTTTCTATAGTTTCACTAGCCATACTAGCTGGCTAGATTTACACTCCAATCACAGTTCCTACATTTGAGCAGGACTTAAGCACACTTATCTAGCTCTTGGTAACTCCCAGGATATAAGGTCTGCTTTTGCACCCTTTGGATTATCTTGCCATCCTGGTCAGTGTTATGGTTCACTGACATTACTGCTGGATAGGACTACCAGTGCTTCCCTCCATTAGCAGCCTGCATGGCTCCTTTTAAGCTATGAGAGTTAGTCTTTAAAGAAGAAGCTTCTAGGTCAGATGCAGAGCAATTTCTCAAAACACTGTGCCGGGTATATGTGTTCTCCATTATAAGGTCTCATGTTCTTTTTCTGGAAGGTACGAATGGCAATGGCAATCGCCTATATTGTTTGGGAGTTCTCTTGGACTTCCCGGAACAACTTCAATGTAGGTTGCCCATGCCTGGCACTGATTTTTTTGTTAGCTACTCCAGATTTATTTTGGAGGGGGTCAGGGGATTACTGTTACCTTAATGTATAATCTCAATTGAACTATATGCACATATATAATACATATTATATGTAATTTTGAGTAGGCATAAAACTTTTTAAAATGTCCATAGTTTCACTTATCTCTTCTCCTTCCTTTTTCTCTTGTGTTTTTTCTTTCTGCCTCCAAAGCTAAGTTTCTCCCATTTTCCCCTTTCCCTCTTCATAGCAATTATGTTCTATTTTCCCCTATAACTCCTACCTCCAATATATTTTATCCATTTGTTTTAAGTATTAGATAATCATCCGAGTCTAGCTTTTCTTTATGAAATAAAATAGAGACTAGAAATTTAGTTTCATTACAATATAAGCAATTTAGCCTTTTCATTTCTTCAGACATGGGCTATAGCAGTTTTATCAAACAATCAGGCTGTAAGAGTCTATTAACATGAGAGATATGATTTGAAAATTTTCTTTAACTTTTGACGTTTTGATCTCATCTGTTTTCCTTTCTCTGTCACCCTCAACTGTCTTCTCCATAACATTATCCTTGCATTCTGTATTGTTATTACTTACTTTTGTGATAATTAAAATTTCCATTTTCACTTTTTAAGTTACCAGTGTTGTAGATAGAAAATAAAAGATTTGGGGGCTAGAGATATGGCTTAGTGGTTGTATTAGCCAGGGCTTTGCAGAGAAACAAAAATTATAGAATAAATCAATGTATAGAAAGAGATAAAGAGGATTTTGTAGTAGGGCTTACAGGCTAGTCCAGCTAGTCTAACAATGACTGTTTACCCATGGAAGTTCCAAACTCCAGCAGTTGTTCAGCTGAAGTCTCAGCGGGTCTCCAGTATATGCCAGAATCCCAAAGAAGCAGGCTCTAACGCCAGTGAAAGACTCACGTGCCAGTGAGAACAAGATCAAGCAAGGAAAGAAAGCAAGCTTCCTTCTTCACACCCTTTGTACAGAGGGCTAAAAAAGGTGTGGTCCAGATTAAAGATGGATCTTCCCACTTCAAGATGTCTAGATTAAAAGTGTGTCTTCCAACTTCAAATGATTTAATTAAGAAAATATTCCTCACAGGTGTACCTAGTAGCTTGGGTTTTAATGAATTCCAGTTGTAGGCAAGTTGGCTACCAAGAACAGTTATCACAGTGGTTATGAGTACACTGCCCTTGCAGAGGACTGAGGCTCAGTTCTCAGCACCCATGACAGGTACCTCACATCCAACCAACTATAAGCTTAACCCCGAGGAAATCTAAAGCCTTTGTCCTCCACATGTACCTACACTCCTGTGTACATATGCACACACAAATACACATGTACATATATTAAAAATAATAAAATAAATCTTTAAAAATATTTTTCCCTCTACTGTTTTCCAGTTGTCTAGTTCATTGGTCCATCTTCCTTACTCGTCTTATTTTGTTTTGTTTTTTCTTACCTGGCATTGGACTTATTTTTATTGTTTTAAACAGCAAAACATTTTTATCTTCTGTTCATAGACATGAATAAAGTAAACTCTAAAGTAACCCAAATTAAATGTATGTACACTATATACATACATACTAATCTACACTATATATACTAGTTTCTATATATTTCAAAGCAATACTGTTAAAATACTAGTTTTATTTTTCAAAAAAATTTAATAACCAGTGCTAACTTTGCTATATGATTTAATGTAAATAAATTAAATCATATAGCAGAATGTAATGTAGCCATATATGTGATGTAATTTATATTAAATTATGTAGCAAAATGTAACATAACCATATACTTTGTATAATATTTAAGGGTCCAGCCTTAAATTTATACAAATTCAGGGCCCAGGAGAGATACTACTATTGGCCCAGGAATGAATCTGAAAGACCCCCAAGGGGAGATCTTCCTCCGGGAGAGACCCCAAACCCAAGGAGCACACCGAAACCACAGATCAGATGCAAACAGCAAGAGGGTTTATTAAATGCACAAGTACCTGGGGGCCAAGTCTCTCGGAGGACTTGCGCGCCTTCCCAGGGCAAAGGGGACTTTTTATGGGTTTCCAGGGGCAAAGGCGCGGCTACAGAAGCGAGAAGCATAGTTACAGGGTCCCGATTGGTTGTTTTACAGAAGGCCAGGGTGAACTTGGGGTCGCATTCTTTAATTATCAGAAGTTTGATGTGTGGCTGACTCGTCCTTGCACAAAGTATAGTGGGTGTTTTTCCAGCTCAGCTGCTTATTCCTCAAGGCCAGGGGCCCGCCATAAAATATCCTAATTTAACCCAACTGTCTTTCTCCCAAGGCCGCTGACCACAATTATCTCATCCCTAAGCCAGATGGCTGGCCACAGTTATCGCTCCCTCTCAAGGCCGGATGGCTAGTTAGTTACAGCTGTGAACTTCTGTCTTTCTGTTTCCTTCAGAATGGCGTTTCTTAGGCTAAGTTATGGGGGGCATTACTTCAGCCCAATACCCCATATCCTCATAATGGAGTGGGGGTCTTTCAAATCCAGTTGCTTGGAGCTCTTTCGTTCAATTCGTTTATTCCTCAGTCACCATCATTCACTCACCAGTTCAACTCTCTCAGATCTCTTCATTTCCTTAGTTCCCTTTCATTCCTGATTTCTCTAAATTCCCTTAGTTCCAATTCTCTTAGTTTCCCTTGTTCCAATTCTCTAGTTTCCCTTGTTCTGATTCTCCTAGTTTCCCTAGTTCCAATTCTCCTAGTTTTCCCCAATCCTAGTTCCCTTCTCTTCAGGCTGGTCGATATCCTCTCCTAAACAGTAATACTTTATGTTTTGTACACAGCACAGGATTGTCCTGCTAGAGGCTTCCTGGCAATTTTATTTGCAACTCAAAAGGGGAGAGATAAGAGTGGAGTCAGTTAGGAGTTGAAATAAGTCAAAAAAGGAATTTGTGTGCTAGAAATGTATCCTTACTGTGGTTAGTTGAAAGCATTACGAGTCTATCACAAATGTGTTCAACTATAGACTTACAGGTGATAGGGTAGGGAAAGTCTGTAGGTTACTAAAAGTTAAAACTATCACTTTTTTTCTCTGCCGCCAGTTTCCGGATGGGGGAGTGGGGGAGTACTGGTAGATGGTCAATCTGCATCACAGCTTGAAGCGCCTGCTGAGGGGAAACTCCCTTTGATCTAAGAGGTTCTCTGGAGCAGTAAAAGAGTGGGGGTGGGGGAGAGGCCTTGATTTGCACAAGAAACAAAGCTTGTTTGTCTAGTTGGTAGGCATTTTACCTGTGAGACATGTAGTCTCAGAAAAGATGGTTTATCTAAGTTTGGAGGGAGGGGGAGGTTCAGGTGTCTAACAGATGGCCTGGTAGCTATCTGTTCCTTGCCTGTCTTTTAAGGCTTTGTTTGGGGTTGACTCTATTTTAGGAAGTAGCTCAAGGAGGGTATTTGCAAATGGCAGATACAAAAAACAAATGCTAAAGAGGGGGCCTGGAGCTCAGAGGCAGAAGGCTCTGTCTACATGACTCTCTGGGTGCTTTGAAACGGAGACTCACACACACATACACATTTTAGGAGAATTATGAGCACAAGGAATTCATAGCAAGGCACAACTGAATATTAAGCTGCATAGCACCAATAGACCTTGCTGCCTGGCTTTCCCACTCTACTGACCCTTGGGCTTGTCAAGGTATAGCTGATAATATACAGCTGGACTTCTGTTTCATATTCCTGTGGCTCGCCACACACATATCTGGCTGTATTCAAATCTGTCTTACTCAATAGCTCTCATTTCATTGTTGAACAGCTACATACTTTGTCATGGCTTAATTTTACCTGAGTTATTTTTAATTATTATAAATTTTCATGTCTTATTTTATCCTTTGTAGTTTACAACGTACTCAGTAACTCCCTCTTGCCTGTTTCCTAGATTTACTGTACATTTAAATTATATATGTACCATAATTAAGTACTAAAGCATTAACTGTTTTCCTTTAAACCTCCATTTTTTTTCACAGGCAGTAAAATTTCAGGGAGGAAAAGGTCTACTTAATTTACTTCTATTCCTCTTGTAGCAGTCTGTATTTCTTTGTAGAGATCTGTGTTTGTGTTCACTGGCCAATCTAGTCCCTGAAATACTTTCAGTGGAATTTCTTTGGCCCAGTTCCAGCAACCATTGTATGTAGTACAAATGATAGGTACGTTGCAGTACTTACCACTGACCCCTGCATCCCCTGCTCACTTCTGTGGCAGTCTTAAAGATTTTTCTGTTTTTCTTAGGGCATGTGCAGTCTGTATGAAATATCTAACTATGATGAGACATTTTATTTTGCATTGTTCAAAATACATATCGAAACTCATTACTGTGAATGTATCTGAGCTTGAGTCTATCTGAATTCAGGACTGGGAGGTGCGGTGTTTGTAAATGTGTAAGCTTTTTGTTGACTCCTCAAAGTCTGCTTAGTCCCTTTCTCAACTCTAAACTGTCAGTTATGTGCATTGGACTTCTATGAGTCTACTTTTATCTCTATTTTCACTCTTTCCAGAAAGACAGACAGACAGACCAGCTTTGAATTTGATGGCTTCCAACTCTTTAAAATCCTTCAGCTGAAATTACTTATCTACTTTTGTATGATGTTATCATAAGAACTCCAGTGGGAGCTTTTAAATTGGCTATTTAAAATTACATCAGTGAGGCTGACATTTCTAAAAGGTCAACTCTAATTTATTTTCATATTTCAAAATATTGAAAAGTGTGATGTGTATAATATATAAAAATTGAATCATTTAGCAAAGCTGGTGTCGGTTATTAATAGTTTTGACAAAATGAAAATAGCATATTAACAAAGTTGCTTTGAAACACATAGGTACTAAAAAAACTTAATCATGGGACTCTAATTTATGTGTAGAATTACAGACTTGGCTATAGTGAGTTTGTTATTCTGTATATACTTAGTCTAGTTTTAAATTGACAACACTGCTATCAATCATTTAATAAAATATGCCAACAGAGAGAAGTGGAATGGAATTAATTTAATTTTTTATCTTCTGGTTATAGACAACAAATAAATTTAACTCTCAAGTGCTCAAAATGAAATGTATGTGATTTGATCATGAGCTTTGAATTAACCAAATTCCAGTAATATAGTCGTCACATATTTTACAATTGCTGTATTAAAGAAAATAAATTGCTCCCATTACTGTGCTTAGCCTTCCTTCTGATGGATATGCCTCTTCTCACAGCATTGTGGCTCTATAATAGGGAAATGCCCTGAAGACAGTAGGCAGTCTTCCATTTTCCCACTCAAAACTTCCAAATGTTATTAAGCACACATCCTTGATCTTGAACATTTGTTTTACTTTTCCTCAAAATAGAACATTAAGATGAAAACTTCTCTTGAATACTACATTTCTCATATTGGATATATGATCTGTGAAATCTTTTGCAAGCTTGGCATACCAGTGATATTCCTTTTTGAGTCATCTAGCAATGGTTAAGGAACTTAATATCCCAGAGAGAACCAAATATTTCATTCTGGAAGAATGGATTGTAATTGGCCATAAGTATCCCACTCATCATTTTTAGTTCTTATCTTTCTTGCTGAGAGGAAAAAAAAAAAGAATTTCAGTATGGCAATTACATCTTTTTTTAGGAACCTCTGAAAGGTAAGGCTACATAAAACATGGGCATGCTGGCTTTAACATTAGTTTCTTGAAATGATTAGTGATTTTTATTGCTTTTAGTTTTAATAGCTTCCAATTCACTATGGGCAGGAAATACTAATAATGCCATTTAAAATATGATTTCCCAGGTTATGTGAACTCTTCTTTTCCATTAAGCCATTGTCCTTTCAGTCCTGAAAATTCCATTTTTACTATTGATGAAGCCCTAAATGTAGTGGGTAGCCATTCCAACTTGGTTCTGGAAGTTCCAACCCCCATTGAGACTCTGGCAACTGTCACGCCTACGAGGCGGGGCGAGGGGAGGCGCCTGGGGACCCGAGAGCTGGATGGGCCAGCGCTCGCTCTGGGCGCTCTCTCGTGCCGGGACGCTGACCAGTGCAGATTGACTGTGTAGAGCTCCGGAGAACACCGTTGGACTGCATTACACCTTCCCCAGACCCTGCGACCTACCCATTACTTAATTTGTGAGTTTCGCCATTAAATAAATATCCTTTTAACTACGTGGAGTGGCCAAAATAATTTCTCCAATATCTGGCGCTCACGTGGGGCAAACTCCAAAGGCCTGGGCGGCTCCCGCCGTCTCCTCCCTAGCTGGCGGGTACCTAAACCCGCCTGCAAAGTTCCATATAACCAGGGAACACCTACACGGTTCCATTCCCGAAAAAGGGAGCAGCTAGTCCTATCTCAATTCCCTAGCTTAGCCCCAGACCAGCGAAAGAGGCAGGAGAGTGCTAGCTCCGATTTCCGCCATCTCCGCCATTCCGCCATCTCCCTCCGACCCCAGCCAAGATCGCCAGCAGGCCCTGTTTCGGAGCTGTACCAACGCCACCTGCTGGCTGAAAAGGGCTACTACACGAAAGGTAAGCATATTGTTTCAAGTAAAGGTACTTGATAATTTTACACCTTAAAATTGACTAACAAATTTTGAGTAATTCGTGTAATATGGCCGACAACATTACCTCACAAGAATTTAAAAACCTTTTTGCCTGTATGATGAATGACATCTTCCTGGAAATATACGACATTCCTAAGGCATATCTGGGCTATACCATTTTGGCATTCATCATAATAATTCACACAGTGTTCAAACACTGGTTTAAGAACAAAGATGAGTCATTATTGGGACTGATACAGGCTTTAAAAGATAGCAATGAAGGCTTAGAGAAAAAGATTCTCTCTCTGGAATCTGCTTTCAAAGATAGCAATGAAGGCTTAGAGAAAAAGATTCTCTCTCTGGAATCTGCTTTCAAAGATAGCAATGAAGGCTTAGAGAAAAAGATTCTCTCTCTGGAATCTGCTTTCAAAGATAGCAATGAAGGCTTAGAGAAAAAGATTCTTTCTCTAGAATCTGCTAATCAGGATGTACAAAACAGGCTTGTACCCAAAATTGATTTTATTGATAATAAATATGAATATTTAATGGATAGAACACTAACTCTCCAGAGTGAAGTTGTGGCTACTCAGACAGTATATAAGGAAGAAAGATTATCGTTAATTGATAGGATAAGGTCCATGGAATCATGTGTTTCTGAGGAACATAAAAACTTCTATGATTCCATGAGAAATATGGAGTCCCTTACAAGAGAGGAGGTTCACTCCCTAGAACAGACCCTAGGTGCTCGTTTGCAAGCCCTAGAAGAAACTCTCAGTAAACATGACAAGGGAACTAATAAGCAGAAGGTCAAGACCATAGAGGTTGTAACATCTCCAAATGGCTCTCATACAATGGCTTATCCTGTTATTGTCCATGAGAAGCCAGCAGATGACACACACCCCGAGCCATATATGACATATACATTACAACCAATTTCAACAAGGGACTTTAAAAATATAAAGGAAGCAGTAGTTACGTATGGGATACAATCCACATATGTAAAACAGATGTTAAATTCGTGGTCTACCTCACATAGAATCATTCCAGATGACTGGCATCAGTTAATTTCAGCTGTTCTAGAATATAGTCAGCAGTTACAGTGGAAAAGCTGGTTGAGAGAAGAGGCAAAAAATTTAGAACAACAAGGTAAAATCAGAGGTTTTGTGATCTCCCAAGATCAAATACTTGGTGAGGGATGTTTCGCTGACAGGAATGTACAAGCCACTTATGATGAGCATACAATATCCCTATGCCGTACAGCAGCTCTAAATGCTTGGGAAAAAATTCCAGAACCTGGAAAACCAACTGAGGTATACACAAAGATATTTCAGGGACCGCAGGAACCCTTCACTGATTTTTTACAAAGGCTGAACAGAGCTATAACAAGAGCTGTGTCAGACAAAGAATTAAGAAAAGTATTAACTGAGTCCTTGGCATTCGACAATGCTAATGCAGAATGCAGAAGAATACTTACACCATTAAAGATCAGATCAGCTCCTTTGGAAGAATGGATTCAATATACTAATGGTGTTCAGTCTCTTAACTACAGTAATGAGGCTTGGATAGGAGAGACAAATCCCAGAGGTGAAAGAAGGCCCCGTGTTACCAAATGTTTTAAGTGTGGTACACCAGGTCATATAAGTAAAAACTGTACATGGGGTACTCCTAGAAGCAATACTCCTTCTAGGAATAGCCTAAACAGGAGACCCCAACCACCTCCTGGATTATGTAGAAGATGTGGCAAAGGCCGACATTGGACCAGTGAGTGCAGATCGAAAATAGATATACAAGGCAACCCTTTATTGGCGGGAAACTCCTCAGGGGGCCTCTTGCAGGCCCCCAAACCAAACGTAGTACGAACATTCCCTGCCACTGTGGAAGAAATTCCTCTCCAGGACAACTGAATAAACCAATGCCTAATGTAAAAACTGATACTGCAATGGATGATAAAACAGCTTTGATAGCTGGATCACAGTTTACAAAGAACACTATAAAACAAATATTTTGGCAGACTTCCATAAATGAACAAAGACCAAAGCTTAGAATTCGAATTAATGGCCTGGTTCTGGAGGGCCTGGTGGACACAGGTGCAGATGTGACTATAATTACACCAAAATCATGGCATCCAAATTGGCCTCTTCAAGAGGTAGATGTCCAACTGTTAGGGATTGGCACCCTATCTCAGATAAAACAGAGTTCGAGATGGGTTGAATGCATAGGGCCAGAAGGACAGAGAGGAAGGCTGAAGCCTTATGTAGCAAATGTAGCAGTAAATCTTTGGGGCCGAGATCTGTTACAACAGTGGAATACCCAGATTAAAATTCCTACACTTTCAGAAAAGGAATACAGACCAATGCATGTTTCTAGGAATAATATCATAACATGCTATAAAAATCAGTCACCAACCATTCAGGCTGTTCACAAACAGAGCACGACTGTTGTTGAACTCTCAGAAGTACCAACTGCCTTACCTTTAAAATGGCTAACTAATAAACCTGTCTGGGTTGGACAATGGCCTTTGACAAAAGAGAAGCTACAAGCTTTAGAACAGCTGGTTCAAGAGCAGTTAAATGCTCAACACATTGAAGAATCTACCAGTCCTTGGAATTCTCCTGTATTTGTTATAAAAAAAAAATCTGGTAATTGGAGAATGCTGACAGATCTGAGAGCTATTAATAAAGTAATTCAGCCAATGGGTTCCCTACAGACTGGGATGCCCTTGCCCTCTATGCTACCAAAAGAATGGCCTATAATAGTTATTGACTTAAAAGACTGTTTCTTTACCATACCCTTACAGGAAAATGATAGAGAAAAATTTGCCTTCACAGTACCTAATTATAATAATTCTCAGCCAGTCAAGAGATATCAATGGAAGGTCCTCCCACAGGGAATGTTAAACAGTCCTACTTTGTGTCAATACTTTGTGCAGAAACCATTAGAGATAATTCGTGTAAAGTTTCCACAATCCATAATTTATCACTATATGGATGATATCCTATTAGCTGATAAAAAGTTAGATACATTGGAAAGCATGTTTGAAGAAGTAAAAAAGGTTTTGCCTCGCTGGGGACTGCAAATTGCTCCTGAAAAAATACAAAGAGGAGATTCTATTAATTACTTAGGATATAAGATAGAGCTACAAAAAATTAGACCCCAAAAGGTACAACTAAGAAGAGATAGATTGAAGACTCTTAATGATTTTCAAAAGTTATTAGGAAGCATTTCCAACTTACTGGGTATCATGGGAATACCCAAAGATGGACTACAAAATTTGGCTAATACTCTAGAAGGGGACAAAGAATTAAATAGTCCAAGAGAATTATCAGCCGAAGCTGAGAAGGAATTGGCTCTAGTAGAAAAGACAATTCGAGAAGCACATGTGGATCGTGTGGATCCAGAACTTAAATGCATTCTTGTCATATTCCCCTCCAGACATTCCCCAACAGGTATTTTGATGCAGAGGGAAGATATTATATTGGAATGGATATTCCTACCACGTAAACCAAATAAGAAATTAAAGACTTATATAGAAAAGATCTCTGATTTGATTCAAAAGGGTAAATTAAGACTTCGCCAGTTGACAGGAATGGACCCAGCAGAAATTGTAGTACCATTAACTAATGAGGAAATTTCATCACTATGGAAAGATAATGAATACTGGCAGAGAGCCTGCAGTAACTTTTTGGGAGAGATTAACAACCACTATCCCAAAAGCAAGAGAATAGAATTCATAAAGAAGACTGAATGGGTCCTTCCTCACATTGTACGACAAAAGCCAATTTCTGGAGTCCTCACATTCTATACTGATGCAAATAAATCAGGGAAATCAGGATATAAATCAGGAGACTTAAGTAAAGTGGTGCAAAGTCCATATAGCTCTGTACAAAAGGCAGAACTGTATGCCATTCTTATGGTACTGATGGACTTCACAGAACCCCTCAATATAGTCACTGACTCTCAATATGCAGAGAGAGTTGTTTTACATATTGAAACTGCTGAATTTATTCCTGATAATACAGAATTAACTTCATTATTCATACAATTGCAGGAAATCATCAGAAAAAGGGAACATCCTATATATATAACACATATCAGATCCCATACAGGTCTGCCAGGACCTTTAGCACAAGGTAATGATGAGATTGATCAGTTACTAATAGGTAATGTGCTAGAAGCTTCAGAATATCATAAGAAACACCATATAAATAGCAAAGGTTTGAAGAAGGATTTCTCCATCACTTGGCAACAGGCTAGGGATATTGTGAAAAAATGTCCTACTTGTTCCATCTATAACCAAACTCCATTACCTGCAGGGAGTAATCCAAAAGGTATACAAAGAAATGAAATTTGGCAGATGGATGTGTTTCATTTTGCAGAATTTGGAAGATTAAAGTATGTACATCATACCATTGACACCTATTCAGGATTTCAATGGGCAACTCCTATGAGTTCTGAAAAGGCTGATTCTGTGATTACACACCTATTAGAAGTTATGGCCATCATGGGAATACCTGTACAAATTAAGACAGACAATGCCCCGGCATATGTCTCCAATAAAATGAGACAGTTCTTTGCTTATTATAATATAAAGCATGTTACAGGTATACCACACAATCCCACAGGCCAAGCAGTCATAGAGAGATCCAATCGAACTTTAAAGGATATGCTAAATAAACAGCAACAGGTAACAATGACTCCTAGAAATAGACTGCATAGTGCTTTATTAACCTTGAATTTTCTCAATGCTAATGAGAAAGGAACAACAGCTGCGGAGAGACATTGGACAACAGACAAAACTCCTGAGCTAAACCAACCAGTTTATTTTAAGGATGTGCTGACCTCAGAATGGAAACCTGGATATGTTCTACGTTGGGGAAGGGGTTTTGCCTTTGTTTCTGCAGGAGAAGAAAAGCTATGGATACCAACAAAATTAATAAAAATTCGATTCGAACAGGAAAAACCCCTTGATGAAGAGAAGTAAAAGATCATCCACCAATGTGACATCTCTACAAGTTGTAAGAAAAATTTAACAATCAAAGGGTGGGGTAGGGTTCTGTTTTTGTCTTTACAGGATAATGGAAATACCCATCTTTCAAAACTCATAAGGCCTTGGATATCCGGATGTTTACAGCAGAAAGGAAGAATCTATTGGTACCAATCTACACATGGTAAAATCTCACTGTCTAACATCTTTCTCTCTATCAATCTAGAAAAGTTGTGGTTCCAATTCAATTATAGCCAAGCTGGCTTTGGAGATGGAATTGGCTCACTCCTTCTCTAAACCCAAGCATATTGCTAAAAGAAAAGTTTAAGAGATTCTTCAGTCCCATATCAGAAGAGCCCTCTGGTGTGAGACAGAAGGAAACCAATAAAAAGGGACCATTGTCTTCTAAATTCTAATTCTCTCCATGCTTACTCTTGATTTCTCAGAATCCTTTCTTACATGCTATGTCCTCTTTAAATCCAAACCTCCCATTTTTGATAACAAATAAGTTTTTCCAATAGCAATCTCAGAAGTCACCAGAAGGAAGATGGGGCCCCAACAACAACTCTACCCAATCCAGAATGATGCCATGGTAATCATCATCATACTACACTTCTTGCCAGAATTTCAGACAATCTTACCCATTACTCTAAAACTTGCTGCAGAACCTACAGTTAGTCTAACTGAGATTTAACTATCTGAGCTTTCTCACAGTACCCAACAGAGATAACATCACCCCCTAAACGGCAGGAAGCAATTCTAAGAAAACGACGCCCCTTCTCCCTTAGGTTTCATAATTCTCAGGGTTATGGATGACGGTTATAGGGTTGGGGGTGGAAGAAAATATTAACTCAGGATTGTAAAAAAAAAAAAAAGAAGGGGTGGGGGGAGAAGAAATGGAACGGATAGGTATAAGATATGATGGTAAATCATTGTATATACTAGTAAACAAACTTAGTAAAATAGCAATCTTAGATAATTTGCACTGTAATTTGTACTGTTATAGAATCTTATATGTTGATACAAATGTAGACTATTTTTATACTCCTGTTTAAGATAATTTGTATATTGATACAAATACAGAACTATATTTGTTATAATGTACATATATTTCTACTCTTATTTGAAACATTTTTATATTGATACAAATGTAAATTTATATCTGTCATACTTTATATATGTTCTACTTCTGTTTAGGATATTCGGTATATTGATATATATTTAATATTATTGTCATATTGCATATCGCACTATATATTCCTACCTCTGTTATAAATATCTTGTGTATTGTCACAATTTTGAAGTCATCGTTCTTCACCATACATTTGCTTATAGACTGTTTACCTTATTTACGTGAAGCCTTAGTCCTTAGGTTATTTTGATAGATAAGATTTATAGATTTATAGTCGCCTATGTCATCTCTATAGTTACGTTAGTTAGGTTATCCAGATTTACAGATACATAGGTTAGATGGGCAGGTAATCTTCAAACACTTCATAGACCTGGAGAATATGGCATTTAAATAACTTAGAATTCTGTTGACGTGAGACACAATTGCTCCTGGCTGCACCAATTGATCCCGAGAGAATGTTGGGCTTCTAAGACATTTCCATTTGGAAGTTTGTCTTTTGGCACAAAATGGCCTACTGGGCAAAGAACTGCCCTTGCCTTGATGGCTGACAGTACAAATGCAATGCTCTCCTTTCTGGACAAGCGGGACACAAGGAAAGCGACCACTGTACTCTGCCAAGACAGGGTAAGATCGTCTTTCAGAAATCCTGCTTCTGAAAATGGTCTGTCAGATACTCTAGGCCTGTAGCCAATTTGAATGCACCAACAATGCTGAGAAACATTAGGTGACTGTCCAGGCTGCCAGCTGTCTTGGTCTACTCTTGCAAGATTCCCGAAAGTTGCTTGCATCCGTCTTCCATTTCTCAGGTACCGTTATATTCCTTCTCAGGTCTTTGATGGGATTGAAGACTAGCAGTTATAGTTACAACTTAGTATATATAATATCTTAGATAGAACTTATTAAGTATTAGGTTCAGGTTCTTTAGGATAGGACACCTTTGAATGATCTTTATAATATGCTGTTTACCTATGCTCTATACTTCTCTGGATTTTAGTATGTGTTTCTTGCTTGATATTGTTTGCATTGGTTGTAGTTACATCTTATCTAGGTCATTATCTCTCATTATTTCTGGACAATATTTGATAACCATTCCTTTGTATATAGTCTTGTATTAGTTTAGAACCTTCTTATTTAGACAAAAAGGGGAGATGTAGTGGGTAGCCATTCCAACTTGGTTCTGGAAGTTCCAACCCCCATTGAGACTCTGGCAACTGTCACGCCTACGAGGCGGGGCGAGGGGAGGCGCCTGGGGACCCGAGAGCTGGATGGGCCAGCGCTCGCTCTGGGCGCTCTCTCGTGCCGGGACGCTGACCAGTGCAGATTGACTGTGTAGAGCTCCGGAGAACACCGTTGGACTGCATTACACCTTCCCCAGACCCTGCGACCTACCCATTACTTAATTTGTGAGTTTCGCCATTAAATAAATATCCTTTTAACTACGTGGAGTGGCCAAAATAATTTCTCCAATACCTAAATATGAATGAGTCACTGCATTTGCATACTATTAGCAGCTGAAGTATGAAGGAGAGCACTTGAACAGCTTCTCAGGCTTCACCACCATCTCCTGACCACAGGGATTTAAATAATGTTGATGAATTAGAACAAATGATTAAGTGACAAGTGTCTCATAAATTCTACAACTATTGTTAGCTAAAATTAAGTAAGCAGATACTTTTTAAGACCTGAGAAAGTTCTAGAAATAACAAAAGATATGGTAACTGAGGGCACCACTGAACAAAATGAGGTAATTGAGTCCAATTAGAATGTGAGATGAATTTTACTGCTTTAAAAAGTTCCGTCATTATTGCTGTATCCAAATTCCAAATGTTGACCTTCACAATAAACTCAGAACGAGGGACATTTGTTATAGTTCATGCTTATTACCGTCAAATTTTGAAAACGTACCTGCAGTCCTGACCCTCCTCTTATGATGCTGGACAGAAGTATTGTAGTCACAAAAACTTCTTTGTATGCTCCATGGTCAAACTTTCTTGTGACTATCAGCCACACTCCATTTCACACCATCATGGTTCATTTTAAAAATAGAAAAGAAAAATAAAAGAAACATATTTTCTACCTTAAATAAGTCTCTGCTTCAGCTTCATACTTATGTTAAATGTCTTACAATTTTATGTGTCTTAAAGGTTAGCAATTTCAAAAGACTTTTATGTTCTATTTGCTATATGTCTTATGGTTACTTACTGTAGCCAATATTATCCGTCTTCTGTTAAGTAGCTTAGAAATTATTTATTTACTTTAATTTTATGTATATGAATGTTTTCCTGTGTGTATACACATGCACCACATGCTGGCCTGTGGATACCAGAAGGAAGCTTCAGTTGCCCTGGACTAATGTTACACAGAGTTGTGAGCGAGCTGCCATATAAGGACTGGGATTGAACCTGAGTCAAATAAGATCACTAAGTGATTTTTACAGTTGAGCCATCTCTCCAGTTCCCCTAAGTAGATTTGATCTTCTTATTTTTTTACATGTAGTATATTTTGTTTATATGCTTCTCTTTCCCCAAGTCCTTCCATATCCATAAGTAGATTTTTCTTTTTATAAATTTTTGATTATATTGTTATTTCCTTTTATATTTATTTCTCTAAAACTTATCTGTGTCCCAAATTATGAAGTTCTTCTCAAATTTATGATATTTTAGAAGTCTTCTGGCCTCTTCCTTAAAATTTGCACTGCATTTAGTGAACTTTTTGGATATGTTCATACGATACTTCTCATAAATCTCTACCAGGTCCTCGTCTGTTTTACTGTAGCTTACTTACACTGCCGTCATATGTCTATCACTCACTAATGAAACTGTTCCCAGGACCTGTAGCTATAATCTGCTGCTATAGAACAACACTCATTTCACAGTAGTCTTGTTAACAGTCATATCTGAACTTTTTTCCTCTGATGCCGACGATTCAGTAACTTCCAAAGATTAAAGCCGATCTGACGCTCCTTCATATCGCCGGCCAAGCTGTTATTCAGTTGCTTTTTCTTTCTTCTCTAAGGCCCATTTGATGACTGCTCTTTTTTCTTGCTGACCTTTGCATCTGGAATCTTTGTTCTACTGCTCCTGCATGTCTGCTTGTTCTTCATGCCTCTCATCCGGTCCATCCACTATGCCTTTTATTTGGCAGGGCTAGAATGAGAGCTGCTGAATGAAACATTTTCCAATTTAGTCTTTTTGTCAGCTATCAAGGTGAAATTCACTTAACATAAAATTAATCAGTTTAATGTGAATAATTCAATGCTGGGATATTTTGGTTGCTATGCCTAGGAGAATCATGAGGAAATGTCTTATCAGTACTGATGTGCCATCATTCCTCGACATGACTGCGATGCCCACGATTTGGTAGAGGGCACAAGGAAGAGCCACTACAGAGAGTTTCAGCGAACAGCCTCTGCTTTATTGCACCTGAGTAACCACTTATATCGTGGAAGCCTCAATTATGATTGGTTAGTTAGTACATTACCTCCGGATCGGATAGTGAGCTCTCTGAGTGGTGCTTAAAAGGTGTTTCCACTATGAGAATTCATGTGGATTGAAATATACACCAAGGATTTGGAATTTTATGTATATATCTCATGTATCAAGAAACTCAGTATTTAAATAAATACCTTATATTACTCTCCATTTCCACCCCAGCTTATGTATTGCTCCATAATATCTTCAGTTCCACAAATCTTTGCATTGATTGTTTTCAATGTGTCATTAAATAATAATTTGTGCATTTTATTTACTTGTATACATAAACATATATGTGCATATTATATATATATATACATATATATATATACAAGATATATGTGAAGGGAAACTGTATTATATTACAGAATTCTATATTTGTGTAGATGTGAGACGCTTCTTTTCCACTTTTGTTTTTTAAGATTTTTTTTAAAAACCTAATAACCCTCCATTCCACCAAAAAAAGCCCTTCAAAGCTGAAGGCTTAGGCAAGCACTGAACAGTACACACAGTGTACGTCATCGTACACCTGATTTATCCACTAAAGCAGCTCTACCTCTACTATTGCAGAGAGCAGCTCTCCCTCTCAAAAGGAAACAGGGTTAGTCTTGAAAACACACTTATAAGAAGCATTATACAAACGCTGCACTTAGGAATGCATGTGTATATACATATATATGTAACATGATACAAAGAGGATGCCTTGAGTTTAAAGAAGAGCAAGGGTGGGTATATGGAAGGGGTGAGAGAAATGATGTTAGTATGTTATAATTTCAAAAACATAAAAGAAATAATTTTAGAAACCTAAAAACCATATGTATAAGGATTTTAACAATAGAAAGAAGGAAGTAGTCTTTCTTTTCATCTTCCAGTTAGATAATTCTTTGCTGTGTGCAATCATCATTTTCCTTAGATTTTTATTAAAATAAACACTCCTTGTTTTTATCGTCCAGACATAACTTATATTTAACTAGTATTTTATTACTTTGAAATACTTTCCCTAGACAGAAAGTTACAAGATTTTGATGTAATAGTTGAAAAGTATTGAACATAGTTGACTGTACAGTTAGTTAGCACTTGGCATTGATTCATAAATACATTAGTTATTAAATATTAAAATATATTTTAATAAAACATTAACATTCACTTTACAGAGAGAAAAATAAAAGAATTAGACAAAGAAACAAAGTTAAGAAACAAGAGCACTTCTTACCACACTTTCCTAATCAGGCCAAGCCTTAGATTAAAAACATCCAATGAAAAACATGGGTCCTGGGTTCTCTAAGCCAGATTTTATTTCTCTGCCTCTCACATAATATATATATTTATGGTAGTGAAAAATATTTCATTAACTCTAAACCTGCATCACCAATTGAAAATTGTTCTTATTAAATTAACTGACTTGGATGAACATTACCTTCTATATTTTCAAAATAATCAACACAAATACTACTTACTGAGATACAACGTGAAGAAGATCAAATGAGTAAGCACAAAGGATGCTCTGGGACACGACAGACACTGAGGTCTACTATACATCACCACTATGACTGTTCTTCTGGCTTCACACATAGCGCATTAATAGGGAGGTAAAAACATAGAAAAATGATAGTATCAGTGGCACATATTTTGGTTAAAAATGATATGGAACTAGAATCCATGTCTTATGACATTTGAAAACAAGGACATCATGGCCATTGTTTTTATCATCATACTGATATTACACTTTAAAGAAACACAAAGCCATGTATACAAACAACAAAATTGACACAGTAGGTTGAGTGTGTGTGTGCGTGCGTGCATGCGCTCACACGCAACAAATATAGTCCAAGAACCAAAGGTTATCAGATTGAGAGTAGGGGTGCATGGGAGGGTGTATGGTAGTAAAGAGAGGTGGAAAATGATTATTTTTCAACTAAACATTTTTAAAAGAAATATAGAAAGAGATTTTTAAATTGATGGGTTAAGAAAATACATATATATGTAATAACTGAGGGAATTTAGTAGACTAAATAACTATATAGTTCTACATGTTGTAGTAAACAAAATATTTAATCTATGTGTCAGTAGTGAGCAGATAATTGTGTAAAACAGTCAATAACAAATGTATAAATATATACAATTTGCTAAAAGATGGTCAGTGTTATAGTCCAGTTTTCTCTTATCACACTTTGTGATGTTATGTAGCCAGCATGATCTTTCAATTTCATATCTTTCTTGAATAACAAGAAACTTAGCTTCACTAAGTCACTGACATTAACCAGAGGGTTTTATTTTCTAATCCCAATTGTAGAGAATACTAACACTATCTATATGCAGAGCCTACGAGACCCACTGAAGATTGTTAAGAAGATTGAAAGTGTTTTAGGTCCCTTGCTCCTATAAATCCTCTTGGAACTCCAAGTGCTAGACCACAGAATAACTTTATGCAGTTGCTTCACTCTATTTTTAAAACATAATGTTGATTTCTCCTCGAGGATGGTACTGTCATGCTCTGTTTGGTTTAAATCAACCTTACAAGGTGTGTTAATCAGTATCTCCATCCTCTTATCCTCTTCATATTTTACCATATTTTGCCTGTGGCATTTTCATAATGAGGTTATAGTCTCTGTCAGATTAGCATAAATTGTTTAATTAATTCTCCTAACATCATTAAAAGCAATCAACTCCATTAATGTTACTAATATTGAAAATATAAATATATCAGAAAAGTGAAACATTAATTGATCTCAATTATTTAAATAAAATACCTCAAATATGTAATTTGAGCCTAGTTACTATATAATTTTCAGGCATGCAACCCATAAAATTTCAGTTCTGATTTAGACTACAATTTCAAAAGCTATAGCTGATATATGCAAGTTGTTATCTCAATAAATATTCCATTGTCTTTGTTTGTGTAATAAATACAAATGCAAATTTATAAAGTATCATTGAAGGGAAAGGAAATACAAAAAAATTAAAGACAAACATGGTTGAGTATTTGAGACTAAGAAATCACTGAACTCTAAAAATTTTCAATATTAAAGGATTGATCATTTTCAATCAGTAAATTTTTTCAAAGCAACTAGAAAAGAAAGTTTAATAACAAAAGTAGGATCCACAAACAAAGTCACAGTAAATCTTTGCCTCCTACTCTGTTAGAATTAGTTTGGTTACTGGGTTGTTAATTTATCATTGTCACAGTATTTTTCCCATTAAATATGCAGAAGCAGAGAGCATGTTTATCAAATTGCAGCTGATACAATGTATTTATCACCGATTCTGTTTCAAGCTCCTTAGCTCAGGTATGTGGATTGTGGTGGCAAACACAGATGAGGCTGGGAAAGACAGCTAATGAACATTCAAGAGGAACATAGTTCTATTTCAGATGTTTTTCTTTGTTTTTCACTGAAAACAAAGCTGTCTTTCTTCATAAGTAATTTAAACTAACAGATAAACAGCAAGTACTGCTGAATAAAGTTCCATTTGGTCATCCAGGATTTTGGAAGAGTGCTCACCAGAAGTGGTTCCCTACCTTTATGAAATTATGAAGCAGACCTGTTTTACCACAGCTCTGAAGATGAAGGTGGTGCTGCTGGCCATCATCACATTTAGTGAAAGACCTCCATAAAGACAGAAAAATCCAGTGTATACCACGCATCTCCAATTGTACAAACCTAGTCCTTAACATCATATGTAATATTCAAACAAAGAGCATCATTGGGAATATGAATGTGAAATGTAATATCTATAATATGATTACAGAAAGATGGAAGACAAATGAATGGCAAAATAAGAAATATGTAGGAAGCAGTTTTCCTACAATCTCTCATTTTGTTTTGTTTTGTTTTTTGAGTCAGAGTTTTTCTGTGTAGCCCTGTCTCATGCTTCTTAATATCTTGGCATAAACAGCCAATTTTTTCAGATCTATTTATACTCTAGGATAACATGAAAACATGGCTTTCTCTCAGACATTGTTAGTCCTGACAGAAGACACATTCCTTCCTTCCTCAGAGATCTTCACTGATCTCAGATAAATGTGATGCTTTTCCCCGAAGGTGGATGAAGCTACCATTTCGCACCTGTGATGCACCCCCTGTACAAGGAGGCAATATCATCTGTCCTTTTGATATCCTGTGCAAACTGGTGTTTCAGGAAGCTGTTAATTTGTTAGTATTGTTATAGGCAAACTGTTGCCTAAATCCATTTTGTCACCTTTCTTCTTATTGGACAAATCTGTCAATTAGTGTAAACCTAATCCAACAACCATTAAAAATTGCTGCTAAGGCAAACTTTATTGCTTGATATAAATAACACAGTTAATATGTTATAATTTTAAATATTAAGCTTCTGGAGTCAAAACTATTTGCTCAGCAGTTTATCTGCGTGCATATGTGTGGTGAAGCCTGTTTGCTTATGTGGGTGTCTGTGTTTGTGTTCCACGCATGTGCATGTGCAAGTGTGTTTGTCCATTTCTGTGTGGCTATAAGGGGAAGACATTAGTCATCTTCCTCTCTCAGTCTGTGCTTTACTACCTTAGGCAGGATCTCTCACTGAATCAGAAGCTTGCGATGTCAGAGAGGCCAAATGACCAGGAACTCCTGGGACATACCTAGTGGTCTCTGGGTCCCCTACTGGGTACACCAGCCGTGCCTCATTATACTTGTGTGCTGGCTATTTTACCTCGCCTTCCCCTGCTCTCACAGCAACTGCTTTTCCTCATTGAGTTATCAGCAACCCTCCAAGTAATGAATCTTTAAGTGTGCAAGTTAATGATGTGTTGCATACTTTACTGCATTGGAACAACACCCACAAGTATGACACAGAATTTGTATTGAATTCATAGTTTGCTGTTCAGCGTTGCCATCAACTTTTTAATATCTTGCCCACCTTTACCAAACACTTATTTGTTTGTGTCATTATCTTACGTTCTATAGAATTCTGTACTAATGGAATCATATAGTATGCACTGTTGTGCTCCTGAGTCATTTTAGTTAGTATGATTTATGTTCAGACATACCGGCAATTGTGCTCTTTATTTCTGGGTAGTGTTATATTGTATTGATATATCACCATTTGTCTATGATTTCAAAGTTGGGAAATATTTGCATTGTTTCAGGTATTCAGCTAATATGAAAAACCTTATATTAGAAGACAAACTTGTATAGCTCTATAACCTCATTTTTCTTTAGAAAGCACATATGAGTTGGATGGTGGATTTTTAAATATGCACACCACAGACAAACCATTTACAAAGTAGATGACTCACTCTGCAAGACTACCACAAATGTATGATAATTCCAATTAGTGAAACATCCTTGTCAACACTTGGTTTCTTCAGATGTTTAAAACTTAGCTAATTAGTTATTCTAATGGATGCATAGTGACATCTTCTTGTGATTTTAACTTGCATTTCCCTTGTTAGTAATTATATTGAACATACATTTCACCTGTTCCTCTTCTGTCTGTACAGCTGTCATTGTCAAGTTCTCATTGAAGTCATCTTCTGAGAATCCCCCAAGTTTGTAGATAAACAAAGGTGCAATTCTTGACAACACTTCACATTATTTTTTTTTAACATTTTTTAGTTTTGCATTCTGAGATACGAATGGTTTTCACATTTGACTCTTTGAAATCTTTAAAATGTGGAGTTGTTGGCCATTTTAAGTTTTAAACCATTTTTTGTTCTTCATATTATCACAGCTCACTGTTATTTGATTCTATGGTTTGAGTTTTTAAAAAATTTTTATTTTACCTGATTTTCTATTCATTTTACATACTAATCTCAGATTCCCCTCTCCTCCCTCCTCCTGCCCCCCAGCCTTTCTCCTTAACCCACCTCCCATCCCCACCTCGCCAAAGCAAGGTCTCCCATGAGGAGTCAGCAGAGCCTGGTACATTTAGTTGAGGCAAGTTCAAGCCCCTCCTCCCTGCACCATGGCTGCACAAAGTGTCACAGCATAGGCACTAGGCTCCAAAAAGCTGGCTCATTCACCAGGGATGGGTCCCAATCCCACTGCCTAGGGGCCCCCTAAACAGTTCAGGCTAAATAACTGTCTTGCCTATCCAGAGATCCTAGTCAGTACCATGGGGGCTCCTCAGCTATTGGTCCACAGTTCATGTGTTTCTACTAGTTTGGCTAGTTGTCTCTGTACATTTTCCCATCATGATCTCAATGTTCCTTGATCATAGAATCCCTCTTCTCTCTCATCAATTGGACTCCTGGAGCTCGGCCTGGCACCCGGCCATGGATCTCTGCATCTGCTTCCACCAGTCACTGGATGGGGGCTCTATGATGACAATTAGGGTATTCAGCCATCTGATCACCAGAGTAGGCCAGTTTAGGCACCCTCTCCACTATTGTCAGTAGTCTAAGATGAGGTCATCCTTGTGGATTCTTGGGAACTTCCCTAGCGTTCTGTTTCTCCCTATTCCTATGTTGTCTTCATTTATCATTTTTTCCCTTGCTCTCTCACTCTGTCCCTGTTCCTGCTTGAACCTCCAGTTCCCTTATGATCTCATGCCTGATCACTTGCCCTCCATTATCTCCTCCCAACCCCCAGTTTGCTCATGTTGATCTCATCTATTTCTCCCTTGTTGGGTGATCCATGCATCCTTCCTAGGGTCCTCCCTGCTAGCTAGCCTCCCTGGAGCTGTGGGCTGCAGTCTGGATATCCTTTGCTTTACATCTAGTATCCACTTTGAGTGAGTACATGCCATGTTTGTCCTTCTGAGTCTGGGTTACCTCACTAAAGATAGTATTTTCTAGTTCCATCCATTTGTCTGCAAATTTCATGATGTCATTGTTTTTTTTTTTTTTTTCTGCTGAGTAGTGCTCTATTGTATATATTACCACATTTTCTTAATCCATTCTCCAGTTGAGGGGCATCTAGGTTGTTTCCAGGTTCTGGCTATTATGAATAATGCTGCTATGAGCATAGTTGAGCATGTGTCCTTGAGGTATGGTTGAGCATTCCTTGGGTATATGCCCAAGAGTGGTATCTGAGAAACCATCATACATACTGATTTCCAAAGTGTCTGTACAAGTTTGCACTCCCACAAGTTTTCCCATTGCTCCACATCATCTCCAACCTAAGCTGTCCTCAGTGTTTTTGACCATTGCCATTCTGACAGATGTAAGATGGTATCTCAGAGTCATTTTGATTTTTATTTCCCTGATAACTAAGGATGTGGAGCTTTTCCTTAAATGCATTTCCCTGATGACTAAAGATGTTGAGCATTTCCTTAAATGTCTTTCATACATTTGAGATTCTTCTGCTGAGAATTTTCTGTTTAGCTCTGTAATTCATTTTTTTAACTGGATTGGTAGGTATTTTGATGTCTAGTTTCTTGAGTTCTTTATATATTTTGGAGATCATCCCTCTCTCAGATGTGGGGTTGGTGAAGATCTTTTCCCATTCTGTAGGCTGTCATTTTGTATTATTGACCGTGTCCTTTGCTCTACAAAAGCTTCTGTTTCAAGAGGTCCCATTTGTTAATTGTTGATGTCTGTGCTATTGGTGTTATATTTAGGAAGTGATCTCCTGTGCCAATGCATTCAAGACTACTTCCTACTTTCTATTCTATCAGGTTCAGAGTAACTGGATTTGTGTTGAGGTTTTTGATCCACTTGGATTTGAGTTTTGTGCATGGCGACAAATATGGATCTATTTGCAGTCTTCTACATGTTGACATCCAGTTATGCCAGCACCATTTGTTGAAGATGCTTTCTTTTTTCCCATTGTACAGTTTTGGCTTCTTTGTCAAAAATCAGGTGTTTTTATGTGTGCTTATTAATGTCAGGGTCTTCAGTTCCATTCCATTGGTCCACATGTTGGTATTTATGCCAGTACCAGGCCTTTTTTAATTACTATAGCTCTATAGTAGAGCTTGAAGTCAAGGATCATGATGCCTTCAGAGGTTGCTTTATTGTATATGATTGTTTTAGCTATCCTGGGTTTTTTGTTTTTCTATATGAAGTTGAGTGTTATTCTTTCTAAGTCTGTGAAGAACTGTGTTGGGATTTTTATGAGGATTGCATTGAATCTGTAGATTGCTTTTGGTAAGATTGCCATTTTTATTATGCTAATCCTACCTATCCATGAGCATGGGAGATCTTTCCATTGATATCTTCTTCAATTTCTTTCTTCAGAAACTTAAAGTTCTTATCATACCGGTCTTTCATTTGCTTAGTTAGAGTTACCTCAAGTTATTTTATATTATTTGTGGCTATTGTAAAGGGTGATGTTTCTCTGATTTCTTTCTCAGCCCCTTTTATCATTTGTATACTGATTTTTTTTGAGTTAATGTTGTATCCTGCCACATTACTGAAGGAGTTTATCAGCTATAGGAGTTCCCTAGTAGAATTTTTGGGGTCACTTATGTATACTAACATATCGTCTGCAAATAATGAAAGTCTGACTTCTTCCTTTCCAATTTGTATCCCCTTGATCTCCTTTTGTAGTCTTATTGCTCTAGCTAGAACTTCAAGTACTATATTCAATAAATATGGGGAGAGTGTACAGCCTTGTCTTAGTCTTGATTTTAGTGAAATCACTTTGAGTGATTTGATTAATTTGATGTTGGCTGTTGGCTTGCTGTAAATTGCCTTTATTGTGTTTAGGTATGTTCCTTGTATTCCTGATCTCTCTAGGACCTTTATCATGAAGGGGTATTGGACTTTGTCAAAGGCCTTTTCAGCATCTAATGAGATGATCATGTTTTTTTCTTTCTATTTGTTTATATGGTGTATTACATCACAGATTTTCATATGTTGAACCATATTTGCATTCCTGGGATGAAGCCTACCTAGTCATAGTGAATAATTTTTTTTGATGTGTTCTTGGATTCTATGGTCTGATTTTTGACAACTTTAACCTGAGCTTTGTTATTTAGTTAGTTAAAGGCAATGAGTTCTCGCTATGTAGTCCATGCTGGCCTTCAAATTTTACCTTCTTACTCCAGTCACCTGAGTTATAATTTTTGTATAAGGATACTCTAGAGGAATAGGACTGATAAAATCAATCTATATATGTTAAAAGGGAATTTATTACAGTGGCTGATAGATTGTAGTCCTTGTAGTTGGACAATGGCTGTATCCTCATAGACAGGCCAAAACTCCTATAGTTGTCCTGTCTGTGAGGATATGTGGCTCTGCTTGTCTTAAGTGAATGCTGGATTCTGAAGAACTAGGTTTGAATGCCGGTGAATGAATGCCTCAGCAACAGGACAGATGAACTTGCCGGCAGCAGTGTAAACAAGCAAGCAAAAAGAAAAAGCTTCCTTCTTCCATGACTATTTTATTCAGATTGCCACCAAAAGGTGCAAACCCTACTTAGGGTGGGTACTACCATCTCAAATGACACAATCAAGAAAAAAATGCATCAAACCTCTGGAAACTCCTAAATATGACAGGCTATTGCAAGTCTCTTGGTTACTCTCCACAACAAGGTAAGATCCTATTGCTGAAGACAATAACTAATACAGAGAAGTCAAACTGGAGCCTAACTAGAAGGTTCCTACCTACCGACTATTATTCCTGGTAATGGAGGGTACTCTCCACACAACTAAAGGAGAAAGGTAATCATAAATCTATTCTAGTACAAGCCCTGCAATCTACAACAGTGTCCTGCCCATAAGATAAACTGATACAACAGAGGAACAAATGTTATGGGAGTAATCAACCTTTTTAAAAATCGGATTTAAGGCTTAAACCAAGGATGGAACCCCAACTTGCCAAGAAGCTGAGACTAGAGAGGTCTCACAAACCTAGAGGAAACTCTAATATTAACATTCTGCCAAAAGAAACCAGCAATATAATGATGCCTAATGACATACTGCTATAGCCATAGATCAGTGTCTTGCTCAGCTATCATCAGTAGATGGGAACTAACATGGAGACTTACAACTGAACATTGTAGAAAGAGTGAGAGACTTTAGAGCACTCAGTCCACAATGGGATGTCTTCATCAGTCTTCTTTTAAGGCTCAGAAAAGATTGTAAGAGCCAGAGTGATGGAGGATGGGGTCTCAATGCTGAGAGGGGAAGCTGACACAGCTTCCCACTTTCAATCAAGAAGTTATCAGCAATTGATAACAACTGAAAATCCATTTTCTCCAGTAGAGTATCATTGGCATAGGAACTACACTTCAGAGCAGGCTCCATGCCCAGGAATAGCTGGCCAACAGAAAACAAACTCAATGTTATTCTTGTGGACTTTTTGTCTCATATTGCTGAGTTTGGGCATTTGTTGTGTTATTTGTCTCTTGCTTGTTTATTTTTATTTATATTCTTGTTTTTATGGGTTTGTTTTTGGTTTTGTGAGTGTTTGTTTTTTGTTTGTTTTAAAGAAAAGAGAGAGAGAGCATAATATTAGGTAGGTAGGTCGGTAGGAAGGAAGGTAGAAGGATCTAGGAGGAATTAGGGAGAAGATAAACAATCAAAATATATTTATGAAAAAAAATCATTTTCAGGAAACAAGAGAAATCCCTCACAAATGTGCCTAGCTCCTTGGTTTTGGTCAAGTGCATATGTAGTCAGTTGACAAGCACAGTTAGCCACCACAGCTGTGAAACACCACATACAGCAAGTAATGAAACAATATTGATAAAATTATTTCTCCTAGATATGTGAATTAAACATCTGTTATACTATATTGTTTTCCATCATAGTCAGTTTCCTCTCCCAAACTGAACAAATAAAGGTATTTTATCCTTCACTAGGGTTCCGTTTTGGCCTACTACGAAAATGAGACTACTGGGTTTCAAAATTGTATTTCATGCATTCTTTATACTAGTACCTTTAGAACCATTTTTGTCTGTATCTCTGTTTCTCTCTCTCTTTCTTCTTCCTTTCTGTTTTCCTCTTAGTTTTTCTCTAACTCTATCTCTGCCAATTAATTTAGGTTTTTAAAATAATAGAAATATTATTTACTTGTGTGTGCCAAATCATTTTTAATTCATTAATTTAAGGAAATTGCAATATTAATTTTTTACTACCTGAAATTTTTGAAAATAGAAACAAAAGCGTATAAAGTATGTGTTGCTTCCATACAATTTAATGGGTATTTTTATGTAACATCCAGCATAATTTCTCTTATTTTATATGTGCATAGTTTCTTATGGTGTGTATTCTTGAATTATATTTAATTATACATGTAAAATAGTAGTACTTTCTCTATTAAAAAAACTTATCTGCATAACTCAGATTGACATTAGACTATTAAACTACAAGTCTTGTTTGGTTGTATTTGTCATTAATGTAACCATTATTGTCTTACCAATTTATTGTCAAAGTGATTGCTAAATAGTTATTTAAATTCATTATTCTTTACAAATGCTCAGATAATCTTCTTAAAAATCTATTGGACTTTTAGAGAAATCTGAAGGAGATGCTTTCTGAACACTTTTGTCTATGTTAAAAAGTCTCTTTTTTAAATGTTAACTAAAAAAAATTAAAAGCAGCATACTATTTCTACTTATTCTGTTTCTGAATAAGATTGCATAGAATACAAACAGCATCTTTTTGTTCAAGACATTTTTTTTTTTACATCAAGCCAATATTCAGTAAAACTTGCAAAAATTTATCTGTTAAATTTGAAATGGTAAAGAGCATAAATAAATACATGGACATATTCTTTTTTAATTAAAAATAGATTTTTCTTTCAGACAATACATCCTGACTACAATTTCCCATCCCTCCCTTTCTCTAAGCTCCCTCCATCTCCCTTCTCCTCCAGATCTACTCCCGCTACATTTCCTTTCAGGAAAAAAAACAGGCTTCCAAAAGACAACAACCAAACACAACAAAACAGGGATACAATAAAGCAAGGCAAAAGCCCTCATATCAAGGCTGGACAAGGCAAACCAATAGAAGTAAAGGGATCCAAGAACAGGCGAAAAAGTCAGAGAGATATCAACTCCCACTGTTAGGTGTCCCCCCAAAACACCAAGCTAACTAACAGCCATAACATATAGGCAGAGGACATGATACATTCTTGAGAATATAGAAAGCTGCATATGGTGTGTACTGTGATTTATAATAGCCTTTATTTCTGACTTGAAGTTTAGATTCTCAAGGCTATGAGAACATCACTTTTCTTGGTAAAGCAGTAGAATACTTGACAGTTGTCAGAAAGGATTTTTTTCCAAATAAAAGAACAAATTCTTTGATCTTTGTCCAAATGATCTCAGATCAAAAGTGTTAAGAGAGTGAATAGAAATGAAAGATAATTTCCTTTTGAAAGATGCTAATAACTGAGGTTGAAATGATAATAATTAATTCTCTGTGGTGTCTTGAATCAAAACTATAGAGTAGCTGACTTTGAACTTTGAGATTTAAATAATTATTCAACATTCCATTTTTTCTATTATGATTTCTGGATGTGCAATATTTGTACTTAAAAAGCATTAAGTGCATTGAACAGTTTCCCTTGCATTTATTTGTGACACACATGTAGTAGTCAATTAAAATATGCTGCCCATTGTTTCTCTGGATTGCTTTTCTAATGCTGAGATTCAAGAAGAATTTGTGTATTTTGGAGCCATGTCCTTTATCAGAAACTCTTTTTGTAAATATTTTCTCCCAATATGGCTTTTCATTTTCTGAGTTTTTTTTGTTGTTGTTGTTTTGTTTTGTTTTTTAATTTTTTTCCCAGACAGGGTTTCTCTGTGTAGTTTGGTGCCTCTCCTATGTCACACTCTGTAGACCAGGCTGGCCTTGAACTCACAGAGATCCACCTGGCTCTGCCTCCCAAGTGCTGGGATTAAAGGTGCCACCACCACCTGGCAGCCTTTCATTGTCTTAACAATGTCTATTGTGACTTATTTTTACAATTTTTTAAAAGACAATTTTTTCCATGTTAAGCCTGGACTCCTTTGCTCAATATCAGTTATTTATCTTTGTGTAGGTCTACTTCTGGTCTTCTGTCCCATCCACCTATTAATGTGCCTGTCCCTTGTACACTTTTGATAAGTTGTGTCTGTCCATGCACTAATATTATCCACTTGCCTACTGCCAACAGTAACTTTTTAAATTAAATAATATTGTTTCCAAAAATTTACTGTCTTTTGTTTGTAACATGTTAGCAAATCTGGTTATGTGAGTTGATGAAACTTATGATGGAAATGGATTGAGTCTATAGGTCAAGATAGGAAGAACCAATAACTTAATATTAATGGATCTCAATTCATAATCATGAATATTTCCCAATTATTTCTTAATTATTACTATGGGCTATTTCCAAAAGTATGTTACAACTCATTTACACTGTTTATTTCTAGCTCAATTCTTCTATGGTCTTGAACATACATTGTATGCTTTCTACAACATTCCATGTTTAGAACTAGGTTAGGATCTAGACCATATCTCAGTGATAAAAGTTTCATTAGTGCCTGCAAAGATTTTTTTATATTGTTAGGAAAAATTCTGAGTTAGATTGAGTTATTTAATAAGATTCAAACAATTTAATTTTCTAAGTTGTATATTTTTTATAGAATAGTAGCACTAGAATTAGAAGATTAAAGCTGTTATTATATAAACATATATTACTATTATAAGATCAATTGAGATTTTGAAAGACAGAATATAAAGTTTCATTTTAATGCAACCTAGAAATATTTATTGTAGTATGTGTCAGTGGGGCTCACAAAACACACAGTAAATAAAAACGACAAAATGCCCTTTTATGATCTGATTGGAGGGGAAATAAAGGAGGTATGGTGAGATAAAGATGGCATATCAATATCTATGTGGAAATTACAGAAAAGTCTCACTGTGATTTGAAAGTTATCTGAAGATCAGTTCAACAGTTCAGAAAACTTGGAACACTGAAGTGGAAATCCTCTGTATGTTCTTGAGTTCCATAGGAAAGTCATTTAAAGAACAAAAACATAACCTGGACCCACCTAGATGACCCCATTAGTCTTTTATAATGACAACTGAAGTTTTCCTAATAATCCACCCACATTTCTTGTACTGTTAAATATGCCCTTTCAGGAATCCCTCTCCTGCTTTCATGTCAATTTGAATATATATTAAATTGTTAAATATTAGCCTCTCATTTGCCGTTCTGAATGTCAGCTACAAGATCCTTAAGTATCCAGAGGTCATTAATGTTAAAAGGGATAAGTTCTTACAGTGATTCTATCGGAGACATATTTCAAAAAGTCAGCTTCAAGACACTGAAATTTCCATGTGCCTTGCTGTGCAACATACTTTGTCTTTTTGTTTTCTGCTCTTCCTTAAAGTCACACACAAAAAAACATTTTTCCAGTTTTATTATTTATGTTTTAATTGTTTATTAACAGTTTAGAAATACCTCCCAGAGTTTACTACTAGTGTTAATCTATTATTTTTAAGAGGGAGAAAGATGTTTATCATAATTGGAAGTCTTTAAAACATGTATTATTAAAAACTACATATGTACAAGGATAGAAAACAGACCTTAGTAAAATAAGAAATTTAATTCATTAAAACTTCAGAGTGATGAGACTACAAAATGCATAAAATCTTTAAAAAATCAAACCAAAGAAACAAAAAACTCTCATTTCCTTCACCTAGACCAAGTATTGATTCAGAATCCTCAGGATAACAGAACTATAAGGAGACTGTAATTCCAGTGACTCATCCTGTTTGGAAATAAAGATGAACAGCATTTTTCAAAGAATGTCTAGTAGTTCATAATAGAAGTGATGTTTTATTCAAACACCTCATTTCCTTTGCCATATCTTTGAATATTGTTCATTTCATTAAGTTCAGCTTTTTTATTCAATTATCATTTGGAGAAGTGTTTGCGCAGTTTGAACTTGAGCCCAGAATGGCAGGTGGCTAAAAATTACCCATGACTAATGTGGCTACTGTTCTCCCTAAAATAACCCTCAGAATACTTATTTTTTCAAAATTTATAGTACTAATAGAAATACTTTCATGGAATCAGAACAGAAACTCAGTTTTACTAACTTTATAAGAGTCAAGTATTGTCTCATAAAACTTAATGACTTGTAAATTAACATTTGTTTCTCATTTATTTTAGGTGCTGCTTCTTTTTTCCATTTATATGTTATTTATACAATTATACAGTCATTATATAATTATTATTATACTATTGTTATACAATTGTAATAGGTCATATTCTCTGTTCCCACAGGTATAATTCAGACTTTAATCATAAGTACCCTCTTTCACTCTCTCTTCTCCAGATTTCCCCCACCTTTCTCCTCTCAGTCAGCCTCTTTTCTATGTCCATATCATTTTTGTATTCTAGATTATGTGTTTAAATGAAAACATATTGTAACACTATATGTTTTAATGCTACCATGCTATTGGAATATGAAAAAAAATGCAAACATTTCAATTTTTAAAAAATTATATGTATCATAAGTAATGAAAATTGTTTAACATTTTCTTTATTTTGGGAAAATAAAATGAACCATCAAAAATAATAATTATTATATATATGTACTGTATTAGTTAGGATTTCTGCTGGGGGATCTTTCTGTACACCGTGAATATATGTTGTTCTCATTGCTTAATAAATAGGCTGTCTTGCCATAGGCCAAAGCAATTTATTTATTAACCAATGGGAACAACATATATTCACGGTGTACAGAAAGATATCCCCCAGCATTTCCCCTTTTGTATCTAATCAAAAAGGAAGGTTTTAACTTTAATATAGTAAAATTATATCTAACAAAGCAGATTATTTATTAACCAATGGGAACAACATATATTCACAGTGTACAGAAAGATCACCCAGCAGATTTCTATTGCTATGAAGAGATACCATAACCACAGCAATGCTTATAAAGGAAAACATTTAATTGGGTAGCTTACAGTTCAGAGGATCAGTCCATTATCATCATGATGAGACATGGCAGTGTGCAGTCAGACATTGTTCTGTAGAGGTAGCTGAGAGTTCTACATCTTGTGCAGGCAACACGAAGTCTTCAATCTTACTAGGCATGACTTGTGCACATATGAGACCTCAAAGCTCACCTCCACAGTGACGCTCTACCTCCAACAAGACCACACCTACTCCAACAAGGCTACACCTCCTAATAGTGGCCACTCTCCTTGGGGTCCATTTTCTTCCAAACCACCACATATTTTAATTATTATTAAAAAGTTGATAGGCATTTAGGTTGATTAATATCACCATGAAATCTTATTTCCCTGCAAGGAATAATAAAGTTACAAAATTTACAGACAAGTGGGTTGCCTTGAATAAATTATATTTAGTAAGTAATCCAAACAGATATGTTCTCTGCTGTTTCTGGATCATAGCACTGACTCTGACTTGTGTGCTTAACTTGGAGTATCACTAGAAGCTAGGAAAACAGAAGAAATCATTTGGAGAAGAAGGCTTTAGGGGATGAGAGATAGTAGAATAGAAAGCATATAACAATATTTGCAGGCTGTGTATCCACAAGACAAAGCTTCCAGGTACAATGTGTCTACATATTCAGTAAGGGCAGTATGACATGGAATAACCAACTAGTCTCTGATTTGTTTTCCATCTGCTCCACAAGAATGAGTCTATGCTTTTGAGGAAATGAATACTGATATTTAACTAAATTGATGTAATGTCAAACTGCCTTCTTTACATGTCATGTTTACATGTAAGCAAACTTTATCATCAACCTTGATCAAAGAAGCCTCTCTTTCCAGTGAACAAAAGAGAATGAAATAATGTATGGCTGCACAAGATACTGAGAATAATGATGGATAAATTCTTAGCCCTAAGCAAGACCTTTAGACCATCTCCTCTAAGTTTCAAGAAATACTGCAGAAGAGGGAATGAAAGAATGTTAGAAATAGAAGAAGATATGAGAAAAGGCTACAAAATGTCATTTTTTAGGCAAGACACAGCCAATGCATTCATAAACTCAGTATCTGCAGATTCATGTACTGGGTTAGTAGAAGAATGGGTCGTTAGTAACCATGCACAGACAGAGGAGGAACTCTGGAGACTCTACTCAAACTGTTAAGTTATTTGCTACTGATAGACTCAAAGAACATAGAAATTACCACCACCTCTACTTGTATTAATTTGCTTTCTATTCTTGTGATAACCATGACCAAAAGCAATTTATGGAGGAAAGTGTTTATTTTACCTTATAGCTCACATGAAGGAAAGTCAGGGCAGGAAGAGACCATAGAAAAATGCTGCATACTGGTTTATTCTCCATGGCTTTCTCTGTCTGCTTTCTTTCTTTTTTTTTTTCTTTTGGTTTTTCGAGACAGGGTTTCTCTGTGTAGCTTTGCGCCTTTCCTGGATCTCACTGTGTAGACCAGGCTGGCCTCGAACTCACAAAGATCCTCCTGCCTCTGCCTCCCAAGTGCTGGGATTAAAGGCGTGCACCACCACCGCCCAGCTGTCTGCTTTCTTATAGAACTCAGAACCACCGCCCAGGGATAGCACCATCTCCAGCTGGCAGGAAACTCCTACATCAATCATTAATATCAATAAAATGTCTTACAGACTTACCCCCAGATTATCTGATAGAGACCTTCTCTAAATTGAGGTTATTTTTATTCCCAGATAATTGTATCTTGTGCCAAGTTAACAAAAAGAATCAATTGTGAAAGTTGTGAACCCACTTATGACACCAGCAGGGTTTAATAGACATTTTCAATCCAATGTTCAAACAGATCTATGATTAAGCATTTCTTAAGGTCCCATTTATCTATTTGAAGGAACTGGTATTGAACCCAGGGCATCACACATGGTAGGAAATCCTCTACCACTGAGCCACATTCTCATTTAAGAGTCTTGATCAGAACCTGTCCAGCTGAAGGAAATGACATGACTAGCTTCCTGACATTTTGCTTCTAATTTTGTATACTTTATTCCCCCAAGCACCTGAGTGTAACAGAAAAAAATCTTTTCTGATGAGATATATTGAACTGGAATATTTAACAAAATAAAATGTATAATGCATTTCTGATCACCAACTATAATGATGGTTGCTGTCACAATATCAACTATAAGAAAAATTGTAAGACATGTAGAATATCTTAGATACCAGAATATCAGGGGCACTTGTCCTATTATACTCCACTGATAATAATTGACATTGTACTCTATATCTTCTTTTTATAAAATCACCTTTCTGTTATTTCTAACAGAATCTTTCATGAGGAAGTTAGGATATGTCAGTTTTAAGCATGATCTAGAGTGACATTTGCTTCAATGAGTGGCAATGATCTATAGAGCTACAGCAAGACAGCAAATGCATATGGGAGAAATAATAAATGTATAAACTTGGAAGTTAAGTGGAAGTATTTCCAGAAAGCTTTTTCTGCAATGTGTTTTTTTGGGTTTGTAAAGACATTCAATTATAGAAATTTAGCAAATGTTTAATGAATGAAAGGATAAAAGTGAGTGTCAATTTGAAACAATGAGCATAATTAGATTCTGAGGGTTGGGTTAATTGAATTTCCTTGGGCTATTAAAAAGAATCAGAATCCGGGAAATCAGAGGTTCAGTTCAAATTTAACTCATGTTTAGTTCATAAGCCATTTTCTGCCTCAAGTCACTTTCTTCCAGAAGCCATTTTTCAAAAGTGAAGGATGGAGAAAACAGTTTTGAATATAAAGTATTTAATAATGTATTACCTATAAGTATATGCATTTCATCTTACTTGCTTACTTGAAGATAAACAGTATTGAAAATAGAACCTGCTACAACAGAATTTAACAGAATGCTGCAGTAGTGTGTACATAGTCTCAGTTTTGTATAGTGATTACACTGTGTGCTTTGAAAGGATTTAACAAACGAACTACTTTCTTTCTTTAACAATTTTAAGACACTGTATTTGCTCTCATATATATATATATACATATATATATGTTTTTCATATACAAATACGTTTTTTCTATATATATCATAACTGTAAATCTTAAAGTTCTGTGCATGGCATAATTGATGGTAACATCATTTAAATTAACAGTAGGGTTTTTGTTGTGTTTGGTTGTTGCCTTCAGACACCAAGGCCTTTGAAAGCTAAGGTAACAAAACAAATTAACTATCACCACAAAAATACAAAAAAAACTGAAATATGATTGAAAAATTGTGAAAGTTATGTGTGCACTTAATTTTACGTATTTTAGTATTATTATATAAAATATATACTGGGAAATAATTGTTCTTGAAACCCATACTTTGAACATACAACCATTTTCAAAGTACTAGGAATGATTGTAATTTTGGAAAGATAAATTCATAGATAGCTGTGTACCTTTGTTCATAGTTGAAAATTAATATCATTTTGATAAATGTTCAAAAATCTCCACTCAGTGAACAATGAATGGCTTTGTCTGAAAATGTTATACAGCTAAATTTTTCTTGTTTTCTTCCTACACAGACAGTTAAAAAGATAAAAACATAGTATTAAAAGCTAGACTATAAATCAATAAATTTTGTTGCAAATATCACAAGAAAATACACATAATTTACCCATAATCCAAAAGTCTCCAAAAAAAATGGAACTCAAAGGCCACAGAGTTGGGAACATTATCCAAATACATAGAGCAGAGTTTCTTTGTGGGAATATATTTGTTCCTCCTTGTGAGATCAAATCCTGACCAGGGCTGTGGATGTCAGCATTTTAACTATTGGCATTTTTGTTTTGGGAATGTGGCATAACTGGACTCGCTTTGGGTCATTTTTTTGTCAACTTACCTTTGGTTCAAATTGGAAGATGTAATTCCCAGATGGAAGGTAACATATGTTCCCAACTGTTCTTAATTACCTGGCTTAAACTATAATGAATGCATGGTGGATGTTCAAAGAGTTAGCTAAACTCATATGGCATGCATGGTAATCTCAGTGTTCCAGAATAGTGTAATTCAAATTACACAAGTTAATGATCCACACAGATTTATTATCTCCAAACTTTGAATTAGCTGGACTTTAGCATCCAGTACCCCTAAGAAAGGTTAAAAAAAAGAAAAAAAAGAAAAAAGAAAATCTGTCTTAAGTTTGCTCTTCTGATAATGTTCCTGGATTCTTAGAAATTGTGGCCATGTTTTCTCCTCCTTTTATTCCTTTATATCTAAATATAGTTTTTGTTTGGCCTTGATTCCCAGTCCTTGAATTCTTTTCCTTTCTCTGGTGCATTAATAATGTGCTATTTTATTTAATTCATTGATTCTTTTATTTCTGGTATTTTTTTTTGTTTGTTTTCAAACTGTCTTTTTACTTATTTTTGTGTCTTTCACATCATGCATCTTGATTCCATTCATTTCCTGTATCTTTGTATTCACCCTCTGCCCTTGCAACCTTACTGTGGATGTCTTTCTGTACATTGTAAATATGTTTTTCCCATTGGTTAGTAAATAAACCTGCATTGGCCTATGGCAGGTGGATAGAGCCAGGTGGGAAAATCAAAGAGAGATAACGAGAGGAGAAAGGAGATTGGGGGAAGACATAGAACTACCATCCAAGGAGCAACATGTAATGGGATGCAGGTAAAGCCACAGAACACATGGTGATACGTAGATAAATAGAAATGGGTTAATTTAAGGTGAAAGAGCTAGTTAGCAAGAAGCCTGCCATAGGCCATACAGTTGGTAATTAAAAAAAAAAAATGAAAATCTGGCTGAGCAATGGTGGCGCACACCTTTAATCCCAGCACTTCGGAGGCAGAGGCAGGCGGATCTCTGTGAGTTCGAGGCTAGCCTGGGCTACAAAGTGAGTTCCAGGAAAGGCACAAAGCTATACAGAGAAACCCTGTCTCGAAAAACCAAACAAAAGAAAGAAAATCTGTAAGGATGTGTATTTAAGAAAAATTAACACTTTTCTCTAAGTAATTATTTTATTTAAAAGAAATAAAGGCAAAAATGTGGATTCATTATCAAAAGCTTTGCAAAATAAATTACTTAAAATATAAGAAAGAATTTTTAAAAATCCAAAATGAACTAAATAAATACATTTTCAAATACCTCAATTTAATTTTTGGTTACTCATGTTATTGACAGGATTTTCATGAGATTTTTAAATTACTATAATTTATGAAGTTGTTAAACTTTAATTAAGTTACTTATTTTAAATAAAAGTCTGTTGTAGGCCGGGCGGTGGTGGCGCACGCCTTTAATCCCAGCACTTGGGAGGCAGAGGCAGGCAGATCTCTGTGAGTTCGAGGCCAGCCTGGGCTACCAAGTGAGTTCCAGGAAAGGCACAAAGCTACATAGAGAAACCCTGTCTCAAAAAACCAAAAAAAAAAAAAAAAAAAAAAAAGTCTGTTGTAAAGAACTTGGAAATAAAAGATAAAGAATTATGCAGAGAGATTTGCTAAACAAATTAAGACATTAATTTTTTTGTTTTATTTTGTTTGTAACTATGGAGTTTATGCACCATATGTATATAGTACTCAAAAGGCCAAAGAGGTCATTGGATCCTCTTGAAGTGGAGTTAAAGACAGTTGTGAACCACCATGTAGGTGCGGGGAATTGTGCCTAGGACTTATCACTTCAATTAATTATTTTCAGTAAAATAAATTATAAGAAAAATAGGAGTAATAATGTAGTGTAAATTTAAATAAGATTTCAAAAGGGTAATATTTCTAATAAATGTGAGCCTATCCAGTTGGGTGGTTTTCTTCACTATCACTTTACACTATCTAAATCAGACCATGAAATGGGAACTATAAATGCCAAGGGGAAATCAATGGGGAGTCTAAGTTTAGAAATATATACATACTAGTAAACTTTCTTGCAATGTTTAGTTAGAATGACTGTAAGTCTGTGTTTTCCTGGGACATTTCTTTTGCTCTATTAATATAATTAACAGTGCTTAACAGGACCCTTTAAAAAAAATTCTCTTAGTTTGAAAAATAAACTCCCAAGATATTTCGTGAGAAAAATATTTGTGTTGTTCTACTACAAGCTTCTGTTTCAACTGAAGAAAGAAAAAAAAATCATAAAGTTCAAATTAAGGTTAATATGTAGCACCTTTGTTTTATTATTTATGAAATGACCACTATAATGTATGATATGGTCAAAGTACAATAAGATATATAGACTATTTTATATGCATGTAGGTAGAAATTATTCAGTGATACTGTGGGAAATATTGGTTCATTCTTGAACAACTTTCTTACACATTTTATACATGAGGGTAGCACTCACTGACACACCTTTTTATTTTTAGTTAGTGATAAAATAAGTAGCACACATATAATTACATAACAAAGTTCTTGAAGGACGAAGCATCATAATTTCAATAATATCACTACAAAATTTTAGGAAAATATGAATTTATATCAGTAATTGACTGTGTCACTTAAGGCTAAATCACAAGTTGTGTATATGTATACATACGTGTTTATGTATGTGTATGTATCCCTGCATGTACAACTCTTATGTCGTCATGTTCCAACCTGTATTATGATGGTCTAGATGCTTTTATACATAAGGATACTGTCAGCAAAACAGAAAAAGTCCACCTTATTCTAGGGCACAGGTTAATGCTGCTTTTATACAGCAAAAAAAAGGAAGACTAGCCGGGCGGTGGTGGCGCACGCCTTTAATCCCAGCACTCGGGAGGCAGAGGCAGGCGGATCTCTGTGAGTTCGAGGCCAGCCTGGTCTACAAAGTGAGTTCCAGGAAAGGCGCAAAGCTACACAGAGAAACCCGGTAAACTAGCTATGTAAACATTTAACTATATGATATGTGTTGACACAATCTCTTTGTGTGCTGTGTAAAGATGTCCTTCCTCATTTGCCTAAGGAACCTTCCAACTGGTTTAATAAAGAGCTGAATGGCCAATAGCTAGGCAGGAAAGAATAGACAGGACTTCCGGGAGAGATAGGAACTCTGGGAAATAATCTGAGCTGATGGATTCACCAGACAGACAGGGAGGAAGTTAGAAATATGGTTACCGCTACTGAGGAGCGGTAACGAACCACATGGCAGAATGTAGATTAGTATAAAAGGGTTAATTTAAGTTTTAAGAGCTAGTTGAAGGCCAATCTTTCATAATCAATAAAAAGTCTCCATGTCATTATTTGTAATGCATCCAAAGAAAGATGCATTACAGATATGCTGAAGAAAACTGGTCATTAGCATTTCAGTAGGTGCAGGCCTAGAATAAATAAGGAAAAAGTAACCAGTCAATGGAAACAGAATTGCAAATGGGAAAGAACTGGGTTTGCAATTCTTTCTAAATTGAACATTCACATTTCAAAGGAGGCACAAGAATTAACTAGCAAATTGGACCAGCAAAAACAGTGTAGACTCCTTGAGATTAGAATTCATGCTATTCCATCTGGAGGAAGTGTTCTAGGACTTGGGAGCACTTTCCCAAAAAGGAAAATAATAGGCTGGCTTCAGAAGCCAAGAGAAATGAAATTGACCACACTGACCAAAAAGGAAATATCTGAGTTACATTGGGTCAAAGTGCCAGATTCCCATTTAAAGCAACTCAGAAAACTGATTTTGCGTGGAAAAAAAAAATATCATGCCTGAATCAAGACAACTCAAAGATTATGTTCTGTTAAATTCCCAGAGACATCCATTCACTAGATCCACCAAGAAAATTATGGTAACAGGGACACTGGCACTGGTAAGTTCGTGGTGAATATCGTCTGCCGGCAGGGTTTGTGGTGGCAAGGGTGGCAGCAGAGCTGACTCAGCACGGAAGCCCCAGACTCCACACAGTACAGGGACACGGATATTATTTGCTTTCCAGAAGCCAGGTGATCACGGTGAAAGCCAGTATATGAGAAAGGAAGATGGTTAACAGAATAATCAAAAAATTAAACACTTAAGCAGAAGCAAACGAAAGCGGTTTTTCCTACTATCATTCCATCATTTTCCTTACATTTGAATATCTCCATTTCTGTCTCACAGTATTCTCTTATAGTAAAAAACTTTTCAGTTCGGATAGAGGAAAGCTCACAAACCTCAACCCTGTGGAAGAAGTACAAGCCACTAAGGAATGCTGGGATTGGGAGAAACAGTACACCAGTTGGTTATCCCATACCAATGAGCATCTCTGAAAATTATACAGACAAATAGCATGATACTTACCCAGGTTGTATTTATATATTTATTGTGTATTTATATACAAACTCATGATGTATATGACAGCAACTAAGGAGAAAAGAGATCATGAATTTTAAAAAGAGCAAAGAAGGGGCTAATGGTAATGCCTGGAGAGAAGAAAGAGAAGGTGTAATGATGTAATTATAACTCCAAATTTAAAAAAAATAAAAATTATTCAAGCTTATTCCAGTCACTCTTGTCACTCTTCCTCTCTCTCATTCTCTCTCTCTCTCTCCATCTTGTATTTTCAGTAATATTTTAAATGATGTTTACATCCTTTAAAAAAGACAGAACTAGCAAAGATATTTTCATGTAAAGCAGCAGATGATGGTTGTTGCTTGAGAAATATAAAACTCGATGAGTAGGATGAGGTGTCATTTGATGGAGGACAATAACATTAAGGCTTACACTTTTCCCCCATTATGTTATACATTCAAGAAGAATGCTTTTCATTCTAAGTTACAGATGTTCAAATTTACTAAAACACAGAGATACACAGTTTAGCAAATTATAAAATATGTTCCTATCATATTTTGGCTGAGGAAATTAAACAGAAGAAGTGTAGATGATGGGACAAAGAGACTCACATGAGTATCTGGGGCAGCATGCCCCAGGCACCAAGCAGAATATACAAGCCCGCCCCCTCTAGGCAGATGGCACTACCATGGTGAGCAAATGTATGGTGCGGTATGGGAGAAAGAGAGAGACAGATGGTTCATGTCCTGAGGACAGAGAAAGCAGTGAAGAGTGGGCTGAGGTGGGTAGCTTGTTTGCCACCTGGGGCCATGGCTATGTGTGAGCCTGGGCTGTGCCAAGGCCTATGTTTGTGTCCATGGCCCTGTAGCAGCTGCAACCTGTGTTGATGTTCATGGTTCCTGATACCACCAAAGGCCTAAAGGATAGGGCTGCACAGAGTTGGTCCCACCCCTCAGTGGATGCAACACTAGGGAGGGATGGCCTTGTTCCTCCCCAGCTGAAGCACTTAGGAGAGCAGTTGCTGCACCTTGCCTGGGCAGCACCACACAGCTGACCCTGTTTTCAGGGGTGTGGGCGAGCTGGCCTTGAGGGTGGGAGAGTAAGTCTTACCCTCCTCTTCTGGGGTTATTGTTAAAAAGAAATAAGAACAAGTTTTGATGCACCGTTGGAAAAGTAGGGTGCAGTATGAATGTCAAAGAAATAGAATCAAGAATTTGAATAATTTTATCATAAGCAATTAAGGAACTAAATATTTATTTATCATTTTGCCATTGAGTTTGTTTTATGTGGCCTGCCTTTATGATAGTTTGTTTCCCCCAATGAGATTCCATTGGAGAAAAGTAAATTTTCATTTGTGAGAAGCTATCAATTAGAGATAAGTTCTGAATTCAGGGTGGGGGATTATGTTCGCTTCTCTGCTGGGCACTGGGACCCCATCTGGTGCAAACTTGTGCAGGCTCTGTTCATGCTGCCACAATTTCAGTTAGTTCATATGTGAGTCAGTACAGCTGTGATTTAGAGGATCTTGTTTCCTTGGTGTCTTCCATATCCTCTGAATCTTACACTCTTTCTGCTTCCTCAGAGTTCCCTGAGCCCTGAGGGGAGGAATGTAGTAGAGATATCTCATTTAGGACTGAATGTTCCATGGTCTCTCACTCTCTGCATAATGTCTGGCTGTGGGTCTGGGTATTTGTTCCCATCTGGTGCAGGAGGAAGCTTCTCTGATAATGGCTGAGCACTGACACTGATCTATGAGTATAGCAGAATGTCATTAGGTGTCATTTTATTGTTACATTCCCTTAACAGAACAGTAGTATCTGGTTTTCCATTAGGTCCATGACCTATCTAGTCTCAGGTTCTTGGCCAACCTAGCACTTTCAGGGAGGGGCTCCATCTCATGGAATTGGATTTAAATCTAATCAGATATTGGTTGATTATTCCCACAAGCTTTGCAACATTATTGAGCTAGTACCTCTTGCGGGCAAATCACCATTGTAGATCAAAGGCTTTGTAGATGTGCCGGAATTTACCTTTTTCCTTTGGTCAGGAGCAAAATACTACCAGTACCTTGAATAGTCAGTAGAGGTGAAGGCTTTAGGTAGGTGCCTTCTTCTTCTAGGTAGGTTTGACTTCTCTATGCTCAATGAGTTGTGTAGGTGTTGATTTTAGAAATAGGGCCTTGTCATTGGTTTGTGTAGAGCAACCAATAGCCTTGGTATTAGCATGGTTTATTTGGAGGTTTCCATGGCATTCCATTTGACCAATAACTCAACTATATGTAACCTGTTCCCAATACCTGAGGCTTCATTTGAGGATGAGAGCGATCCACTTGGGGCCATATCTCAACTGTTTTTTGGAAATTCATTTAGATGGCTTTTGTGGATTTGTATACTTTAGTAAGCTTCTAATGTGTTGGGTTTCCATATGACCCTCAAGTGGCCCTTAGTTATCCCTCACTGTATTACCTCCCTCACCCCACTCTTCCCTTCTCCTCCCCAGTCAGATCCTCCTATTCCAGTCTTCCCTTTCAACCATCTATTACTATTTATTTTCCCTACCTAAGGAGATCTGTCATTCCCACTTAGTCTTTTACTCAATATCTATCTTCTGTGATTGTATGGATTTCAGCTTGCTATCAATGACTTAAGAGATAATAGTCACAAATAAGTGAATATATAGCAAATTCATCTTTCTGGGTCTAAGGTAGCTCATTCCAGATTATTTTTTCTTGCTCCAATAATTTATAAGATAATTTCATAATTTCATGTTTAATACTGAGTAACATTACACTGCATAAACATACCACATGTTCTTTAGCCTTTCATCTTTTGATAGACATCTAGGTTGTTTCCAGTTTCTGGCTATTATGTATACAACAACAATGGACATGGTTGAACAAGTGTCTCTGTAGTAGAATGAAGCATCCTTAGTATATTTTCTCAAGAGTGGTATAACTGGATCTTCAAGTAGAATAATTTCCAGCTTCTTGAAGAAACTTTACACTGATTTCCATAGTGGAAACACAAGTTTCCATTTCTACCAGCATTGAATAATTGTCACCCTTACTCATCATTTTGACCTGTCATTTGTTTTATTGACTTTTTCCCCTAGATATTTAAACCTATTTAATAATCATACCATCAATGTATATATTGAAATGTTACATTATTACCGTATATATACATTCATATATTTATGATTTCATGCTCTTATATTTCACTTAGTGAGATTATAGTCCATAAAAGAGAGTCCACTACTGACACATTCATGAACTTGTATAATTCCCAAATGCATTCTAAGTATATATTTATATATATACAGATAATTGTAGCCTTCACCACTCATCAAAGAAGCTTATTTTTGCAGTAGACAGAGACCATTACAGAAATCTATAACTATTCAAAATGCATAGAATGACTGACCTCGGACTGTTCAAACCCAGTTGATACATCTACAACCTAACTCCTCCACCTAGAATCAGGGACCTTCACAGAGGAGGGGATAGAAACTGTGAGATGAGAGGATCAGTACAACCATTATGGTGTAGTGTCTTTTGTGTATGACAGGGAGTTTTATCCATGATATGGTTTCCAAAACGAGACAAGGGCAAGAACAACATTGATTGACATGCTAATAATGTGGGTGAGGAAAATTTCAAAAAGTCCTACTCATAGATGAAGAGCTACATGCAATTATTGTCTGCTGAGAGAGGGAGAATTAGTCTTCTCCAGGGACAAGTTTTCTAATAGGTTGTGCAATCCCAGGTGGTCAACCATAAACATAAACCTATGAACAACACTAAATGGACTCAGCACATTGTATTTCTATATACAGGTATGCATGCATGCACAAATGCACAAACACACACATGCATATATAAAATAATAATTAAAAAAGAAGAGGTCATTAGTTAGGAGAGAGTAGTAGACAGGACACAGCAGTATCCAACTTGGGAAGTGTGGCTGGAAATGTTATAAAGATAGTGCTCATGCATTACCCTCTCAAAATTAATAAATAAATAATAGTGTTTAAATGTAAAATAGAATGTATTATATAAAGCCATACAGATATTTCAAGTTCTGTTCTAATGTTTTTTCCTTTATTTCTATCAAGTGTATAACAATACCAGGAGGAACATGAGTTTGAGTCCCAAAAAAAGCTAATTATATTCCACTTGGGACTGTAAGATATTGATTAATAATATTTTATTAATAGAATTAATAATCATATACAATGGCATATTTTGTCACTATATTAATAGCCTAAATTGGGCTAAGCCAGTACTCTTGTCCCAGTTGAAGGAAGACAGAAATAGTAAATATAATCACTAACATTTCTCCTTCCCTCTGTTTGACACCAAAGAAAATGTCATACATTTTTTCCCCATTAGGAACAATTCTATTATCTCTGCTCCCACCAAATACCTTAGTCTTCCCTAGCATTTCACTTCCTGAAAACAGAACTTTGCAGTATTTTAAAAGATGATGATGGTTGAGTTATTCATAAGACCTCATGTTCTTTGTCCTTTTTTTGTCATTGTGGCTGTCCCAAAAGCTGTGTAGAAACATGATTGTGACAGCAAGATTTCTAACCTTATGTGACCTCATTTTAATTAGTTTGTTTGAGTCTCACAGTATTATCTGTAAAATGAGCCAAACAGAAAATAAATAAAAAGCCACTCTGATAATATAAGCTATACAACATTCAATTTGTATAAAATTTTATTTGACAGATAAAGTTCAAACTATTATGTATTTATTGTTTATTTAGAGCATATGAACTAAATACTGAAAATATGGTAATGATCCATTATATATTATATATTTTGCTAGTAGTATCTGAAAACAATTATAGATTGCAAAGTGTTGTTCTTAAATCAATAGAGAAGTTTCCATATAACAATGCTGAAATATGAGCTAAAGTTGGTTAAAATTTATACTCTAAATTGGGCCAAATGTACTCTGCTACAGCCATCTGCAATGAAATCTGTGCTCTGTGATGGATAAATGAAAGAAAAAGTGCTGGAGGGAAAAACTGCCCTTTAATGCTTAATGCTGGCAATTGTGGCCAGACTTCTGTTATTCTAATTTGTAATCCTCATAATTCTCAGTCATTTGTTTGTCTAAATATTTCTTTGAGAAAAACAAAACAAAAGGCTGTGTTTAAAAAAAGCACGGAAATCAGATTGGTGAATACCATAACTGTCATCACAGAGCCTTCATCCAGTACTGATGGAAGCAGATGCAGAGATCCACAGCCAAGCACCAGGCCAAGCTCTGGGAGTCCAGTCACAGAAAGGGAAGAGGGATTCTATGAGCAAAGGGGGGAGGTGGGGTCAAGATCATGATGGGAAAATCTGCAGAGACAACTGAACCAAGCTCAAAGGAACTTTAGACCGACAGCTGTAGAACCTGCATGGGACCAGACTATATCCTATGCTACTGGAGACAGTTGTGTAGCTGGGTCTTGTCTGAAGGGCCCCTGGCAGTGGGATCACAGGATCTATCCCTGGTGCATGAGCTGGCTTTCTGGATCCCATTACCTATGGTTGAACACCTTGCTCACTCTTGATAAAGTGGGGAGGGGCTTGGTCCTGCCTTATCTGAATATACCAGGCTTAGCTGCCCCCCCCATAGGAGAACTTACTCTTTTGGAGGAAGGAGTGAGGGGTGGGGGATGGTGGGGGCAGCGGGAGGAGGGATGAGAGGGAGATCTCTGGTTGGTATGTAAAATGAATTAAAAAAATTTAAAAAAAAAAGAAATATGGTGAAAATTATCAAGCTTGGGATTTAGAAAAGTCTGATTAGCACCAGATCACTATTTGTCAGCACATGATGGATATTGAAAAGTATAGCTCCTCACTGGCCTCTGAAGGTTTACTGATTCTGTACTTGGATATTTGTTGTCAATTAATAGCATCTCTCTCAGTATCCAGTCTGGTGATGCATTCCAGTACTCCATCTCTAAGGTCATCTTTGAGTCTCATAAATATGTTAACCTCATTTGACTCTTATAAATATGTTAACCTCACAAACATTGTGGGGGGTCATTCCACCCCCACTTTTCCCCAGGGTATTCTTGAGCAGGAGCAGAAGGAAATATTAGATCGAAATATAGCTAGAGAGAGAGAAAGACAGAAAACACAGGATAGCCTTGGGAGGCCTGGACTAATCCATCAAGCCCTGACTGTCTTTGCCAAAGGGCTTTTGAAAAGGAATGCCAAGGGGTGGAGCAAAAGACCTCCCCTCAGCACAGCCAAGTGCAGACCATCTCAGACACTTGGTGACTATGCACATGGTCAAGCCATCCCCTAATGCAGCCCTGCTATGTAAAGCAAGCTCAGATCTAACTAGGAAACCTTTGTGGACTCCCACAAATCCCTCTTCTTTATTTTATAAACAGCCCCTCAGGCCTGATAGACTGAGGATTGTTTTTCATCAAGCATACTGTTTTAGGCTGAAAGCTATCAAGAGAAAGTTGCCCATCATTGACTTTCTTCCTCTGGTAGGAGGGAGTTATGAGCTTAACTCAGCTCTGGCCCAAGTTTCTATTGAGCTTACAACTACCACAGCAATCTCCATAGCTTCCACACCTCCTGGTACAGGAGTAGAGGATGATAAAGATGGCATATCTGTTTTTGGAACGGGTCTTAAGATGTCTATAACAGCACAGTGTTAGCTGTGCCAAGTCCTTTTTAAATCAATAAACTCTTGATGCAAACTGCATCCAATAGACTACATCCAACTTAAAGATTCCCTTAGGTTTTTACCAAACTCTGGTTCATTAACCTCAGCATAATTCTGGTAGAAACATCACGATATATACTTACAACTCTCTTAATTGAACTATTAACTCTTTACATATTTACACTTTTTTGCTATCTTACATTTAGCATTTAGACTCACATTCAACATTTACACTTTTCACAAACATAATTCAACATATACTTATTTATACGTCTTTTGAGCTTATGTTCTTAAGGACATTCTTCAGGACTACCTTAGCAAATATCTAACTTAGCAAACACTTAAAAGAGTTCTTATCACCTAGAAGAGATTTAGAAAAGACGTTACATTATCTTCCAATAAGACAGAAAGCAATTTTCTTTCTGAACTTCATTTAGAAAATAGAAATAGTGATGCTGCTAAACAGTACTTTATGTATTCCAGGTCTTTTATAAAAACTCTATTAAGAGCTATCTCAGTTTATAGCAAGCCCAAAAAGGAAGAAAAGAGGATGAGAAGAAAAACCTCCTAAGGGCATTCTGTTTCTGAATTACTCAGATAACAATTCTACAACAGTCAATTTCCCATGATTGTCAAAGTTGGAGTGGGGTTCCAAACCTGCATTATTCAGCAGGTTCCCCTGCTAAACTATTTGCCTTGAAAATTTAATGTATTTCTAAGTGACTTCACTGCCCTACTTTGTATAATATAGTGTTGTAACTAAGGCTGTAATCCTTGGTATAAAGCTGTCTGGAACTGGCAGAGAAGTACCCTGTGGTAGATGGCTTCTTAGTTAGGTACTGTTGTATTTTCCAAGCTTATTGTAGCTCCACTGATGGCCACAATTCAGACGACCATTGCTAACTTCACCCAGTTACCATAAAACAATAACAACAACAACAACAACAACAACAAACCCTGCTTTAGTGCAAGACTACCATATAAAAATACTCTGCGCAATTATTAGGCAATATAAGGCACTTTCTCAAAGGAGTTTGTTTGGATCTGCAGCTGGTCAAAAGCAGTGCAGCTCTGAGCTCCACTTTCAGTTTACCATGAGTTCTTTTTATTTTTTATTTTTTTATTTTTTAATTTTTTTGGTTTTTTCGAGACAGGGTTTCTCTGCGTAGTTTTGCGCCTTTCCTGGATCTCACTTGGTAGCCCAGGCTGGCCTCGAACTCACAGCGATCCGCCACCATGAGTTCTTTTAACAATGCTGATGTTTCTGATAGATTTTTATTAGCCCAATATTTCTGGCAAGGTTATTTGTTAACCAAAACTGCTACTATTTCAAAGGAGTCAAGAACATAGACGTATTTTGAGGAAGAACATTTTCATGATTTAGTATTTTCACTTAGCTTCTCAACTCCTGATGCCAATTTTACTATATAGCTGTGACATACTCTAACCGCTGTACTTGTAGTTGTAGCTTTTCAACTTTTTGTAAGACAGCTAGATTTTTCTGGAGCTTGATCTCCATCTACAATGCAATTTTCCAGTGTACGAACCACTTTCCCTTGGTTTCTTAAGGATTTTAAAATGGCTTGTTGACAAACGGTATTATTATTTTAAATGTCTCCTGAGAGGCAAGCTTTTGATCACCTGTTTGGTTTTTTGGGAGGTATAACCAGGCTTTTTAGCAGTGCTTGGAAAAAAAGCAATGTTTTATGCCCAATGTTTGAAAATTTGTGTCCCAGTTTATCTACCTTTTCTCCACACCAGCAGTTTGCTTATGCTGTCTTGCTCCTATGCACTACATTTCCCAGGATGCTTTTCTCTATAGCATCACTATTTTTCAGACTTCATTTCCCAAGCTGCATTTCCCTATAGTGGCATGATACTACAAACTACTTTTCCCATAATGCCTTTCGGTTTCACCACTTCCCTTTCTGCCTGCATGGTCTGCCAAATTTCTGCTTTCAGCACTGGAGGTTTGAACCAAGCTTTTTACCACCATTGGGGCTTCACCTTGGGGGAAGCTGTCCCTGCCTCAGCTTTCTACCTGCACTTTCTTGCTAGGCTCTAACCACAGGGAACTTCTGGCTGCTGTTTTTCCTAACAGAGAGGATTTCCCATATTCCAAGGTTACTGCTTCTAAAGCCATTACAGGTGATTCTCCCATACTGACGTCTCCAGGTGAATCTAATTATGCCCTTACAGAAAAAGAATCTGAGAAGCAAAGATCTGAAAGGCTTTTTAGAGAGAGATTGCTAAGTTTTTCCAAAGAAAGCTTTCAGTTTTTGAAAGGGAAAGACCATTATGTTTTTCTCAAAACTGTTCGCTAAACTTAGGCTTCAACGGCCAAGAGGAAACTAATTCTGTTAGTATGGTGTTGTATAAGTTTTCTCAGGCACTGCTGATGGAGCAGAGGGTTTTTGTTTCATCCGAATCCGCTGCATGGGAAATCTCTTTCCTCTACTGCTTGGACTTAGTGTTTTAGCTGTTCCCAGACCAAAAGATTCCATAAGAACCTTTTTTCTGCCTGTTTTTCCCCCTCTGGTTTTTCCCAGCTTGCGTTCCTAGCCCCGTAGCTGGAAAAATTAAGGATATGGATTCCCTGTCTTGCTGCTTATCTTATTCTAAGTTTTGCTTTAAGCTATATTCCTACATTTTACTTTTTTAAGTTTTTCCTATGTTATATTTCTACACTCTACCTTCCTTATTTTTCATAGATAGAATTGTGTGTGTGTGTGTGTGAGAGAGAGAGAGAGAGAGATTGATAGACAGAAGTCTACACTGTAGCCTTCTTAGGACACACTTTCCATCCCTTTTTTTCTTTTTTTCCCAAGGATACCCCCCACCCCCGCCTTATTTATCTTTTTTCACTACAAAACCCAACTGGTCCAACTGCTTTCTGGCAGGAAACAAACTCCCACTTTCACCAAGTACTCAGGTTTCAGTTTTTTCTTTTTGTCTTTGTCTTTGTCCCTGTTCACTGGTGCCATCTGTGGGGGACCATGCCACCCTCACTTTTCCCCAGGGTACCCTTGAGCAGGAGCAGAAGGAAATATTAGAAATATAGCTAGAGAGATAGAAAAACAGAAAACACAGGATAGCCTTGGGAAGGCCTCTGGATCCTAATCCACCAGGCCCTGACTGTCTTTGCCAAAGGGTTTAAAGGAATGCCAAGGGGTGGAGCAAAAGACCTCCCCTCAGCATAGCCAAGTGCAGACCATCTCAGACACCTGGTGACCACGCACATGGTCAAGCCATCCCCTAATGCAGCCCTGCTATGCAAGCTCAGATCTAACTAGGAAACCTTTGTGGGCTCCCACAAAGCATAAAGGAGATTAAAAACAAATGAAAAATAAATCTTTATCAAAAGAATAGATCCATGGAAGATTGAAGCCACATACAGGACAGTGTTTATCCTGTATGTGTAAATACCCCTTCTTCATCTGATTGTTTTCATATTGAACATGTAAAATACATATAGAAAATTGGGTATTACTCTTTGTCTTAGATACTCTTCTATAATAAATTCTCTTACTCACTTTTATATTGCTGTGAAGAGACACTAGGACTTCAGCATCTCTTACAGAAGAAAGGCTTTAATTTGGGCTTGCTTATGGTTTCAGAGGTTTGATATATCATCACCATGATGGAAGGCCAGAGTGACAGGCAGATATGGTACAGGAGAATAGCTGAAAGTTCTACATCTGTATCTTCAGGCAGCAGGAAAAGAAAGCTTGTGCTTTTGAAAACTCAAAACCCACCCCCCCCCAATGAAATACTTCCTCCCAAAATGCCACACCTACTCCAACAAGGAGAGGCCTCCTAATCCTTCTAAACTAGTGCCACTCTCTGATGACTAAGCATTCCAATATATGAGTCTATGGGGCTATTTTTATTCAAACCACCACACTATTCTAGGATTCATCCAGAAAAGACTATCACTGTGTGAGTTTCAATTGTTTTGATTTCCTAGATGAATGTCAAGAACTAACTATAGTTAGGAGATAATTGCAGTAGAGTAGCACACAGTTCCAGCTACAGAAAAGGCTGATACAAGAGCATGGCTAGAGCCCAGAATGCCAAGACAAATACAGGTAATATACTAAGATCCCCTAATATACACACATGTACACACACACACACACACACACACACACACACACACACACACACACCTGGGCAATGCTGAAAGCTGAAGCAAAAAAATAAAGAGTCTGTCAAACTAGGTAACAAAATATAATAGCATATCTTAAAAATAAACCAGTGATTTTGCTTTAGTTAGCAAGATGAAGTGACCGCTGATCAGGAGACCTTCTCCTGGGCAGACAGTAAAGTAGACAGGAGGCCACAGAACCATAGAGGTAGAATATAGTTGAAATAAATTTGGCATTTTCTTGAATATACCATCAAGTATCTGTTGAATGTTTTCTGTGTTAAGAGTCTTTAGTTAATGATCAAAAGACTAACAATCTAACAATGGACATAGCTAAACAGAATGGGTTATGCAAATTGATTTTGAGCAGTGTTCAACAACAAAACAATTTTCTAGAATTTGTGTATAGTATAATTGTGTTTGCTCACTTAAAATAGGTGAAGCTGTGAATAGATAAATAGAAAAAGCACATGATGAGAAAAAATGCCTAATGGCTTATTTATCTTTCTGGTGGATCATTCCCTGAAACACTTGAAATGTTTCACATGCAGACAAAGGATGGATTCATGATGACAAGAAATAAATTTAAGTGACTCATAGATGCTCTGAAAAATCATGAGAAAGTACTGTGTGATGGGCAGGGACTTCTGCTAGGGCCCTTTGTTTTCAATCTATACAAGAAGGTGAAAATGAATCAGAAATTATTCATGTGTTACCACAATGGACTTATATTTGATTTAACAATTTAACAATTGATTTAACAATTATTTAAAATAGTTCAACTATTTCAACCAAGGAAGAAGTCCAATAGAAAAGTAAGAAGAATAAGAGGACAGAAGTATAGATTAAGGCTTAGCTAAATTTAATCACTAAGCTGATTGACAGAAAACAGGATGAAACATAAAATGAGAAGGCTACCAGTGCTGCTGTAAGGTATGTATTAATTGAAAATCTCTACCCTAAGGATGACACTTTGCTTTAGCTTAGGAGGACTTCTCTCCTTAAAGGCTTAAAAACATGTCTTCATATCTCCAAAATAAGAAAAAGACAAGTCCCATGGTGCTGAAGAAAACTAGGTGGAGAAATTGACATGCTATATTAATTAAACATTGCCATTGCTGAATAATTTTAGTTAATATTAATGTGTTAATAGTAACTAATAATGTATATTTTATTATCTAGTATCTTCTAGCTCACTCTGTGAGTTACATAGTTCTCTGGATTTCAACAAAAGCAAGGCACAATGCATCTCACATTACAGTATCATACAGACCAATCCCATTGCCTTAAACTTTGCCTCTGCTTCATCCATCCTTCATCTTCTGACTTGTATCCATGTACCCATATCTTGACAACTAGTAATCATTTTCTATTTTATAGTTTTGACTTTTCAAAATATGCAATAAGAAGTCAACTCATCCAGACTTGCTCAACTAATCAACACTCATTGACTTGACTGATCATTTACTATTATTACTAAACAGCATTTCATTGTGAACTCTACCACAGCTTATCTGTTAAGGAACATTGTGGGCTCTCCCAGCTATTTATGATTTTGAATTAAAATGTTTATTCTCCATGGGTACGTTTATTCAAATACTTGTTTGCAACTCATCTAAGTAAATATCTATTAGTGTGATTAATAACTAGCTAAATAATTATGAGCAAAGCTGTTTTCTATGTAGAAGAGGCTTTCACATATTGTACTAAGTGCTTTTCTTGTAACTGAGACAAAATTAAATGGCAGGAGCAATTTGATGGAGGAGAGTTTGATTTTTCTCAATTTCAGAGGCACAACCTACAATGTCATAGTGTTCCATCTGTGCCAGGAGCAGCACATAGTGTCTCTTCACATACTGGAAGACATAACAGGGAGAGGTCAACCCAAGCATAAGTGGAAAAGGATTTTCAAAATCCCACCTGCAGTGATTGTGCTCACTTGTCAGGCAAGCTCAATGACAAAGAACCAATAACTTCCCAAACGAAGACATCAGCTTGGTTTTAAGCAGTCAAAACATGAGTCCCGGGGAACATTCTGGATTCAAAACTCTCCACATATCTGTCAGCAATTAATGAGAGTTCCTTTAGCTCCATGCCCTCACCAAGATTTGGTAGGCTGAAGCTATTAGATTTCAGTCCTGGTAGCTCATTAAAAAAAACTTTTAATTTTATGGGCTGGTGAAATGGCTCATTGAGTTACAGCACTAGCTGCTAAGTTTGACAACTCAGACTTAATCCCACATACCACGTACTGGAAGGAAAGAACAAGGTCTCACAAGTTGTCCTCTGACTTTCAAAGATGCATGCCATGTCACATATTCCCAATATCGACTAAAATACGTAAATAAATGTATTTTTGAAGTAATTCCTTGATGATATGTTATACTAGAGACCTTCTGTATATTTACTAGCTATGTATGTTATTTCATTTTTACTAACTAACAAATTCTATTATCTCTTTTTTAGCCAAGTCTCCTAGTACAATGCTGAACAGGAATGGGGCAGGAGAAATTTCTGGCTTGTACCTGACCCTAATCATAATATCACCTACTTTTCAAATACTGAGTATGCTATTGGCTAGAGGGAATTTTGTACATTCATTTTTTCAAGTAAAAAGTTATGTTTTATATTTAACTTGATGATAATTTGGTATTTATTTTATTTTTTGTTATAAATAGGTACTAGGTTTGTTATATATATTTTCTGCATATGTAGCTATAAAAAATAATATTTCTTCTTTAGCCTGTTGATAATATATTATATTCATTTGTGAATATTGAAACTGCCTATGTAGGTGTACCTGGAAAGAAACCCTCTAGTAAACTTTTTTTTTTTCTGGAGCCGAAGACCAAACCCAGGGCCTTGCACTTGCTAGGCAAGTGCTCTACCACTGAGCTAAATCCCCAACCCCATAGTAAACTTTAATAAATTACAGTGTACTGTTTTTGATAATAAAAGGCAGGATCAATCACCCTCAACACAATTTTCCAGGCCTAACTTTCTCCAGGTTCCTAGTCTGGTTGATCCAGCCAAGGATTTTCTTTCGCATCTCTTATTTTTTTTTCCTTCTCTCCACCCGCTGGGTCAGTGTTCCTGTCTCAGACCTCTTCATCCCTGTTGGCCTTGTGGGTGTTTCCTGGTTTCCTCTCAGATTTGCTGATAACAAGACTCTCCTGTTGCCTACATGCTTCTATGATTTCTTCTGCCTTATCTGGAGGGCACAACTGAGATGGAATACTTGGCTGGTCAGAACTACAATTTGTCACTACTCAGAAGACAAACCAGATTGCAATTCAGACTTGATAGTGAACGAACAATCCCATTATCACTCATGGTCTAAAATTTTATGAATAATTTTTAATTGCTAGTACTTTACTGAGAGTTTTGTTTTTCATTTTTGGGTAATAGTGTATACTCTGTTTAAACTTAACATTTATAGTATTTTATAAATTTTTATTATGTGATTTTTAGTAATTTCATATATGAGTACAATGTATTTAGATCATATCAACTTCCTTTTTCCTCTCCAACTCCTCCTAGACCTCACCAGAACACCCTTCTGCCAACTTCATGTATCTACTTTTCAGAGAAACCATTGAGTACAGTCAGTAATGCCCATAAGTCAAGTTGTAGAGATACCCACCGGAGAATGGGCACCTATCATGGGCCATACCCTTGAAGAAAACAGATGCTCCCTCCCTCAGCAACCATTATCTGATAAAGCTTTTCATTTATGGCTGTGGCTCCATGACCCCTACCCTACTCATGCTGGAGTGTTGATGTGCTTGATATTGTGTGGGTCTTGTACCGCAAACCACAGAACAGATGGTGTTGGCTGATAATGAGTTAAAAAGTGCTATATCTAACTGGGTATTTTAGGACAAATAGAAGATAACTGGTAACATTTTCATTCAAATATTTGGTAGAATTTACCATAAAATTATCCAGGACAAATGCCTTCTTCTTTGGGAATGTATTAATTTTTATTCATTTACTTTTATAGGCAAAGATTTATCCATACTATCCCTCCTTGTGTGAGTTTCTATAAATTGTCTTTTTCTTACAAGTCATCAGATGCATAGCTTAAAGCTATTTATAGTACTCTTTCATTAAAATTGTATACTAAGATACAGTCTTCATTATATTTGTAATTTCTGCCATGAAAATTTTTAGAACACTATTTATGTAAAATAATGGGCTTTGTTGTGACAAGTTCATGCATACATATAATACGCTTTAGTCACATTTACCTCTTACTATGCTCTTGTATTCAATACCTCAAGCCTTTCTTATTTTCTAATTCATCTCCTACTTTTGTGTCTCACTTTTTTTCTAACTTCATAAATGAAAGGAAACTTGTGAAGCTAATCTTATTGAGATATGTTGATTTTATTTAACACAACTTCCATTTGCATCAATTTTTCTAAAACTGGTAACAGTTTCTTCTTTTTAATTTGTTAGGTAGCTTGTCAATTTTACTCTTATGGAGGGATAAGAAACTAGTTTTATATATTTTTCTTTGGGAAAATAAAATAGTGATAAAAGTAAAAATATACTACATAACTTCCTTTAGAACAATAAAGTGCACTACTAGAGAAGTATTCATTTTTTTTATTGTGTATTGTTACAGTTAAAGTAAGAATTTGAACCATAAAATGAATTGGATTTTTGCAGAGATTCAATGGAAGAAACAATATGAAAGGACTCTAGAACTCTCAAGATCAGAACTTATAGCTGGTTATTTTACAAAACATAGTAGATGAGAGAAAATATGTCTGAAGAATCTCTAAGGTTCACTAAGATTCCATCTTATGGCATAGAAAACATGCTAGTATGCAAGCTTAAAATTTACTTATCAAAAAATGGTTAATATTTTCCCTGAGGATTACATTCAGTTTGATAATCCAACTTAATTTTTCTTTAAACATTGAAGACCAGTAAAACACAGGCAACTAAAGCCAGTTACCTAAGCTATTGTCATGTGCCAGACATCAAATAACATGTATTAAATATGCCTTTTGTTTTGATCAAGGAATTTGTTGACTTGCCAAAGATATTACATAATAAGAAAGAAAGACATGAGAGACAGAACCCCCAGAGCCTGTCATTTTTATAAGAATACTCTAATTTCTAATTGATCATGTGCATTATGTAGCCACTGTGCAGAGATGGGCTTTAATATTTGAGGCATCTTGTCTATTCAGTGATGCTGTTAGATACAATATTGTCTTGTCCTCTAGGATTTTATAATCTAGAACACTAAAATTTATAGAAGTAATTTCTTAGTAGTTAGGTAAAATGAATAGAGGACCTGGTCTTTGGATTCCATATCCGCTGTTTTAATTGCACTCATTATATAAGAAACTATTAAACATTTATTATGTAACTTATCCCTGCATCATGTTTATATTAGTCATCTGAATAGAAGTGCAACTAACTTTTTAAACAGTAATTATTCAAGTACACACAGACATAAACTGTTCTTCCTCTGTTTGAGCAGACACTAAAATTTTCAGGAACTCTAAAATATCTGGGGTCATCTAAAACAATATATCAGCTAGGTTATAATAAAATATTGGCTCTCTCACTTCCTGATTTATCTTAAGTGGCATTTAACATATAAAGACATTATTAGCATTTCCATCTGCTCTGCACCACACATTATAACATCTGATTTTATTTTCATTTGTTTCCATTTCCAAGTTTTACATATCATCTGGTATTTTTATATAGATTAAGCTCTCCTTAAGGAGAGAAACTACAAGAACTGTTCTTTAGGACTTGATCCAGTTTGACAGGCATAGTTTTAAAATGCTTTATTCCAGCAACTCATAAAAGGATGTAATTTTTACCTTTCTTGTCAAGTCAACATTTATTTTAACTTTATTCAACAACTACTGTACACAGAAACTAATCTTAATTTGTATTTAATTATATGAATGTATGCGTTCTTTTGATCAAGAATAGCACATTGACTTTTTCAAGAATTACATAATTTATGTATAAATAATCTGTTAAGTACCAGCTGCCTGCTGAAAAGACAAAAATAACGCATAGTTCTTGACCTCTGAGTTCTTGTGTTATAGAATGACATTTGTCAAAAGTTTGATGCAGAGCAGTTACCATTATTAATAAAAAAAACTTTAAAAAGAAATGATAAAATTCATTAATTCTATAAAAAGAAAATAATTTTATACTACTTTATATTCATGAATTTAATTTCATGGTTAACACAAAGTTCAAAACTGTCAATGAAGAAATGTCTTCAACCTAATTAATGTCAACTTTTGGAAATGTGCAAGCTAGGCCATGAAAAATGATATTTCCAATTTAGAATAACAAAACTTTAAGCCCTGTAATATTTAAGAGACAGTTCTATTACCTATATTTTTGATGAAATGTTCCCCCTGATACATATGAATCCATCTCCAGTGCTGCCCCTGTGCTGTTTAGTTGGGTGTATACATTAGCGTACCACTGCACACTCAGCAAGGACCAGTCTGCCCTCATTCTCCGTACTGCAAAATGTAATAAATAACTGGTGGTTGGTTGGATTTAGTGATGATTTATGTAATGTAGTCTCAGAAAAGATAATGCTTTTGACCTTACGGTTACACATCCATATGGATGTTCAGTTCCAAACAATTTTTATTTCAAATTCCCCCTTAGAATGCAATAGAATTTTAAGTATATGATCAGGGTCTCACCTTAAAAAATAATGTAATTTACAGAAGTTTGAAAATTTTTATTCAACTGTGATGATCAAATGCCCTTTCCAGGTTATTATAAAGCTCTCCATATATTTTTCTTAATAATTACAGTGCAAAAAATATATTTTTCTCTGGACTTTTTCTACTAGAACCATATTTATATTTCTTATCTTACAGAAATTGTGTCCTGCTATGTCTAGAACATAGGAGTAACTAATTGTCTCTGGCAGTTCAGTTTCATTAAATTCAGAACTCATATATTCAGCTGAGTAAAGCAACATCCTAATAATATGTTTCCTGAATAGACAGGAAAATAAGAGAAGGAAGCGGCATGGAAAAATAACCACTTGTTATTGTTAGTAAATACAGAAATTATTTAGCAATCAAGATAGCATTTGCTTTTTGTGCATGTATAAAAGGCAGACACTACTGCCTGTACATAAAAGGTTTTATGTTTGGATGCCAATGATAACCATATCTTTGTCCCATATAAAACAGTAGTCTATAAATCTAAAGATTGAATATAGCCAAACTTGCTTGTCCTGCAAGTTAAAATGTTTCAATATTTCCTTTGTGTAATTCATATACAATTTTAATCATGCAATTAAATTCTTAACAATATTTTGCAGAGAGTGAGCACACTATACATTTTAAAATAAGCGAAGTAGCTTAAGAATGATTTCTTTGGTTGTTTAAAACTAAGAATCTGAATCCACACATCCTCAGCTACTTAGAATGTTCTGAGGAATAAATAGTTGCAGATGAATTAGAAATCATCACATATGCACCCTAGTTTCTTGTTACTAAAGGAAGCATACTGGAGTCTGAGATCAGCTAGCACATTTAATTTTTAGATTTTAAGATAATATTGCCAAGAATTTAACTTTTTCTGTGAGAAACACAAAATGATATGCCTTTAAATAATGTCCCTTTACTCATTTTTGTTAATATTCTAAACCTTTTATTTCTAAGAAGTCAACTTGGTTCTTGTTTTTATATTTGTATAGATGTTAAAATGTTATTAATTAATTTTGATCTACCATAGAGAATTTGTAGATTCTTTGAGTACAAATTGATCATTTGTCAATCAATTAATTTGATATAGCCCACTAAACTCTCATAAGAACATTGCCACTATTTCAGAAAACTTCCTATTCTCATTTCTTTTATTCTTTTCTACTTCTAAATGCAATTTCACCTGCTTTTATGGACCTTGAGTTAGTTTATGCATTTACTCAATGCTTTTCTGGGGGAAATAATATAGTTTAATTTCCTACTTTGATTTCTTTTCTCTTCCCCTAATTTTTTCTATTTCATAATTAGATGATTAAGAATAGAATGTCGCCGGGCGGTGGTGGCGCACGCCTTTAATCCCAGCACTCGGGAGGCAGAGCCAGGCGGATCTCTGTGAGTTCGAGGCCAGCCTGGGCTACCAAGTGAGTCCCAGGAAAGGCGCAAAGCTACACAGAGAAACCCTGTCTCGAAAAACCAAAAAAAAAAAAAAAAAGAATAGAATGTATATGCATGTTTAATGGATATGTATGTAATCATACATGTAATTAAATGCAACATTATTTTGATCTTCATTTATTATATTATTTTGAGATTATAATTAGAACAATCTCTTTCCTTCCTCTGAATCCTTCCATATACCCTTCCTTGCTCTCTCGCAATTCATGATCTCTTTTTTTCTTAATTATTATTGTGGGAAGATATGTATATGCGTATACATACATATTCCTAAATGTATGTAACCTACTCAGTCTGTATGATGTTACTTCTATGTATGTTTTCAGGGATGTCATTTGTCCTTGGATAACCAATCGGTGTGTTCTTCCCTGTGGAAGATTACTTCTCCTGCTCCCAGCATTTCTTAGTTGCTTGTAACTCTTGGTATAGGGTTGAGACCTCATGAAGTTTTTCCCATACACTTCAGCCTGCCTCTTTCTGTCACCGTTCTTTAGCCCATATTTATGCAATTATGTTGTTGAGACTCTTTTATAGGTGAGAATGTTTTAGTTTGTTACTAACTGGCACACACTGAGGATGGCAGGCAACAAAAAATGCTGAAAGTGGGAGCAATAGTTCTCCAAGGGAAGAACCCTCCAGTTGGTTACCCAGTAACAGGTGCTCAACCCAGAAAACATATACATAGAAGCAATATTGTTTGGACTGAGGAGGGTGTTACTTATAGAGTTAGGAAAATAAGTATGTGCGTGCGTGCGTGCGTGCGTGCGTGCGTGCGTGCGTGTGTTTAAAACAGCAATTAAAGAAAAAGTAGCCATGAATTTTAAAGAAAGCAAGAAGTACATGGACAGGATTGAAGGGAAGAAAGAGGCAAAATGATGGAATTATATACTTTCAAAATTATATAATTTTGGAATTATATAATTTCAAAATTAAAAAATATGAAACTAAATAAAAACTACATAAATATAGGACACTATGTGATATTTTAAAAATATATGCATACTCTGAATACTTAAATCAGGTTAAACATTTCTTTCTCCCAAAATATCTGTCATTTCCTTATGAGTAAAATGTTAAAAAATTATTTTTTCTGTCTTTTTGAAATATACAGTGCATTATTGTCATCAGGATTTATGGTAGGACATGGGTACTTCTCACTCTTACTTATTTGTAAGTTTGTACTACTGGTCAACCTCCCAGCTGTGCTCTTTTACCACTGTTCTCTGCTGCATCCACAACCACTATTTTACTCCCAACTTCTGTAGGATTCACTCTCTAGAGCCTCCATATGAGTCAGATTATGCAGTAGATTTCTTTTTCTGTGTCAGGCCTGTCTTTCTTAATACAGTGATCTGCACTTCAGTCCACGTTGCCAAAGTGATGAATTTCATCTATTTCATATGTTAAATAATAACCTACAGTCTATGTGAGTCAAAGTTCTAGAAATTATTCAGAAGTGGATAGATACTTAGCATTTTTAAAATGTTTTGCCTTTTGAATAAGCCTACCATCTGCTTAGGTGTACAGATGCCTCTTTCACACGCTCCTTTTATTTTCTTCACCAATATATTCATCCACAGAAAGCTGGATAAAATTGTAAACTTCTTGTCATTTTTGAGGAACCTCCACGCTGATTTCCATAATGACTATGCTAATCTGCATCCTACCAACTCTGTGGGAGTACTCTTTTATGTCTAAATCCTTGCCATCACTGGTCACATTTAGTCACTTTTTTGGTTGTTTTTACCACTCTGAGGTGATGTCTTATTATGATTCTGAAGGGCATTTTCCTCCTGATTAGTGATACTGATCGTTTGTGGAGCACCAATTAGCCATTTTTTAAAATATATTTGGATGTCTATTTAAGCTTATTTCCACTTGAAAAACTGAAGTTTTTGCTATTGCACTATTAGGATTCTTTATGTACTCTTGTGATTAACCTTTTGTAAGATGTCTACTTTTCAACTATTCTCTCTAATTCTTGGAGTATCTGCTTTCTAAAGGTTTATTTTGTTAGTGGAAGCATTTTAACTAAATGTAACTGCTTGGATGTAGTTTTTCATTTATTGCCCTTGAAATTCTTTGTAAACACCATTTTCACTCCAATGTTCTGAACCATTCTACCATGCAGATTTTTATTTTTGTTTTTTGTTTTTGTTTTTTTAACTTGAAATTTCATAGTTTCAAGTGCTATATTTAATTTTTTGACCCATAGTTCATTAAGTAATGAGAAGTATTGGTAATTTCATTCATTTTCATGTGGACACTCAATTTTGCCATCAACATTTGTTGAAAAGACTGTCCATGTATACAAAGTGAGATATTATGTATGCCAAAATGTTTATTTAATGTGGTCTCAGAATGCTTGTTTAATGAGATGTCAGAATGCCTTTTCAGTGTGGTTACAGTGTGTCCTGAGAACTTCCTGTATTATGTACTTTTCTCTTTGTTTTGAGAAAATACATGACAAATGCAACTTCAAGAGAGAGTAGTCTGCTCTGGCTCACAGTTTCACAGTGCAATTCACCACGTGTGGAAGAAATGGTGGCAAGAGCATGCATGAGGCAGCAGCTTGTGGGATGTTATTTTAAGATGTGTTATGTTTGTTCTTGCTGTGGAACATTTGTTTAATGATGCAAAGATGTGTTGCATCCCTTTCTGTTGCATTTGTTTAACTCTGTGAACCTGTGATACTGTGCCTGTCTAAAATACCTGCTGGTCTGATAAAGAGCTGAATGGACTATAGTGAGGCAGGAGAAAGGATAGGCAAGGTTGGCAGGAAGATAGAATAAACAGAAGGAGAAATCTGGGAGAAAAAGAGGAGGAAGAGCAAGAGATGAAGGAAGAGGATGCTAAGGGCCAGCCACCCAGTCACATAGCCACCCACCCAGCCACCCATGAGTAAGAATGTAAGTAAGATATACAGTAAGATATATATATATATATATATATATATATATATATATATATATATATATATATAAAGTAAAAACCCAGAGGCAAAAGGTAGACAGTATAATTTAAAGTTAAAAAAGCTGGCAAGAAACAAGCCAAGCTAAGGCTGGGCATTTATAATTAAGAATAAGCCTCTGTGTGTGATTTCTTTGGGAGTTGGGTGGTGGGACCCCCAAAGAGCCAAAAGAGCTTAAGAGTAAAAACAAACAACAACACAGCTGGCCACATCACAACTGTAACCAGGAAGCAAAGAATGATGGATCTGGTTCCTTCCTTTTTAGTCATAGAAGGAGGCTGGTTCCTTCCTTTTTAGTCATAGAAGAAGTTCCCATATCTGAGGCTGGTCCTCCCTCCTCAATTAAATCTTTCTGAAAACTTTTCACAGAGATTCCTCTCTACAACTGAACACTAAGTACATCCTGTAAGTGATTCTGATTCCAGACAAGTTGACAACAAAGATTAAGAATCATATTTCACTTATAAGAAAAGCTGTCATATACTATTAACTCAGGCTGAGTTTCAGATCTAGAATGCCTATGCTAGACATTTGAGCAGTTAAGCAGAGATGCTAGAAGGCACATGTATTAGTCATCTTCCCATCACTATAGCAAATACACTAGAAGAGTCACTTTATTAAGCCAGAGGGTAGGGATGTATTTGCTTTGGTTCATGCTTTTTGAGGCTAGAGTCCATGATGGATGGATAAACGAGCCTAATGGTTTCTTGGAATTGGTATGGTATGGATGAAAATACTGAAGAGCAAAACTGCTTACCTCATACTTAGAAGTGAAGAAATATACAGAAAATATAATCCCAAGGCTGAAATAGTCCCACTATGTCCCTCCTTCTAGTGGACCACCACATACTAGTAACATGGACCTGTAAAGCGGGTTCTAAAACATAGCCCTTTACTAACTTACAGACTTTACTAAACCATCTGGTATAATAGTGGGGCTTGCCAGTTTATCTGTCTTTTTCTTACCTTGTACATGTTTGAAAAAGATCTTTTATGCTTTACTAATGTCAGAGAGAAAATTTTGAAGACAATAGAGTAAATATGAAGTTATCATAGATAGTAACTATTTGCCAAATATATTTGTTTCATAGAATTGTTTCAGAGAATGTAGCACAAATTTTCATATTCATGAGTAATGATTTTGCTTTAGTGCTCTCAGATAGTTGTTCAAAATATGGTAAATGTTTTATTTGGCAAGTCACCAAAATTTGAATCAAATTTAAAAACAACTATTTACCCAAAGGAAATGCCTATGTAAGAACTTCCAGAGAAAACAGCCTATGATGCTTGATCAGGAAGAGATATTTTAATCTTTTCCTTGTGGAATAATCTGTGCAATGGCATTAAAAATATTCCTTTAATCCCAGCACTCGGGAGGCAGAGGCAGGCGGATCTCTGTGAGTTCAAGGCCAGCCTGGGCTACCAAGTGAGTCCCAGGGAAGACGCAAAGCTACACGGAGAAACACTGTCTCAAAAAACCAAAAAAGAAAAAAGAAAAAAAAATATTATAGTAAACATTACTCATTCTAAAGACTTACCCCTAAACTCCAGGCCATATATATGACCACATACTAACTAAAGCCCAAAGGGTAACACAGAGACTGATTGATCTGATCTGAAATATAGTCCTATGATCAGAATCACTATGATTTTTAGGGAGCAGCACCTTGCAATCCGAGGCTAAGATGTATGAGATCCTGATTTACCTGCTGTCATGTACAGTCACAGGACTCATCACTTAACCATCCTTAAGTAAAAGGCAGGCTGAAGTCTATAAAAAGTGGCTCCTATTTAAGTGACCCAAGAAAAGACAATGTCATGAAATAGCAGCCATTTCAGCTTTTTCTTGCTTTATATCAACATGAGAAATAATGAGAAAAGGTGAATTATACTAGATACTATAATAATTTCATGCCATTCATCTAAAAATAGCACTATTTAATCATAATGGATGAATGAAATCTAATTATTTCCTGTAACAGAATACAAGTCAACAACTTGTGAATGCTACACCATGCCTGTTTCTCTAAGATAGAATATTAAAGGATATAAAGGTTTCAAAAATATAGAATTGAATTGCTTCTCGGCCTTTTGGCTAAGATCAAGTGTAAAAATATAGAATTGAAGAATATAGAATTCAGTAACTATCTTGCTTGCAGATAGACACATTATTCTATGTACAAAGTAAGTCTTTAGGAGTAATAAATACCAACTGAAAGATGGTATCTATACCTAGTTGTGAAAGGAGGATTTGATGTCCAACTATGAAACAAAATTAATGCATTATGTCTCCTGGCATCACACAGACAGATCATGGAAAAAGAAAATAATGGCATTTACTTTTTAAATCTTGTAACGACCCTATTTTCATCCTCTGGCTAGCAAAAATTTACTTTCAAACATTTATTTGGAACATATATTTGTCTAAAGTTTTGTTTTAAACACTGTAATGAAACTACTATTTTTCCATGTTATAATGTTTGCACCGAGGAAATAAACATCATTTTGTTTTCTCTTAAAGCCCTTATGCAGTAAATTCTTTTTGATATTTTCTATCTCACCCTATAGTATTTATTTTGAGAAGCATATACATATTCAAATAAACCTCTCCAATTCCATAGTGAATTTTTTACTCAGAATATCATTTTCTATAAATTCTTTGCTACATAAGCAAGACATTATACTATTTGAATATACCTAATCTCAAGGTTCAGCAAACAGTTGTGCAATTGTAATATGCACAATATTTTTCTACTTTGGGTAAAGGATGCTAGTATTGATAAAATGTCACAATTTCTATATTTTGTGAAATCATTAGTGTCAGTCTGTAATAAAGTTTACTTTTTCAGTTACTTCTTAAGTCTATGAATTCAACAGATTTTGTTGACTTTTCAAGTCAGTTTCATCTCTGCTGCCATTCTGTTTCTCTGTCATACTGAAAGAAAGCATGGGAACCTCATACTAGGAAAGACAAGTTCTTTTTCTCACCATAATAGCCACGATTTTCTGTCTTTGTCTTTGTCTGCCTCTCTCTCTCTCTCTCTCTCTCTCTCTCTCTCTCTCTCTCTCTCTCTCTCTCTCTCTCTCTGTGTGTGTGTGTGTGTGTGTGTGTGCGCACGCGCACGCGTAAGTAATATAAGTTCAAGGAGAAAGCTACAAAAATATCTTCTGTTAAATCCAATAAAATAATACCAACAGGTGGACTTGAAAATGGTCACTAAAGCAAAGACTTGTTTAATGTCATGGCACATCTGAAATGTTATGATTTAGGTTAAAGGATCATTTCCCAAACCTCTTATTGAAAGAATTTATTTACTCTGTTATCTAGATACCTTTACATAGTAAACATATTAGCATTGATGGAAAGTGGTATGCATTAACCCTTTCAAAGCCACTTTTATTTAGCAGATGGTCAGTAGATGGTTGAATGAACAAATTCATCGTTTAAAAAGCATTAGGTATCAGAAAGATTTTGCAAATTTGAGATAGAACATGTTGTTTTGTTTAAAAAAAGGTGAGGCTATAAAATGATTATCTTGTAGAATATATAACTGATTTAAAAACTTTCTAATGGTAAACTTATAGAGTTATTTGTTTCCTACATATACACACATGGGTCACTGTTCTTAGAATTTTTTTAAAATCCTGTAAACACATATACAAGTAATATTATACAAACTGAACAGATAGTACTTAGGAATATATATGTATATACTACAGAGAGTCCAGCCTTCTGCACGTCAGAGAGTCTGGCAACAAGATGCAGAGTCAGTGAGAAAAACACACAGACTCCTTTTCTGAGGGATAAAAGTCCTCTTTACTTTTATTATTCTTTCTGTTGCTTGTTCTACTTATTCTTTTTCATTCTGTTCTTCTACCCTGATGTTTCCCTTCTTCCTCTTTCAGATGACTTTCTTCTACACTACTTCCTGATGTTTTCTTTATACATGTTTCCTGGTGTTTTCCTGCTACTGTGTCTTTATATTTTCCCTTACAGCTTATATGCCCCAGCAGAATCTTTCAAGTAATATAAAATTACAATGGGGTTACATTCTATTTTTTAAGTGCATAACTCCAATGAACACAAGTAAAAAAAATAGTATGTTTTCCATATCCCTTACTTGATGAAATATTTTACATATTACAGTTGAAAAATAAGTTGCCCCAAGAACCCACATACATTCATTTCCAAGCAACTTGTTATAGCTTAACAGAGTATAAGCAAGCAAGGTATTTTTCTCAGCCAGTTCTTTTGCTGGCATGCTGCATTTTGCAATTACTAAGAAAGGACCAATTATTTTATTATTTATCTCAAAAGGTAATCTTATATGAAATCTTAAAAGAATCACAAATCTAAACTTTTGTATATGATAAACAACCAATCACCTACACTTTAAATCCTCAGTGCAAACTAACTCAGCAAAAGCTTTTTATATCAGGATGTTAAGGGCAGAAATAGCTACAAGGAATTAATCATTGCCTTTGATCACCAACCCATCCTAGTAAGAAAGGTACATCAGCCAGTAATAGCCAGGTTGCCATTGTTCCTGTTCCCTGACCTCAATGAGTCCCTTGTTCAACTATTAAAAGTGTGTCTTTATAAACTATAAATTATTCCTCAAGATTTTCTACCTCAATGCCATTAACAAAAACATTTTAACTTAACCTACTAACAATCTACATGTCTAAGTCCTTTATAAGGGTTGTTGTTGAATCATTAATCTTCTCCAGAAGCAATGTTTGCAAAAAAGTCTCACTATTATTGTAAGTGCCAGTAACATTGCCCAGTGAGGGCCTAGAACCCCCCTGAGAGTTTTCACATAACCCATAGGTTAGGAGGTATGTAGAGACCATGAAGGCAACAATCAGAGTTGTGCTCAACAACAGCGTGAGGTTCTCAGGGCACTTAGTCCTAGGGGCTTTGCTTCTCGAAGGCTCACTCAGGCGTAGCTTTGCCAAATACCCAGCTGTGCTGCATGAGTTCCAGTGCTGCCTGATGGCCCCTCACATGGCCCCCAACAATATACTTACCTGTGTATCACATATACATGTAACAGCAATTAATTTTTTAAAAAGAACATTAATTTGAGAGAGAACATGAAGGGTACATGAGAAGGCTTGGGGGCAATGAAAGGGATGGTGAAAATGATTTAATAATATTATAATCTCAAAAATAAAAGAACTAAATTTCATAACATTATTCAAGAGGAGACACATTTATAAATTCTCCTTTTAGGTAAAAAAAAAAAATCACTAGTGAGGTATAGTAATTTTGTTTTGTGTTTTAAGTGTGTGTTTGTGCATGTGTGTGTGTGTGTGTGTGTGTGTGTGTGTGTGTGTGTGCTCATGCACGCATGTGTGTACATGTATGTGTTTGCTGGTGCAAACACTCTTGATTCCCTTGTATACTTCAGAAGAAAAGTTTGGAGAGATGGTCGTCTTCTGCCACCTCATGATATGAGGGGTCCAAATGCAGACTGTCAGGCCTGCAGGTCTATGTCTGTACCTACTGAGACTGTGGGACTATCCCTGTATCAGCTGTCTAAAGCACCGATATACAAGCATAGTTTAGAACAACTGTTATATAAGAAAATATTCATAACAAATAGATTATTACATTGAATTAATGCAAATGAATAAAATTTTCTCTAATAGTTTTAATCGTCTTTAGTTAAGATGTGATGTTTCTTTTTCCTTTGTAGCTATGTTGCCTTTCATTTATATTTATTCTTGAGATTGTGACTTGATAAGTTTCATAATTTTTAGAATATTTGCCCCCTAAGTCATTTGCTTGAGATTATGGGTTAATTTTCCAGGTTTGAGTAGAAAATATTGGGACTTGCTGGATACCTTCTATACATTATTAGCTTCAAAATGCAAACCTGATAGCTAGTTAAATATCACAGAGAGGCACGTCCTCCCTCAATCAAGAAAGATAGTTGCCTTAGCTAAAAATGAGATGAGCAAGCTCTGATAGAACTTATGCTACCTCTAAGTTGTAGTGGGTAGCCATTCCAGTTTTGATATGGAAGTTCCAACCCCCATTGAGGCTTCGGCAACTGTCATGCCTACAAGGCGGGGCCAAGGGAGGCATCCAAGATCTGGATGGGTCAGCATGCTCTCTGTTCCTGGACCCTTGACGGTGGAGGTTGACCAAGCAGAGCTCCAGAGAACACCGCTGGACTGCAATACACCTTCCCCAGACCCCACAACCTACATATCCCTTTTTTGTAACTTACCCACTAAATAAATCTTCCTCTTAACTACATGGAGTGGCCTTAATCATTTCACCAATATCACTGTTTCTTTACCATACCCTTACAAGAAAATGATAGAGAAAAATTAGCCTTCACAGTACCTAATTATAACAATTTTCAGCCAGTCAAGAGATATCAATGGAAGGTCCTCCTACAGGGAATGTTAAACAGCTCTACTTTGTGCCAATACTTTGTGCAGAAACCATTGGATATAATTTGTGTAAAGTTTCCACAATCCATAATTTATCACTATATGGATGATATCCGATTAGCTGATCCAAAGTTAGATACATTAGAACGCATGTTTGAAGAAGTAAAAAATATTTTGCCTCACTGGGGACGGCAAATTGCTCCTGAAAAAAAAATAGAAAGAGGAGATTCTATTAATTACTTAGGATATAAGATAGAGCTACAAAAAATTAGACCCGAAAAGGTACAGCTAAGGAGAGATCGATTGAAGACCCTTAATGAGTTTCAAAAGTTATTAGGAAGCATTTCCAACTTACTGGGTATCATGGGAATACCCAAAGATGGACTACAAAATTTGGCTAATACTCTAGAAGGGGAAAAAGAATTAAATAGTCCAAGAGAATTATCAGCCGAAGCTGAGAAGGAATTTGCTCTAGTAGAAAAGACAATTCAAGAAGCACATGTGGATTGTGTGGATCCAGAACTTAAACGCATTCTTGTCATATTCCCCTCCAGATATTCCCCAACAGATATTTTGATGCAGAGGGAAGATATTATATTGGAATGGGTATTCCTACCATGTAAGCCAAATAAGAAATTAAAGACATATAGAAAAGATCTATGCTTTGATTTAAAAAGGTAAACTAAGACTTTGCCAGTTGACAGGAATGGACCCAGCAGAAATTGTAGTACCTTTAACTAATGAGAAAATTTCATCACTATGGAAAGATAATGAATACTGGCAGAGAGCATTCAGTAACTTTTTGGGAACCACTATCCCAAAAGCAAGAGAATAGAATTCATAAAGAAGACTGAATGGGTCCTTCCTCACATTGTACGACAAAAGCCAATTTGTGGAGTCCTCACATTCTATACTGATGCAAATAAATCAGGGAAAGCAGGATATAAATCAGGAGACTTAAGTAAAGTGGTAGAAACTCCATACAGCTCTGTACAAAAGGCAGAACTGTATGACACTCTTCTGGTACTGATGGACTTCACAGAACCCCTCAATATAGTCATTGACTCCCAATATTCAGAGAGAGAGAGTTGTTTTACATATTGAAACTGCTGAATTTATTCCTGATAATACAGAATTAACTTCATTATTCATACAATTGCAGGAAATCATCAGAAAAAGGGAACATTTTATATATATATATATATATATATATATATATATATATATATGTGTGTGTGTGTGTGTGTGTGTGTGTGTGTGTGTGTATCACATATCAGATCCCATACAGGTCTGCCAGGACCTCTAGCACAAGGTAATGATGAGATTGATCAGTTACTAATAGGTAATGTGCTAGAAGCCTCAGAATTTCATAAGAAATACCATGTAAATAGCAAAGGTTTGAAGAAGGATTTCTCCATCACTTGGCAACAGGCTAAGGATATTGTGAAAAAAATGTCCTACTTGTTCCATCTATAACCAAACTCCATTTCCTGCAGGGAACAATCCAAAAGGCATACAAAGAAATGAAATCTGGCAGATGGATGTGTTTCATTTTGCAGAATTTGGAAGATTAAAGTATGTACATCATACCATTGACACCTATTCAGGATTTCAATGGGCAACTCCTATGAGTTCTGAAAAGGCTGATTCTGTGATTACACACCTATTAGAAGTAATCGCCATCATGGGAATACCATCATGTACAAATTAAGGCAAAAAATGCCCCAGCATATGTCTCCAATAAAATGAGACAATTCTTTGCTTATTACAATATAAAGCATGTTACAGATATACCACACAATCCCACAGGCCAAGCAGTCATAGAAAGATCCAATTGAACTTTAAAGAATATACTAAATAAACAGCAACAGGTAACAATGACTCCTAGAAATAGATTTTATAATGCTTTATTAACCTTGAATTTTCTCAATGCTGATGAGAAAGGAGCAACAGCTTTGGAAAGACATTGGATGACAGACAAAACTACTGAGCTAAACCAACCTGTTTATTTCAAGGATGTGCTGACCTCAGAAGGGAAACCTGGATATGTTCTATGTTGGGGAAGGGGTTTTGCCTTTGTTTCTGCAGGAGAAGAAAAGCTATGAATACCAACAAAATTATTAAAAATTTGATTTGAACAGGAAAAAACCCTTCATGAGGAGAAGTAAAAGATCATCCACCAATGTGACATTTCTACAAGTTGTAAGAAAAATTTAATAATCAAAGGTTGGGGTAGGGTTGTTTTTGTCTTTCCAGGATAATGGAAATACCCATCTTCCAAAAATCATAAGGCCTTGGATATCTGGATGTTTACAGAAGAAAGAATCTATTGGTATCAATCTACACATGGTAAAATCTCACTGTCTAACATCTATCTCTCTATCAAACTAGAAAAGTTATGGTTCCAATTCAATTATAAGCCAAGCTGGCTTTGGAGATGGAATTGGCTCACTCCTTCTCTAAACCCAAGCATATTGCTAAAAGAAAAGGTTGAGAGATTCTTCAGTCCTTATCAGAAGAGCCCTCTGGTTTGGGACAGAAGGAACCCAATAAAAAGGGACCATTGTCTTCAAGATTCTAACTCTCTCCATGCTTACTCTTGATTTCTCAGAATCCTTTCTTACATGCTATGTCCTCTTTAAATCCAAACTTTTCATTTTGATAACAAATAAGTTTTCTAATAGCAATCTCAGAAGTCTTCAGAAGGAACATGGGGCCCCAACAACAACAACTCTACCCAATCCAGAATGATGCCATGGTAATCATCATCATACTACACTTCTTGCCAGAATTTCAGACAATCTTACCCATTACTCTAAGATATGCTGCAGAACCTACAGTTAGTCTAACTGAGATTTAACTATCTGAGCTTTCTCACAGTACCCAACAGAGATAACATCACCCCCTAAACAACAGGGAGCAATTCTAAGAAAACAATGCCCCTTCTCCCTAAGGTTTCATATTTCTCAGGGTTATGGATGATGGTTATAGGGTTGGGGGTGGAAGAAAATATTATTCTCAGTATTGTCCTAAAAAAAAGGAATAGAAGAAATGGAATGGATAGGTATAAGATATTATGGTAGATTATTGTATATACTAGTAAACAAATTTAGTAAAATAGCAGCCTTAGAGATAATTTGCACTGTAACTTGCACTGTTATGGATTCTTATATGTTGATACAAATGTAAACTATTTTTATATTCCTGTTTAAGATAATTTGTATATTGCTACAAATACAGAACCATATTTATTATAATGTGCATATATTTCTACTCTTATTTGAAATATTTGTGTATTGATACAAATGTAAATTTATATCTGTCATACTTTATATATGTTCTACTTCTGTTTAGGATATTCGGTATATTGATATATATTTTAGATTATTGTCATATTGCATATCACACTGTATATTCCTACCTCTGTTATAAATATCTTGTGTATTGTCACAATTTTGTAGTCATCATTCTTTTCCATACATTTGCTTATAGACTGTTTACCTTGTTTACATAAAGCCTTAGTCCTTAGGTTATTTCAGTAGATAAGACTTATAGATTTATAGTCACCTATGCTTGTCATCTTTATAGTTACGTTAGTTAGGTTATCCAGATTTACAGATACATAGATCAGATGGACAGGTAATCTTCAAACACTTCATAGACCTAGAGAATATGGCATTGAAATAAGTTAGAATTCTGTTGACGTGAGACACAATTGCTCCAATTTGATCCTGAGAGAATGTTGGGCTTCTAAGACATTTCCATTTGGAAGTTTGTCTTCTTGGCACAAAATGGCCTACTGGGCAAAGAACTGCCCTTGCCTCAACTGCTGACAGTACAAATGCAACGCTGTCCTTTCTGGACAAGTGGGGACACAAGGAAAGCGACCACTGTACTCTGCCAAGAGTAAGAGTAAGATGGTCTTTCATAATTCCTGCTTCTGAAAATGGTCTGTCAGATACTCTAGGCCTGTAGCCAATTTGAATGCACCAACAATGCTGAGAAACATTAGGTGACTGTCCAGGCTGCCAGCTGTCTTGGTCTACTCTTGCAAGATTCCTGAAAGTTGCTTGCATCCGTCTATCATTTCTCAGGTACCATTATGTTCCTTCTCAGGTCTTTGATGGGATTAAAGACTAGCAGTTATAGTTACAACTTAGTATATATATTAGCTTAGATAGAACATATTAAGTATTAGATTCAGGTTCTTTAGGATAGAACACCTTTTGGAATGATCTTTGTAACATGCCATTTACCTATGCTCTATACTTCTCTGGATTTTAGTATGTGTTTCTTGCTTGATATTGTTTGCATTGGTTGTAGTTCCATCTTATCTAGGTCATTATCCCTCATTATTCCTGGACAATATTTTATAACCATTCCTTTGTATATCGTCTTGTATTAGGTTAGAACCTTCTTATTTAGACAAAAAGGGGGAGATGTAGTGGGTAGCCATTCCAGCTTTGATCTGGAAGTTCCAACCCCCATTGAGGCTTTGGCAACTGTCACACCTACAAGGTGGAGCCAAGGGAGGCACCTGGAGACCTGAGATATGGATGGGCCAGCATGTTCTCTGTTCCTGGATCCATGACGGTAGAGGTTGACCAAGCAGAGCTCCAGCGAACACTGTTGGACTGCAATACACCTTCCCCAGACCCCACAACCTACCTATCCCTTTTTTGTAAGTTACCCACTAAATAAATCTTCCTCTTAACTACGTGGAGTGGCCTTAATAATTTCACCAATACTAAGTGAATATTCAACTCTTCGGAAAACTTGATCTTGAATGACCTTAGAGAAGGCTCTAAAGTTCTAGTAACCACATTTATTTAATACACAAGCTTCTGTACTGTTAATTTTCCCATGTGAAGTATGGTCTACTAATTCATTAATTTTTATTGAAAGACTCTGTCATAGATGGATAATTTCATCCTGCAAATTGCTGGAGGTGACAGGAATGTACCATGTGAATGTATCCCATTCTTTGATCCATATCAGTAGGGCTAAATTAGTTTAGAAAAAGAATTATGCCTCAGATACACTGGGATGCAAATTGGTTTTGATATATTGTCTAATACGTGCATGACTAAAGATCTATGTTAAATTTTAAATTATTTTGCATAACCTTCTCAACAAATCTGAAACATAAAACAAAAATTTCACCTTTTAAATGAAAACGAAAATATTCACCAGTGTGCATTTATTTCCTTGCCCATGTCTGAGCTAAAGGGAACACTTCATATAGCTCACCATTAAAATTAAAACAGAGAAGAAAACAATGAGGAAAATCAAAGCTTTTATAGCAATTCCCTTCCTAATTATTTCTTTTATAAATATAAAACTTCAACTGGTAGTCAGTCACTTTTGTGCCAATTTTGCTTTCAGTATTATGTGACTTGGCATTAAATAATTACCAAGTAAATAAATAAATTCCAAATTTAGATTGTACAGTAATGATAATAACTTTGATTCTTCTGACTCTATTCTTTGTGCTCATCTTTTTTTTTTAAAAAAAAATCAATACTTGTGTATGTGTGTGTATGTGTCTGCATAATTTGCAAGATATTGCTGGAAATTACACTGCAGAATCTCCTGTTAAAACATCTATAATTGCATCAAAATAATAACAGAAAATGCAAGGTAGCATGAGGTAGGCTTTATTCTGGAAAGTCTGTGGTTATTGTTACCAAAGTCTACCATGTTGCTCTCCATGGCTGCTTTGAAAATACTTCTCATTTTGCCATTTGTAAAGTAATACTGTGTCTTATTAGAGAATTATGAATATACATGAAAATGTTACAGGAGCTCATATTTTTGTATAAAATGTTGTCTAAGGCATTTGGTACATGAATTTTTCATTGACACATGTTTTCATGAAAATTATCCTTTATTAATTGTCTATAAAGGCTAGGTGAAATTAAAACAACCAAAGACCTCTCTAGATTATCTGATATCAGTTGCTCTGGTAAGAACTTACATATAAGGTGCCATTCCCATTTTCCTAGAATCCCAGACGAATTTCATTATTACTAGAATAACTTTACTTATGCTTTTACTTTTAACCTAGAGATGGTGAGAGGTGGAAGTGGAGGGCTTCATTTTACTGTATGAGGAGGAAAAGAATGTTTTAAGTAGTTTAATTTGTATAATATCCTTCTGATACTATAGCAATAGTACTTTGCAAAATATTTAAATGAATTTTCAAGACAGCAAAACCATTTACAGATATAACACATTTTTATTTTCATTATCCATGTGTATAATAAAAACATTGGGATATCATTGAGAAGAAATAGATATTAATATGAAAAGGAAAGAAAAATAGACTATAAATTCATAGCATGTCTGTTGCAATATTTCAACTCTACCATTGTAATATAAGAAGTAAAAACCCAAACTTCAGCATATACAGATGAGCACCAGTGAAATTTTGTTTAGAAAATAGAATGTAGGCTGAATTTGGCACATTAACCATATTGTTCTAACCCTTGGGTAGACAGCAAATAATATTTTCTTGTACTCTTACTAAACATCCATGAATCTCCCTGAAAATGCTGAAAAAATGTCTGCAAATTTTTGTAGTGTGCATAAATCTGAATATGTGTACATGTGCCTGTCTCTGTGAGTTTAATTGATGTGTGAGAACAAGCATGTAGGTTTTAGTGTGAGAGTATTTACATAGAACTCTATCCTTTCCCATGTTTGTGAAGGCTGTATTGGTATTCCAGTGTTTAAGAATCCAAAATATTGTATTAGTTAAATCATGCAAATATCCCTAAACTCCAAATGACAAGAATTTCTAAATAGTTTCTTCCTTTAGCTTATTCACTTTTCAACAAGACAATGATCAGATTTACATAATTTAAAAATAACATTTGGGCCTCCTTTTCATCTTATGCAAACATGAGTGTGAAAGGAAGACAGGAAGGACACAGAGATGAAGGCCACGTGGGATACTAATGTTACTTTGTCATGATTCTAAACTATGCCTGATATTTGAGGATTTAAGGTCAGTATATTGAACAAAATACTTCCTCTCTGACTAATTATAACTACTAAATTTAACCTCTAGCCAGCAAAACTGCATGTGTGATGTTCAATTCCTGGTGTCAAAGCCAAGCTACATTCTAAGACATATTCTACATTTGCAACCTTAATTATTGGCTCCAGAAGTATAAAAATAGTACAAGCACACCTTTAACTTCTGAATGAAATAGAAGCTTTTTGTGTTTCCCCAGGTTTTTATCATTTCATCTAAAATAGAGTCACTAAATAATGCAGGTGTTTGTTTCTGGATTTTGGCCAAAGTTTGTCTTCAGGGTGGTTGAATGGAGTAGGTTGTCAATGATAGGCTTTGTTTCTTATGCTACTCCTGAATAAATGAAAATGAATCAGTAATGATTTAATATTTTTCTGCCCTTTGGAAGTGATTTAATTCTCTTTACTATGTATCTGTAGACAGATAATTAATAGGGTTGTGGGATATGTGCACATTGTGTGAAGATATATTGCTGTGATTGGTGTAATAAAGAGCTGAATGGCCAATAGCTAGACAGAAGAGACTAAGGCAGGATTTCCAGGGAGAAAGAAGAAGAGGAGGAGGAATCTAGGCACTTGAATTTCACCAGCAGACTCAGAGCAAGTTGGATATGTCATACTGAGGAAAGGTAAAAGCCATGTAGCAAAATGTAGATTTATAAAAGCAGGTTAATTTGAGTTATAAGAACCTAATCTAAAGGCCAAGCTATCATAATTAATAATAAGTCTCCATGCCATTATTTATGGACTGATGGTCCTGATGAGAAAGTACTACTGCACAATACCTAATAAAATGCTATTTTATTACTGTATTTATTCTGGGGTATAGGTGGCAATAGTAAATTAATGTGTGATATAGGGACTGGAGTGACTTCTCGGTTATTATGTTCTTTCCATGAAAGTGTGATGATCAGAGTTCAAAGGCCCAGAACCCACATAAAGCCAGGCTTGGTGGTAGTGCACGTCTGAAAGCACAGCACTCCTATAATGAGACAAGAGAATTCTTGGAAGCTCAAAGGCCAGCTAGCCTCATGTACACAGTAGCAAACACCAAACAGACCCTGTCTCAAACATGGTAGGAGGCAGTGACCACTACTAGAAGTTGTTTTTCACCACTACATGGAACACAACCCATGAGCATGTGGCCATCATACACACACATTCACAATGTTAACACACACAAATACACACAGACACATAAAAATGAGAAGATGATGATAAACTATTGGTAACTTTCAAAGTCTATCTTGGTGGATAGTTTTATAGACAAAACAGATTAAATAAAATGTTGAATATCATCTTTTTAAAAGAGAAACAGCAATTAGCCAAATATTCTTAGAATAACATTTTTCATGACTATTTTAGGGTTTTCCAAGAGAAAGCATAATGTTAATACATGAGATTGTAAAAATGTTCTTTACTACACATTAAGACAAATAAAGCTTAATATGGATTGTAGTTATTTGCTATTTTCCAGTAGACCCTCTAGAGTTATTCTGCAAGCTCATGTATATATATTTTTATTTTTATTTGCTATTTTCATTGACTTATACATATCAATTATGGAATGCAGCAGTGCAGAGAAATGATGAACAATAACCAACTGACCAACTGGGGATGATGGTATAGTTTTATTTTCAAGGGGAAAAAAAAAAAAAATTTAACTTGATTTTGGTTGAATCTGTGTTCCTTACATTTACAAAATACATACAATAAATCCAGTTTGGACAGTATCCCATACACTACAACTGGGAAGTACAGAGACACCAAGCACATTTGAAAGAAATGGGAGGAAATAAAATCTAGAAGTTCAAATGTCCCTCTGATATCAAAAAATTATATTACTTATTATATTTAATGGGAAGGTATATAAGTCTCACTTATTTGGAAATCAGAGGAGAATAGTCACAAGACAGTTTATAAATACCTTGTAAACTCTTATCAAAGCTGTAGAGTAACATAACAACACTCCTGTGTGTGGGGTGACAGATGCTCATAAGTTTATATGTGCATATGTGGAGGCCGAGGTGGACATTGGGTGTATTCCTCAATTACTCTAAATCTTATAATTTGAAAGAGGGTCTCTCATTGATTCATCTGGGTTGGCCATCCAGCCAAGCTTCAGGAATTCTTGTGTCTCTGCCTCTTCAGTTCTAGAATTACAGGAGTATGTCGATGCATTGGTTTCTGCTGCAGGTTTGGGGATTTAGCACAAGTTCCCATATTTTCATGAAAGTTACTTTACTGACAGCCACTTCCTCAGGCCTCTAAAATTAGATTTTTAATATCAAAATGAAGAGGGCTTTGAAATTAATTTTTTCTATATAGAAAACAGAGTAACATATATATTGTAATCCTCTGCTTAGACATCTATTCATAAGCTAAAGCATTTCCTTGATATAAACCAGAGAGAGAGAGAGAGAGATCATAAAGTTAGATGGGGTGGATCTATCAGAAGTTAGGCAAGGAAGTAGAATATGATGAAAATTATAATGTATACAAATGATTTTTTTTTTTATAGAGAAGCCAGAAATACACACTTGAAAAAAATGACAGCATCATCAGCAACTGATTCTGGTCAAACTGGATGACTATATGTAGAAGAATGCACATAGATCTATACTTATTACCCTGCACAAAATTAAACTCCAAGTGGATCAAAGACCTGACTATAAGGCCAGATATACCAAACCTGAAAGAAGAGAAAGTGGGAAATATTCTTAAACTCATTAGCACAGGAAAAAACTTTGTGAACAGGACACCAATAGCAGAGAAGTTAAGAACAACAATTAATAAATGAGACCTCATGAAACTATAACGATTCTGTATGGCAAAGGAAACCATTATTTAGACAAAGTTTATGGTGGTATTTTATTTGTACTGAAATGTGATTTTAATTGTATATTAATAAATAAAGTTCCCCGGGGGTCTGAGCTATTAGAGCCATAGAAAGAGCATGGCGGTGGTGGTACACGCTTTTAATCCCAGCACTTGGTAGGCAGATCTAGGTAAGTCTCTGTGTGTTCAGGAATATAGCCAGCATTGGAGACACATGCCTTTAAGACCTGGAGGGCTGTATTTACAGGCAGTGACAAGGCAGTCACATGTTTGGGTTTACAACCAATGAGAAGGCAGAACAGGAAGACTATATCAAGACAAACACACAGGAAGTAAGTCTCTTTCGGAGAGGTAGGACCACCACAAAAGGAAGGGTAAGGCTTTAGCTCTGAGCTCTGACCTCTTGGCTTTCTTCTTTACATTGGTTCTGTGTTTCTTATTTAATAAGACGGTTGGTTACATCTACAAAAGTTACATGATAAAGAATGAATTTCTGAGTCAGTGTTCTGTCATTGTGAAGAGACACCATAACCATGGCAACTCTTATAAAGGAAAGCATTTAATTAGGACTTAGGAAAGCATTCAATTGCTTATAGTCTCATAGGTTTAGTTCATTATCCTCATGGTGGAGAGCCTGGTGGCAGAGGCAGACATAGTAGCTGAGGGATATACAGTGAGATTTGTTGGCAGTAGAAAGAAAGAGAGACTGGAGCTAGGTTGGGGTTTCAAAGCCCACTCCCAGTGATACCCTTCTTCCAACCAGGTCACACCTACTCCAACAAGGCCATACCTCCTAACCTCTGTCAAGTAGCACCACTTCTTAAAGACCAAGCATTCAAATATATGAGCCTATGGGGATAATTTATTCATACCACCACAATGAGAAAACATTTTTAGCAACTACACATCCAGTAGAGAGCTAATATCTAAAATATAGAGGGCTAATGTTTAAAATACACAAAGAACTCAAAGAATAGGAAATCAAGGAAACAAAAACCTGGAGTACACATATAAACAGAATTCCCAAAAGAGAAAACACAAATGGCTGAGAGGCACTTAAAGAAATGTTCAACATCCTTAATCATTGGGGAAATGCAAATCAAAATGACTTTGAGATTTCACTGACACCCATCAGTATGGCCAAGAACAATAAAACAAAGGACAGTTCATGCTGACAAAGGTGTGGGGTAAGAAGAACACTCATCCATTTCTGGTGGAAGTGAAAAATTGCACAGCCACTGTAGAAATCAGAGTGGCAGATCTCCAGGAAGCTGAGAATTGCTCTACCTCAAGATCCAGCTTTACCACTTTTTGTCATATGCTGAAAGAGCTCTACATCCTATTACAGAGAAACTTGCTCAGTCATGTTCATTGCTTTTCTATTTATAATAGCCTGAAACTGGAAATAGGATAGATGTCTGTCAACATAGGAATAAATAAAGAAAATGTGGAAATTTACACAATGGAATATTATTCATCTGTTAAAAATTTAAAATAATGAAATTCACAGGTAAAATTATGGAGCTGGAAAAATCTTCCTGGATGAGCTATCACAGACTCAAAAATACAAATATGGTAAGTATTCACTTAAATGTGGATGTTAGCTGTTTAATCTTCAATAAGGAGCTACAACCTGTACAAACAGAGAGATTAGTTATTAAGAGATTGGGCTTAGAGAAGATTCTTCCTGAGAAGGATAAATAGGATAGCTATGGGTGGACAAGACAGGCAGCAGGGAGGGGTTAGAATAGGGGGAGCAAACAGGGAGAGAGAGGGAAGAAGTAGATAAGGGAGGGAATACAAGGAGGGACAGCCAAACTTATGGGCCATTTGAAGGGTCATATGGAACCCTAATATAGTAAAAGTTTCTTAAAATATATACATGTATAAAGGTGATTTATATGAAATTGACAAATAATGGGGGGCGGGTGTTGCAGAAAATACCATGACTGGACATCTCTCACCACAAAATGAAACCTCCAGTGTCAAGAATGGGTTATATCTAATGAAATTGTTGGCCTAAGGAGCACCAGGGGAACCCCCTCCCCCAAACAACCCAGGTTATTGCCCTATCTATTGGTTGCTCTTCACAAATTGATGACAAGACCCTATTGCTGAAGATATCTACATAACACAATGAACATGGAGAAGTCAAGCTGGCACCTACCCTGAGCCTTCATCCCCACTGACAGGGTACTGGAATGTACTCTGCACACTCCCAAGGGAGCAAGATAAATGACAACCTAGCTACAAAACCTTTGATCTACAGGGGTGTCCTGGCTACAAGATATGCTGGTGTCATTGTAGCACAAACTTGTGGGAAAACCAACTAATGTCCAGTTGGATTTAAGGCCGACTCCAGGAGATGGAATCCATGTTTGACACCGCTCAGGTGGTCAAGGATCTGAGACTAGATGGGCCATAGGTCTAGGGGAGAACCAAATACCACTGTTACGCTAAATGAACACAGTAATGGAATGACTCCTAAAGATATTTTGCTGTACTCCTAAGTCCACATCTTGCTCAGCCATCACCAGTAAAGCTTCCCACTGCAGTAAGTAGGAACAAGGACAGAGACCCACAGACAAAGTGCAGGGAATGAGAGGCCTTGGAACACCACTCAGTCCTAAATGGGAAGTCTCTTGTAGACAATTTGCTAAATTGTCTTATTAAATAAAAAACCCAGAGCCAGATATTGGGGTTAAAACTTGAGAAATAGGAAAAGCCACAAGCTAGCCTCGCCTTACCAACTCTCAATTTCCAAAGGGGACTATTTCCTGTATACCCACGTCTCTATGTCTTTCAGTTCTGCTCTCTCATTTGCTTTCTCTGTTCAGCTACATTACTTCCTCTTCCTGCCCAGCTCTGTCACTTTCTGTCTGTATGTACAGCCCTCCAAACTTTTATGGTTAACTAGTGTTAGAATTTAAAGCAAGTGCCAACACACCTGGCTCTGCTCCCAGTGTGGTCTTGAACTCACAGAGATCCAGACAGATCCCTGCCTCCCAAACGATAGGACTAAAGGCATGTGCTACCATTGCCTGACTTCTATGTTTAATATGGTGGTTGGCTTTTTCTTCTGATCCTCAGATAAACTTTATTGGGTTGCACAAATAAATTATCACCACAGTCTTCATTAAATCTTATGCCTCAGGGGTTCAGGAATTCTCTTGAAGAAGAGGTAGAAACATTGTAAGGGCTAGTAAGGATAAAAGACACCAAGGAAACAAGACCTTCTAGACACTACAGGACATAGGTAAACATGAACTCACAGAGACTGTTGCAGAAGGCTAAGGCAGATGGGGCCCCAGTACTGAGAAGGGAAGTGACACAAGCCTCATCCTTAACCCAGGAGCTATCTTCAGTTGATAACTTCACACCAAGGAAAATAGTTTTATCCAGTGATATATAATCCATTCTTAAGGCCAGGCACCATGCCCAGCAGTAGGTGGTCAACACAAAATAAACTTAATGGTATTTCTTGAATTTTGTTTGTCTTGTAATACTTTGTCTTGGCCTTTTTGTTTTTTAAGTCTTAAAGGTCTTTTGCTTATACATTATGGTTTCTGGTTTTGTGTTTTTATTAGGTTTCTGTGTCTGAGAATGTGTATATCTCTGTGTCTATTTGTGTTTTTCTTTCCTTTCCTTTCCTTTTCTTTTCTTTTCCTCTCTCTCTTTCTCTCTCTCTCATCCTATTTGTTTTGTTTTTAGCTTATTTTATTTTACTCTATTTTGTTTTTTAGATTCCTGATTGTTTTTTTCATAAAAGATACAGAAAGGATATGGATTTGGGTAGGTGGGGATGTGGGCAGGAAATGGAGGAGTGAGAGGAGGGGTTCCCTGAGCATTGAGCGGGGGAGATTTGATGGAGATATCTTATTTAGCACTGAGTGTTCTAAGGCTTATTACTCTCTGCACATTGTCCAGCTCTGAGTCTCTGTGTTTGTTCCCATCTACAGCAGGAGGAAAGGAGGAAGCTTCTCTAATAATGCTGAGCAAAGCATTGATCTATGAGTACAGCAGAATGCTATTTGGAGTCATTTCCTACATTCCCTTAGCACACCATTGTATTTGGTTTTTGCATAGATCTCTGGTCTATCAAGTCTTGCGTTCTAGGCAACTTTAGCAGTGTCAGGGATGGGTTCTGTGGTGGTTTGTGTAAGCATGGCCTCCATAGGCTCATATATTTGAGTGCTTTTTCACTAGAGAGTGGAACTCTTTGATAGGATTAGAAAGAAAAGGAGATGTGGCCTTGTTGGAGGAAATATGTCACTGGAGGTGGTGGTTTTTGAGGTTTAAAAAACCCTGGCCCAGTCTCTCTTCCCTTCCTCTAGGTTGCAGATCAGGATATAGCTCTCCACTGCTGCTCTATGGTGATATTTTATTTGTATTGAAATGTGATTTTAATAAAGTTGCCCTGGGGTCAGAGCTATTAGAGCCATAGCAAGAGCGTGGTGGTTAGAAGAGCTAGGTAGATTTCTGTGTGTTCAGGGATACAGCCAGTATTGGAGACATACGCCTTTAAGACCTGGAGGGCGGTACTTACAGGCAGTGAAGAGGCAGTCATGTGGTTGGGTTTACAACCAATGAGAAGGTAGAACAGAAAGACTATTTAAACACAGACAAACAGGAAGTAGCTCTCTCTCGGGGAAGATAGGAGCACTGCAGGAGGTAAGATTTTATCTTTGAGCTCTGACCTCTTGGCTTTCTCTTATACATTGGCTCTTATTTTAATAAGACGATTGGTTACATCTACACTGCTCCATGCATGTCATCATGTTCCCAACCATGATGATAGACTAAGCCTCTGAAACTATATAAAAAAAAAAAAAAACCCTAATTAAATGCTTTCCTTTTTTATCTGTCTTGGTCACAGTGTCTTTTCATAGCAACAGAACAATGACCAAACAGGTTCTATTTCATGGAGGGAGCTATAAATCCGATCAGATATTGGTTGGCTGCTACCACCAGCTTGGCGCTACTACTACACTAGCACATCTTGCAGGCAGGACACCATTGCAGATCAAAGGGTTTGCATCTGGGTTGGTGTCTACCTTTCCTCTTTAGTAGTCTACAAAGTACCTACCAATACCATAACCATGAATCTGTAGTGGTGAAGGCTCTACGTAGGCACCACCTTGACTTCTCTATGTTCAAGAGTTGTGTAGGTATTGTCTTCAACAACAGGGCCTTACCATTAATTTGCAAAGAACAATCAATAGCTTTGTCAATAGCCTAGGTTGTTTGGAGATTTCCAAGGGGCTGCTTTGGTCAACTCAAGTTAGACTTAACCCATTCCCCAACACTGGAACCTTCATTTAGCTATGAGAGACATCTATCCAGATCTCAGTCTCCCCCATTATTTGGTAATTTCATTTAGATCACCTCTGTATACATATATACTTTAGGAAGCTTCCATTTACTAGCTTTACATACAATTTCTCAAAAGGCCCTTAATTTTAACAGTCCCTCAACATATTCTCTCCTTCACCCACACTGCCTCCCTTCACTCTGTTCCTCCTGTTCCCCTTGCCCCTCTCCACCCACCAATATTGATTCCACTTCACCTTACTAGGAGATCTACCCATTTACCCCTATTCACAAAATTATAATTCACAGAGAGGCACATCACTTCCGTTCCTTCTTTTCTTGCAGGTCTTTGTAGGTCCTGTGAAGTGGGAACATGACAGTAAAGAGGAAGAAAACACACGGTTGGAGGCAAAAGTGCCTGTTACAGTTTAAATGTTTTCCTCCTTCCTTCCTTTCTCCTCCCCCCTCTTTCCTTCCTCCCTCCCTTCTCCATTTCTTTCATTTATTTCCTAGTGATGGGGTCTTCTTATGTGGGTCAAGCTGGTCTGGAACATGTTACCTAACTCTGTCTGGCTTTAAAGTTTTGATCTCCCTATCTGACCCTCTCAAGTGCTAGTATTACAGGCATGTGCCAACATGCCAAGAAAAATATGTACAAATGTATTCTGTTAATCAAGTTATTGTGGATCCAGATTAATAGATATTCAATAAGAGTTAGATCAAAGAGGTCTTAAAGGAAGGAAATGGATTGAAATAAACAGAAATGCTAGACTAAACCTTCTATTCTTATTCATTCAGTCTGTTCATCTACTTATTAAATCATGTGAGTAGTCTATGCTGGTAGACACTGTCCTAGAGAGTTAAGTAGCACATGACTAGAACACTATTATATCATTAGAGTTAGAAGAAGATAACGAGAAAATATGATGCACAGATATATCATGGGAACATGGACTTCTTGGCAAAAACAGGAAGCAGAGCAGAATACCAGCTTTGTTCAGCACGAAGGCTGGGAGGGACAGAGGATCCCAGTGGATATTGAGTAAAGGTAATAAAGGTGTGGTGGCAGTCTGCCTTCCATGTGATGATCCACAGCTACAGATATAAAAAAATGTAATCATCTTGGACCTCGTGGCCTCAAGGCTGCTAAACATTTAAAGACAAGAAAAACACACGGTGAACACTTGGTTTTCATTGTAGATTATCAGCTTTTCTGTGACCTCAGGGAGATAATTTATTTTGTTTTCTTCAATTCTGCTTTAAGAGAATTTTCATTTCAATTCATAGCCAGTACTGACAGCATCACACATCTTATTGGATGTCATACATAAAGTTAAAAACCTCTTGTATGTTATACATTGTGATAGAGACTAAAGAAAAGTGCTATTTTACTTCACTTGCAAGTCAGTAATTACCTGCCACAGTTCATGTACGTTGAAAGAAGACAGGAGACTCCAGAGACCATAGCACAGCCTGTATGACTCACAGCAACCCAACAACAATGCCGTTATTACAGGACAGGAAACTGCCGATTTATCAAGAACTTCTTAGACAACCTCCTCACCTTTTTGCAGGAGTCTCAGTCCTTTCTATCAATCTGGTAGAGGAAGAAGTGCTTCACAGCCCTAAGGCAACTCTATCTCTCTCTTCCAAGATTGTTTTCTATGCAAAAGTCCTGAGAAATATGGTGTAGACAAAATGCTGTCATTGAATCATTACAAGTCACATAAAAATAAAATCACGAGAACCAACTAGGGCTATTGTTTTCAAAAAGCTTTAAGGTTCTTTATTGCTCAGCTTACCAGGACTTTTATTCTTGTCATTGAGTCTGAAATCCTGATTTTTTTTTCATTTGGTCAAATTGTCTTGTTTCCTAATGTCCACTTCCTTATGCCATGTGTCTTCTAATTCCAATAACTTATATTTCATTTTTGTATAATTGATTTAACTGTTATTGCATTAACGTAACAAGTGACCTTAATACCATAGAAATTATGAAATACCTACAATTTTATTTCAATACTATAACATATCTTTATATTATTATTTTGTTGATAACAATTATATAACCTGCTTTCTTGGATTAAGGGCAGGATTTTCAAAACAATTTATTCTAGGACAATAATAACTGATGATGGTTTGACTTAATTACCCCCTCAAGGACATTCACATCCTAACAGGCACACAGTCACAACTAAAGGAATTGTCATTATTTCTACATGCAATAAAGGTTAATCGAAGAGTTATATTGAGGCAGACAAAAAGGCTTTTCGTGCCATCATCTCATCAGGAAAGGATTCTGTCCTATGGGAATGGTGCACAGAATCAGACATGTGAAGCAAACCCAAGGGACCCAGAGCTGCTTTCCCCAGAGCAGCTCTGCTCTTGTCTGCTGTGTACTGGATTGTCACCGAGGAGTTCATTGAATAAGGCGCTCTGTGGGTGAGGAAAGGAAAGAACACCAGCAACAAACAGCATAGGAAGGTCACTAACCTCATTTCTTTATGACTTGGAACAGTGTATACTTTTGAGTTCTTTCATTGTTTCTCCTGTTGTTCATTTAAACAGCATTACTTTAAGGAGGCAAAAAGACTGTTTACTATTCCTGTTAACCATGGTACTATTTCTAATTTACACCTTAAAAAAATCTATAAACATACATGAGAACCTAAGAAAAGCATGTTAGTTCAAGTTGAATATGATTTAATATAGAGAAAACATAGTTTGTTTGTTTTTTATTTGCTTTTCAAGACACGGTTTCTCCGTATAGTTTTGGTTCCTGTCCTGGATCTCACTCTGTAGACCAGGCTGGCCTTGAACCCACAGAGATCTTTCTGGCTCTGCCTCCTGAGTGCTAGGATTAAAGGCAAATGCCACCACTGCCCAGCCATAGTTGTTACTTTTACTTTTATCTTTTTTATTAAATTTCTTCATTGAATTTTTTGTATGTACATATAATGCATTCTGATTATTCTCACCTCCACCCTCTGTTTTTCCTTTGACCTCTATCACCCACATCCTCTGTCCTCTCTATAAATTATTTTCCACATTCATGTGTTTTTGTTCTGTTTTGTAACCTATGTGTTTTAAACAAGGTCATCTGTGTGACCATGGTTTGGTGTTATCCATTGAAGCATGGTGGGCTCACCAGTAATTACACAAATGAATAAATTGACCCCCTCTCTATCAAGAGCCATTAGTTCACCAAGGAGCGAGAGAGAGTCTAGTGAGCCTCTCCCTATCTCTGGCTAACCATTGAAAGGCCAATGTTATGAAGGTCCCATTCAGGTAACCATAGCTGTTATGAGATAATGACTGCAAAATCTGTGTCAAATCCAGAAAATGCATTTCCCAGCTACTTCTCCATATTTCCTAGCACATCCATTCTTCCATGGCTTCCACAATGCTCCTGAGCCTTAGAAGGGGAGGTATAAATGCCTTATGTAGCAGGCCAATTTAAGCCACTGCATGCAGAGAGGCTTCCCAGATTAAGTTTGCAGGTAGCATTTGTCCTATATAAACATAGATACTGACAAGGAAATTTGATGATAACTAAGTCAGTTTAGGTAAATAACAGTAATGAGTTACTCAGTTCGGCCTATGGCTTCCCCACTCGTGTATTTACTTGGTTTGCAGCACTGGACATGGATTCTTTCCTGTAAGTTGGTCTCATCTCTAATCAGAGAGCTAGTGAATACCCCCATCACTATCAAGCAGCTATTGCCCAACCAGCTCGGTTCTGTCAAGCAGACTGGTATTATAATTGCTTCACAATTGGTTCGCAGCTGAATGAGTACATTGTCTTTTGTTTCCCCCAGCATCTAAGCACCTTAATACATTGTAAGAGCCACTAGCTGGAAAGAACTACCCATCTAAGATCCAGCGTGATTTATCCATATTTTGCAAGAAAACTGTATAATGTCTTTATCAATAAGGTCCCATCATCTACTACGGTGGGCAACCAAGAGAAGTAGCAATAACCTGCATTGTTCTGGATGTCTCTTGTGTGTCCCTGACCAGCAACCCTTTCAGAAGTATCTCATACCTGGCACTGGTCTTGTTTGGTACCCTACAGGTTCCAGAAGTTTTAGCCATGTGGGGTATCGTCCTTCTAGATATTTTTTTAAATTATATTTTTAATTTGGTTACAAAGAACTTGGTTTAGTACAACTTTTTAATACGCCCTTTATTTTGGCTGATTCCCTCCCTAGCCATCCTCTTCCTAGTTCCTCTAGCCCCCTTTTTGCTTAAACTATTCTGCCTCTTGAATCCTTTCCCTCTATTTTCATTTTACAGTTGTGATTCTTTTAGAGTCTGTAAACATATCTTAAAATATTCACATTGCCTGAGGAGAATATTTCTTCCAACCTACTTTAAGGAATATTAACTTAGAACAGTGAAATTTCCTCTCTATTTTGTGTGATGGAGTATAGAGGTATTGAGGACTGGAAATATGCTACAATCTAAGAATGTGACTTTGATTTGCAGAATGTAGTCAAATACCAGGAGCATAATTGGAGGAAATTTGCATTACGATTTTCCCGGAAAACTGGTTCTTCTTTTTATAACCTTATTCCCATAATGACCAATTACTTCAACTTAACAAGAAATACCAAAGAACTTTTCCCTTCTTTCTTTTTAGTAAGTCAATCATTAAAACTGCTTGACAGTACCTTTTCTTTATGATAGCCAATAGGGAATTAATATTTCTTAAGTTGGAATTATGTGTTAGTCATTTCCCAAGGATATTACTTTTTCTTAAAAAAAGAAACTGTACTTCTCCCTTCAAACTAATTTTCATTTGATTTATCATTCTTAATAGTGATTTTTTTTTAAACAATTATGCTATGCCAATGTTTGCATCTGTTTATGGGAATGTGGGTATGTAGGCTGAAAAGATCACATTCTACAAGAAAATATACACAGTTTACACTGTGCAATTGTCCCTCATCTTCTGGGCATGGCTTGCCTTTTGTCTCCTTGATCATTTGCTAAACACATTGTGATAATCTCTCTAACTTGGCTGACAGCACTGAGTTCTCTCTGGGGATGAGCTGCATCCCACCAGGAGTTTCATAAATAAATCACTGTCACTTCTTCCACCCATTAAGCCTAGGGAATCAATACACTTCTTTCTATGTGTGGGCTTCTTGGAGGATATCTTACAAAACTTGTCAAATTTGTAGTGCTTCGTAACTGAACAATATGCTTGTGAACACACTTTAAAAGATCAAACTATAAATATAAATTTTATGCGGACAGTATCATAAGTATGCCCTAAAACCAGACAACATTACTACCTCCAAAATTTCTCTAGTTTTTACAAATGACTTTATATTTCATTACTGTTGGGATTTGAATGAGAAATATCGACCATGAGGAATAGCAATAACCCGTGAGTCTCTAGTGCAACCCTGACCAAAAAGCATTTCACAGCTGGCACTGGAGTTTTGTTTGGTTCCCTACAGGTTTCAGGAACAGCATCATCAACAGCTTAGGCTCATGTATTTGAACACTTGGTGGCACTGTTTGGGGAGGTTATGGAACGTCTAGAGGGTGGAGCCTTGCCGAAGGAAATGCATCACTGGGGGCAGATTTTGAGGGTTAATGGTGCCTTCTGGATTCCTGCTCATTCTCTTGGTTTTCTGATGCACTTAACATGTTATCAAGCAGCTTCCTGTTCCTGCTCTTACCACTTTCAGCCACGCCTTCCTCACCATTTCGGACTCTAACCATCTGGAACAGCAAGTCAAAATAAACTCTTGCTTTCCCCAGAGCAGCATAAAAATAACTGGTATGCTTACATTTATTTATTGGCTTTACTTACTTATGTGGCACTGGAGTGAAGGAATTTTATAAGTATTGAATCAATTTTGGTCTCTTATGTTGACTACATTTCAATGTTTTCTGTATATCTCAAATTTACTGTCATTTATACACAGTCACATTTAACCATTTACAAACTTCTTTGTGTTGCTGACTGAGTTTTTTTGTTCTTTAGAAACTAACTTCATTGTATTTTTATTGATTATTGCTTAGCATAAATTCAAAAATGCTTGGAAGAATACAGACAACCAAATACAAATTCTGTACAATTTTATTTCAATAAACAAGGCAAAAAATGCAAATAATGGTACTAATCAATTAGGAAGTCATTATTACACAAATAAAATGAGACAGTATAAAACTGGCTGAGATTTTTTTCAGTGTAAAATATCTTTGAAAATCAATAGGACAGAATATTAGCAAGTACCTGTCACGTTTTATTTGACAAATTGTTTTATTTAATAAAAACCTATTTAACTGAACTGTTGTGGTAATTCAATGTACTGTTTAATACTATTCATTTTTGAGGATCTAGAATTACCTGAGGAAAAGGCTTTTGGCGTTGTTTTTTTGTTTTTTGTTTCTTGTTTTTCCCCCTGTGAGGATTATATAATTGAGGTGGACAGAACAACCCTTACAATGGGGGGCAGCAGTCTATGGACTTGAGTTCTAGACTGAATATAAAGGAGTAAGCACAATGCAGAGCAGCATTCATAGTGTGTGTGTGTGTGTGTGTGTGTGTGTGTGTGTGTGTGTGTGTGTATGTGTGTAACACAGCTGCCATATGACCAGCTGACTCCAGCATCCACTGCTGGATTCCTGTTATTTGATGGACAGCACTCTGGACTGTGAACCGAAATCAACCCTTTGTTACTTAAGATGCTTTTGCTGGCTACTCTGCTGCAGTCATAAGACAGCTAAGGCACCATGGTGCACATTAGTCTATAAAACTTTATCTTGTTCTTATTATACTTTGTTATGGGAAACACACAATGGCCTAAGGAGGAGAGAAGGTCCATGGTGGGGGAAGAGGGCGAGGGCACAGGCAGAGACTCTATGGGAGTAATTAGATGAAATTTGGAGTAATTTCCCCCAAATAGGCATGGCATATAAATTCCACATATTAACTTCCCTTTAGCAACCACTTAAAAAAACTGGGAGCATATCTTACTAAGAATGTCTCTAATGGCTTGTATATTCATAGACAAACAACTGCAAAACTGGTGTTCAGCCTGGAAAGTGGTATTTACAGCTTTCACTGGCTAATAATAATAGTTTCTCTACAAACATCCACACATTGTTTAATTACCTAGAAAATCTAATAACAGGAGTTAAAATATGTTACAAAGAAATATTATATAATCTTCAATGTAATTTTTATTTATTTATGTTTAATTTTTAAATTTTAAGTATATCTGCTATCACAGCTGCTCTGGAAACTGAGGCCAGAGATTTCTGGTAAAAAAAAAAAAATCTGTGTGGGATGTAGAGTGAGTTCAAGATTCTTTCTCAAAAAATAATAATAATAATGTTGGCAATGTATATTTCAGTGAAAGGGCACTCGCCTACTATGAACAATGCACTGAAACCTTCAGTACTGAAGACAAAAATGAAAAGAAGTGTAATTTCAATACCAGGAAACACATTGACTTTATTTTTCAGCCTTGTCTTTGGACAAATGATATAATGATTGAAACTAAATATTACTGCAGTTCACAGAATTGTTACATTATTCAACATAAAATAATTCATGTTCAACTTTAACAATGAATGACTTTTTATTTGGGTTAGTTTTCTCTCTGGTTAGTTTTAGTTTGGTTTATTTTAGTCTGGATTCTAATACAGCAAGTATCCTTCCAACTTCAGAATAACCTTCCATTCTCCATTCTTCATCTCCCAAATATTAAGATTACAAGTGTGCGCCACTACATGAGGGAACCTGAATGGTTTTTCTGATATTTTCAATGATTTTTTTTTTAAAAACTGATTTAGAAGTGAAAGCATTTCTTTAAAGGAAAGAAAAATTATACAGGAAACATGTGTACATGTTAAATTCGGGTTTTTGTTGTTGTTGTTGTTTTAAGAACATGCTGTCTGGTTTCAGTTTGGAGGTACGGGTTAAAACTCAGACCTCACCTTCATCTTCTGTCCTCAGAGAGTGGGGAGCAGGGCAGGGGAGGGGTACCATGTATCCTGATTGCTCTCACACTCCCTCTTCTCTCACTGCTCTCCCTCCTCCACCCACCTCTCTTTCCTTCCTTTATACAACTTTCCCACGTGAAAGTAGGAGAGCCTAAGGTAATTAAAATTTAATGACAAGAGGAAATATCTTTACAAGAATTGGAAAATTAATGGCCACTTTGATTTAGGTGCATGCAAAAGCTAGCAAACTGCAGTCATTTGTACTCTCTTCTCTTGAAAATTGCAGGACAAAGCATCCAGATTCTGGCAGAGCATTTCCAAGGTAATAAAAACCTCAAAATCATTGATGACTATCTTTGCTTGCATTTTTAAACTGACTTTGCTTTCATTATTTATCTTTCTGCTGTGCACGTGAGCGCCTCAAGCTGTGCTGGACTAAACTGTCTGGCCAGCCTTCTTAGGCTGCAGATAAGAGCTAAAAGCCTGCTGCCATGCAGCAGGCCCGAGTTCTTGTGCATTTTAAGGCACTGTTGTATTCATTGGTGGACAGGGGAAGAGAAGGCAAGCATGTGAGATCTCAGTATTATTTGACTTTAAATGAGTAGTTTATTGAGTGTTTGGAAATTTGAAAGACATTTCTTAAATTTAAGTTCTAGCCATTTAGCATATGCTGCTCTTTTAGGATAATTTGCAAATAATTTGAGAAAAATCAATGTGATTGATTCACATTTCATGTGGTCTGATAGCAGAGTAAACACAGTGTCTCCATGTCTGCTGCAGATTTTCTTCATCTTTCTAGCTGTCTTTTTTCTTTCCCTATAAATAATCATATTCTCAAATTTTGCAGTGATCTGCCTCTTTCACAAGTCAGAAGCACTCAGACAAATAGATATAATCATAAGAGGTTTCAATTATTATCATTACAAGATCATTTATTTTAATAATAACTTGACAAAGATCATATCATTTGAACAAGGAGCTTCCCATGAGTAGCTACAAATAACCTGTCACTTCCTTGATTCTCTTAGAAGATTCCTCAGAAACTTACCAACTTTGAAATGTTATAACCATACCTTAATTTTTTCTACCTCTTATTATTTACTGAAAACAATTCCTATGTCAGAATGGGTATCTAACATCCTTGCAGCCTTTCTAAATTTTATCTTATCCTTCAGATTCTGACATTATAAAAAGTAGTTGCCTGATGCATTCCACAGATTATAATACTACATATTTATTCTAAGGCAATAGATTTTTTCACTTTTTGTGGATTTTAGGGGTTATAATTTTAAAACTGTTTGCCATTGAATACATTTTTGAAACTACAAGATATATTTGATTTTGTTTCTAAATGATGTAAATACATATAAGATTGGCTTCTTAAATCAAATAACCAAAATTTCCAATAAGCATTATGTGCAAATAAATTTCATGATAATCATTTAAGGCCAGAGATTCCAGTGAAGATAATCCACTGGGAAGGATCCAGCAACTACATTGCCTATCAGGTGTTTACTTGAAAGAAGTAAAGAAGGCTAGTGATCATTGATCTATGAACTTGAAAACTAGAAGAAAATAAAAATGCTTAAATTGACATAATTCTAGTCAGAGGCATGAGGTCTATAGTACCTTCATAAATAAAACTTTTCTCTGTTTCAATATGGGTCTTTGGTATCATTGGGCCTGTAACATTCTCCCTACTGGCTAATTTAATACTTGTTAATTACTTGAGTTCTATAAATATGAAATCTGAATCACAAAAATGGTTAAAATTCAGCAGACTTTTTCTGACTCAAAACTGTCTACAGTTATCTGGACCTTGAATACACAGTTTTTGGACTTGACAAATGAGTAATTGTCCTCATGTGATGGCATCAAGGGTCTAATGTCCAGAGCTGAATATTTGATGTTATGCTATTGAATTGAGGACATTTCATATTTAACAACAGTACTGCTATCTGCCCCTTGATCTACCTAAATTCGTCTATACTAACCAATGTTGGTGAGTACTTGGGATATTTTTATAATAAAGCAAGCTCACAAGATGTTATGAGAGGAACAAACATTCCAGAAAGCTGATGAACCTCTAAGCAAAATCACCAAAGTTATGTTAGCAGGTCTTCTACCCTGCATCATCTTGTTCACAGGTACCAAAGTAAAGGGCTTTTCAAAGTGAAAACAGAACTAATGAAAGAAATTTAAATTACTTTGTAATGCTTACTGCCGATGAAACACACAAACCATAGCAAGATACAGCCATAATAGATGAACTCTGCAAACACACTGGGTATACAGAAAATGGTGGAACAGCAAAAGTTAATAGAATCAGAGAGTACCAGGTGTGTTCTTTTGGTAGGAAACAGAGAAAGGCTTTTTATATTAACTTAAATGAAAGTATTTATATGAAACTTAGAAACAGGTCTTCAATAAATAAAAATGTCAACAAAACGTATTTTGCCCTTTAAATATATATATTCATATATGAATAGGGATGATTCAATTGTTTTGATGACCAGAACTTGGAATTTTTACATTCACTCTAACATATCAAAAGAATGCAAAAAATTAAAAATTAAATAAAAGAAATCACTGTAGACCTAGATGGTTACTGGAAATTTAAATTAATTATTATCTTAGTTTTCTATAGGATTTAACCTTATAAAGTTATAAAAGTATTACTTTGAATTTTCATACTGATTATTAAAATTCAGCATTTTAAATCAACAAATTTATTATCCACCTCAATACAAAAGTAAAATTTTACAAAACTCTTTTGCATGCTATCTGCTTGATACACAGTACAGTCACAAAACTCTATCATTCCAAAACTCATTTACAGGTCTGAAGTCTGGTATTGCCACTGTATGTTTGTATAGAAAGCTGAGTCTGATCCAGAGAACATGTCTATTTGCTTAGTTAACCAACATATAAACCAACATATATACATGTATATAAATATATATATACATGTATATATACATAATATTATATAATATGTGTATATATGCACATGTATGTATATATAGTATTAAATAGTCAAATATTGTTATGTATATGTAACATAGTATAGTTTTCTTTAATCATTTCATAACTAAAAATAAATGATCAAAATTGTTTCACTTGACATTTATTAAAGCAGTGATCAGAGATGAATTAAATTTTTTTTTGAGACAGGATTTCTCTGTGTAGTTTTGGAGCCTGTCTTGGAACTCACTTTATAGATCAGGCTGGTCTTGAACTCACAGAGATCCACCTGGCTCTGCCTCCCAAGTGCTGGGATTAAAGGTGTGTGCCACCACTGCCCAGCTGAATTAAACTTTTATTTATGAGCTAACCTGCACTAAAAGTTGCTAATACTCACTCAGCCAAAGTGAATTTCCACAGAAATGCATTAAAGAAGAGGCAAGAAGACTTGAAGTTTGGGGTCATATGATCCCTAATACCTTGAGAACCGGGGTGCTCACTTAGGCTAACAGTAGCAATTCCTTTGTCACTAACGTGAGAAAGTACTTAAAAATCTAAAACTCTGGCTACTTTTAAAATATTTTATTCTGAAATGTTTGATAAAATCTGAAGCAGTAAATGAAAATACACACACACACACACACACACACACACACACACACACACACACACTTGAACTACCCTGGCCAACCATTCAAAAAGAGAATTTGTGTGTCTGGTTCTGTGGTTTTTGTTAGTCTCTGCTTCTAATGGGGAGCATTGTCAAGCCAAGTAGCTTAACTTCTTTTAAGATCCCAGAAACCACAACTGGACACAATGTGAAGATCCACAGATCTTGGAGAGCCCATCCCCAAGGTATACAATTACATCACAGCTCCTGCATTTGCACCTCAGGAAACGTGACCAGAAAGATTGTAAGAGCCAGAAGACTGAGAAACAGTCTGTCTCTGGAATGGCCACATAAACAAGGCTGGAAAAATGGCAATATCAATGGTCATGTTAACGTGGAAGAGAAATTTTTGTGTAGTCCCACCTCAAGATAAAGCACTATAAGCAACTATGACTGATGCGAGGAGAATTAGCCTCTTCCCAGCAGGAACCCTTTATTGGTTGACCAATACCAAGTGGTCATCCTTGAAACCATATACACACAAACAACAAGCAAATTGTATCCAGCAAGTACACACACATATACAGACAAACACACACACACACACACACACACACACACACACACACACACACACACACACACCAAGAATAAACAAGAAAAAGTCCAACAAACTGAGAATGGAGGGGACATGAACAGGGTTCAGGTGAGGATAGCTGGGAGAAACTGGAGGCAGGAAGGTGATATAATTCTATTTAAATCATAAACATTAAAACATAAGTAAAAACAAAAACAAAAAAGAACATTTCATTTCTTCATACATACTATTTCAGCAATAAATTTGTCCTTTTACATTTCCCTAAGAACTCCAATTATATTTAAAGAAAAATAAATTAGATTACATAATAACATATTTGAAATGTCATAAGCTATATATTCTCCTGACTAATCTCCACAGTATTCCAAATGTGTAGGGTTAAAAACATACAATCAGAGAAGAAGCATAAGAAAAGAAAAAAGAGAGAGAAAATGAAAAAACAAAACAAAACCGTACAATCAAATGGGTAAATTGATCACTTATATTTCCTTTTTTTTGTTGACAGCATAAACATGATAATGAATACTTATAATTATAAAACAAGAGAAAGAGAAAAGGAGGTACTGCCAGTGGACAAAACATTCTAAGATTACATGTCTTTGCTTGTCAAGTTAGGGCTGAAGGTAAAGGAAGGTGCCATCTAAACTGTCAGGAATGATGGAACTAAAAACAAATCTTTATTCCAGGGATGACTTTAGAGGCTAGGATTCAGTAATGCCCAGACTAAGTCAAGACAGATGAGAGATATGGCAGGTAGTGTAAATGAGTGCACACTGGTGTTTAGAACAGCCGATCACTTCCCCCAATACTGAAGTAAAACCTCGCCTCGGGAAACTGAATTGTGCTTCCTAGGTAAAGGAAAACAAAGCGAATGGCCCAATGTACCATAACAGTCCTTGTATAAGACCCACTTCCATCAGGGGTTGGAGAGATGGCTTCATGTATAAGATCCACATAGCCAGGGGAATTTGAGTTTAGACTCCAGTACCCATGCAGGAAGCCAAATGTTTCTACCCACTTGTAATCCCAGCACTGAGCAGGCCAGACATGGGCGTTGCTGGCCACCAGCCTAGCTCAGGGTTAGTAACAGACCCTGTCTCAAAAGAGTAAGGCAAACTCAGGATACCTGATGCCCTCTGCTGGCCTCTGCATATGTGAGCACAGGCACACACACCTCACATGCATACACACAAAACATACACATACACCACACTGGAACACACACACACACACACATACACACACACACACACATACACACACACACACACACACACACACACACACACACACACACACACACACACACAATTTAGGAACCATATTCATCATCCAATCACATACTAAAAAATTGGGTTCTCCAGTCAATAAGCTACACAAAACTGCACATCTCATTCGATCATTACTCTGTTTCATTGTCAAATCTAAACAAACACCAGTCACTTTAACTCTAAGGGAAGATTATATAAGTTAGAAAAATGCATATAAATCCTCTCTCAAGTGAGTATGTTGAGAGACAGTTGCAAAGGTCCATTATCTGGAAAATATGATCCTGTACAACAGAATACCAAGTGATAGACTTTATTGGAATATAAATATGAATGGCAACGTAATTGCTGAAGAAAAATCAATAAAAAAGGAGCACAGACAATATTGCCAGAGAGCACCAATGGATAGAGATGGAAGCACCAAGGGTTGGGGATAAACCATTTAAAATGTGTCTCGGGTGTCCAGTATGTTTATAATAGTGCTTCCAACAGGGATAAAAGAAGAGAACCCCATACCCCAAGAAATTAAATTAAATTGTATATCAAGAAGCCATGGTCATTGTGAAATTGCAAACATGAAAAAAATCACGAGTTTAAAGCCTTGTTTTCTTTGATTTATGAGACAAAGAAAGATAATGAGTTACAAACTGAAAAGATAGTTTACCCACACATTTATGTGATTCAAATCAGCATTAGTATTGTTAAATTTGAATGGTGTAGAGTTCACTAAATTCCCCAGACTATTTTCAGTATATCTACTATGCATCACTTTGAACTAAATTTGAGTCCAGTAAGAATGTTATCAGTTATAAAATGAATTGAAAACATTGTGTTATTCATCTCCCCTTAGAAAGTTTCAAAATCGCGTGCTTAGCAGGGTGAAGAAATAAAACTGACAGATGTCACAAAGGAAATAGCACGCCCCAGTCCCAGTGAGTGGCAACCCTAAGGCTATGAGTCAGCTCGGACTGAAACCTAGATACCATGAATTTCCAGGAAAGACATTGGTTTAGTGGAAATAAGATGAAACCCTACATCTCCTTGGAGTTTTAAGCAAAAGAGTGATGCAGAATTAAAAAACAGAATGAAAGAAATTACTAGGAAAAGAAACTAGTCAACATAATTGGTAGTTATTGAATTGACAGAGAAACCATTAATTTCTTATCAGAGTAAAAAACACTGTATCCCACCAAAGTAAATACATCGACAAAAATTAAAATTAAGAGATAGGTGTGGTGATATTTTATTTGTGTTCTAATAAATAAAGCTTGTCTGGTGATCAGAGGAAAAAGCCAGACGCTATATTAAACATAGAGGCCAGGCAGTGGTAGCACATGCCTTTAATCCTAGCATTCAGGAGGCAGAGATTCATTTGGATCTCTGTGAGTTCAAGGCCACACTGGGAACAGAGCCTGGTGTGGTGACACATGCCTTTAATCCCAGTACTAGTTAAGCATTGAAGTCTGGAGGTCTGGACAGACAGACAGAAAGTGATAGAGCTGGGTGGAGAGAGAAAGTAAGATGGCAGAGCACAGAAAGGTATACAGGCATGAGTATAGAGGAAGTAGCTTTCTCTTTGGCTGAGGATTTTCTAGAGGTAAGACATGGCTGGCTTGCTCTCTGATCTCTCAGTTTTCACCCCAATATCTGGCTCCATTTTTTTTTATTAATAAGACAGTTTAGCAATTCATCTTACAGGTAGGTGTAAAAGAAACCATTAAATATACAGCAACAATAATATCAATTCCCTTTTTAATTTCACAAATCTTTGTTAATGTTTTTATTTTACAGTGTTGAAAAACGAACAACTATCATAGATATTTCCTATAAATATTAACTTATGAAACACACGGAAAGACTCCTTGCATCACTTTTGATGTTCACCTAAACCACAAATGACATGGATTTGTCCTGTCTAGGGTCTTTTTATGTCTGGTTCTTCATTATATAAATTCTTCTGTTGTTATATTTAGAGTTCTTAAACTTAATAGATTTATATTATTTCAACTTTAAACTACAAAGCATGAGTGGCCATTCAGGAAGAGTACCATTCACATTTCTTTCCGGAATGTTCAAAATGTTCTTGAAATATAATGCTAATTACCTTTAAATGTTTAGAATAGTATTCCATGAGTGCAGTGATATTTTGCTTTCACAGGCCTTGCAAAATCTTTGCCGTCACTCTAGAATATAGAAACCCGGCCACCCACTAATATCCCATGAACATATTTAAGACTTCAGTTGTTGAAATCATAACCTAAAGTGAACCAAAATTAGTTCTGAATTCTGCTTATTTGACAATGGCACTTAAAAGGGTACTTATTCTGACCTTGTCTTTCCCTTCTGTGAAAGGTACCAATAACCATGCCTTTTTGTGTGCATACTGTGAAGAGCACCCACAAAGGCTCATTATGTGTCTAATGCAAATTAAGTCTATAATTTGTGGCAGTCTTTATGTGGACATTACTGTTGATCATAGGAATAAACTTTATCATCACCACCTTTTAGAATCTCAATCTTCTTTCCAGAGCCTCATGTTTTTCTACCAGTTCACAGAAAGGTCAGCAATATTTTTCAATTTAGGTAGAAGTATGCAAGGCTCGAAAAGCAGTAGGAAAGATAAATAGTTACTCTCAGGACCGGCACTGTGGAAGAGTCAATTTATGGCCACAGAGAAATAACATATATTCCTTATGATATAAAATTCCTTGACACCTAATTCCAAATAACTTACTGCTTTGAAGAAATGTCAGTCATTGAAAACGGGCAGTGGAAACTGATGACTGAGAAAGACAATATAGTCATGGATTTCAGGGAGGTGAAGTATGAAGATGATAAATATTAAGAAATGGAGAGGGAAAAATTAATTATAGCTGTAGAAAGGAACACGTCTTCTGTAGAACCTATGCTATGGACACTTTGTATTATTGCTCATTGACTGATCACTAAAATGTATTTAGAGATCCAAATATATTATAATAAATTTCTATGAAAATAAAGCTGTAGGTTGTTATTAACCATCTTTGCCATCTTAAATTAATAATTACAAGCAATATAAATGTGAGTAGAGTCACAGGATGGCCTTTAACATCTGTAATAGTGTAAACACTGCTAAAAATCATGATTATAAATCCATAATCCTAAGAAAGTCATGCATATATGATATACACAAAAAATTAAACTGACATTTTTTAACAATTCTGGTATAGTAAGATAACATTCCCTTTATTAAAGTTCTAAACTGAAACTCATGTCTCTCAGGAGTAAGCTTCTAAGATATTTTTAGAAAAATCTTTTTCATATCTTCTTTTGAGTGCACATAGGCAATGATTCATCTTTGCTCCTTCCTTCTTTCTTGGTATCTTAATTCCTTCCAATTTTATTATTTGCATAATAGTTTCTATGTAGAAATGTTCCCAAAGTATCTGGTTTTGATTACACAATTCTCTGTGTGTAAGTATGGGTGTGTGTGCATGCATGTAAGTATGTGTTTCTCCTGCTTTTTATTTGTTGTGTTATAAAGAGAGCGAGTAACAAGGAGTGCGGTGTATTGGTGGGCAGATCTTGGAGGGCATGAGGGAGGGGAAACTGATCAGAATACATGGTAGAAAAAATTTATTTCAGTACAAATTAATTAATTAAAAAGGTAACTTCCTTCTGTCACCTCTAATCTTACATATGAAAGTGTGCGATGTGTTTACATGTTTGCCAGGCCAAAGAGGTGACATTGAATGTGAACACTTTATAGCACTTCATTTGCGCCTCTCAGGTCCAAAATTTTGATCATCCTCACATTAAGATCATTCTCCACTTCAGAGGGATAAATAAATTTTGTAGAAATTTATTATAATACTTGTTTTATTTTTCTTGTCAACTTCTCACTTTCTCAGTGTGCCTTCAGTAGACATTTTTTTTCTTGTTTGTCCATTGTTAATATGGGGAAGAAAACCATTCTACAGCTATAATTTTATTCAATATTTGCACAAATATGTAATAATTGTGGTATAATTATTTCATTCTAGACTTACAAGATCAAATTAAAATTAGGGGTTATGCCCCGAAAATGAGGAATTTCTCCACTTCTAGGATAGACTGTGACTGTGTTTTCACACTGTCTTACAGTCCAGTAAGAGTCATCTGAGTTCTTTAAAATCTAATTATGTTCAAGCGACACTTCACCATATTTCCTACATGGAATCTTTTAGTTCATATAAATTGAAAAATGTTTTATCAGAATTACTTCAACAGAGAAAATATTTAAATACATGTAAATCACTTGTTTACCTTCCTGGAGGGAGCTGAGAAATGACAACTGCAGAAAAAGCAGACCAGGTATCAAGAAACAAAAGCTGAATTCTGATGTAGCCCTCCCTGTGACGACAAGATACCAGCTTCCTCAAGCAATACTGGCTGGATGTGATAGTGCTTTGCACATAGCCAGTTCCTGTCACAGGTGGGGAAGTGTTCATGATGCCCCACCCCCACCAGAGGAGCTCCTGGCATTTGATGGCTGCTAGCGGAGGTAAGTGCCTTTTCTTTAGGGCTGCCATACCTGAGATGCTCCAATAGAAGATTGTACACCGCACACACACAGGAAGCACTAAGTGAACTCTGTGAGGCTCAGGAAACAGAAAAAAAGCACATGAAGTTGGGAGGGGAAAGTGTTGGTGAGGCTGAGGAGGAAGAATGGGGGGAAAGACATATGATCATGCATGATACTCTCAAACAATAAAATGGGAATCATAAGAAAACTTCAACTCCTGAAATTGTGAAGAGAGCTATAAAATGCAATTTTAACGGAACCACCCATCTAAGTGATTAAAGGGAATTAAAGATGGCCAAGAAGATGTTCAAATCTGTCTTCTTTTCTGTATCAGTTCTCGCTATTTGATGACAAAAACCAAAATAACAATTACCAAAGCTTGACTTCTTTCAGGATTTTTATTTTCTATCAGTTTCATGATTTTTTTTTTTCTGAGCGTTTCCCTCTGTGTTCCCCTGTCCAGGAAGAGCAGGGACTAGAGGGGGCAGCATCAACACTGGCTTGGGAAAGCAGACAGATGACAAGATGACTGGAAATCCCTTCCCACCTGCCACGCAGGAAACGAACGGGGCATGTTCAGAAAATCCCAGATACACGGAGGCAGGCGGAGAAGGGGCTGTGCCCTGCTGTGCAGTCATCTATGGGGAAAGGGGCATGTGCCCTGCTGTGTAGTGCTTTTGAGTCCTTGCTTTTCCCGCTCACTACCCCACTTCATTCTTAGAATGTTACCTCACTACATGTGTATCCCTGCTACAACTACTGGCCCTGGGACATGAGAACAAGAAGTTTTCAGTTTGGGGTTCTCTCCAAACACAGATTTGGGTCTGTAATACCACATCACTCTGAAAGAAAACCTCATGTGGTTGTTTGAAGATATTTGTCTCAAATGAGCACATGTGCTGGAGCATGTGGTTTCTTACTGAGGGCAGTACTTTGGATCTGGCAAGGGAGAACCTCACTGGAGGGAGAGGAACCTCTCTGGAGGAAGACTGGGGACGAGCCTCCAGGCTTTATAGCCAGGCCCTGCATTCTGTCTACTCTCTGCTTCTTGACTGCTGACACAAAGTAACCAGAAGCCTCCCTCCTGACACCATGCCGTCCTGTCATGATGGATGCTTGTCTTCTGAGACTGCAAGACAAAAATCAACACTACAGTCCTTAATTGCTTCTTCTCAGGAGTTTGGTCACGGTAATAAGAAAAGTCACTAAGACCCCACCTTGGATGCATCCCTGCACTCTCAGGCATCTGCATCATTCTTGCTTATTTCCTGTTTTTCATGCTCTGGTTGCTCCTGTAACTGCAATGTTTAAATTGTCTGCTATAATTATATATTCACCTCAATATTCCACAATAGACTGAATGTTCTGAATATGCTTCAGTGTTATCTATTCCTTCCATTATTTTCCCAAAGTCTACCACCTAATAAAACACTTTTTTTTACAAATATACAAAATAAATTGATAACTCCAACAAAACATACATCAGTAGTCCTTCCTTAATTATCTTCAAATGATGATACAGTAGGAAAAGGACCCACTCTTAGAGTTAGTAGTCTCATTAATAAAACAATTCAAGAATGGAAAATAAAATAGTCAGGGACAATTTTATTAGTATTAAAAAAAAAAGCCCCAGGGCAGGCAAGACGTAATTTCAACAGCTGTCTAGAGACTAAAGGGAGAGAATAGGCACCGTGCATTTAAACTGGAATCCAGCACATGGCTTCCAAGGAGACACAGGGCAAGAAGGAAGCTTAAGGGAGAAAGGGAGGAAGGCGGAAACATTGGGGGAAAGCTGGGGAGATAAGGAAAGCCTGCTTAGAAGAGCGATAGGTGAAGGGAAAGTTATAATACTTTGATAACTCAGCGAAGCACTCAGAATTATGATCTGCATGACAGTGGCTAGGTAAGCAACTGCCCTAATGGGGGGGGTTCTGATTTTAAAATGAAAGTGCAGTACCCCAGAGAACAGTGAATTATCCCGCCCCCCCCCCTTTAGATGAGCCCGTCCCCTACCCCAGGGCCTGACCCAGTGCAGCTGGGAGGCCCAGTCTCCACCTAGGCCAGCCATTCTGTTCTTTTCTCCTAAAGGAGGTTTTTTGTTTTTTTGTTTTTGTTTTTTCTGCTTTTACAATGGTAACTAACTTGATTTGAAATTTGGAGTTTAGTTTATCCAAATTATTGGGTTAACACGTTTCAGTGGATGAAAGTGCTTGTTCCCATGCCTGACAGCATGATTTCATACCTGGACACATGGTAGAGGAGTAAACCAACTCTCCAGTGTGTTCCTTGACCTCCAAACTACACACTTCCTCCAATCAATGTAATTAACTTTATATATATATATATATATATATATATATATATATGATTTTAAAATCAAGTATTTTAATTTAGATAAATGCAGTTTCTCTAAGTTTGCCATGGTATTTATTATAAAAAAGCTGTAACTGTAAGAAAAAGAGAAAGAATGAAAAAAAAAAGGACTAACCAAGAAATGTCTCCACATACTGAATGGTTATTAAAATTCTTTATTGTATTAATAAGCTTTATCAAGACTATGTTTTAGATATTGTGCTATTTCATCTATGTGTAATAATCCTGTGAGCTCAGTATGGACAGTTGGGTAAGTCTATACCCTTTGAACACCTTTCAGAACATGTTATATGTGGGCAGGGGAGACAGAACAGTTATAAGGAGAACTTACTGTTCTGTCAGAAGACATGATTTGATTTTTCTTTCTAGCACCCATGTTGGACAGTCCACAGCCATCGTTAGGTCCTGAACCAGAGAATCTGAAGCACTCTTCTGGCCATTGTAGGCATCTTCACACAAATGTACAGACACACAAATAATAAAATAAATCTTTTATTTAAAATGCAGTGAGTAATTGTCTCTGTTCTATACCAAATCACCAACTAGAAAAAGGTTGTTAGTTCAGTGATTATTTTCATCAAGATATCTTGGTTTTCCAGATATATTTTCAGGCATAATTTAGCATGCAAGTCTTTAGGGATAAGAAGAAAAAAAAATGCCTTTTATATAGCACACCTGAAACTCTGTAGAAAAAAATGTAGTCTTAAGTGGGATATACTGAAAGTCTGTCTCTTTTGTTTCTTTCCTGTAGTTTGAGTCACAGTGGTGCTTCTTCCTGTGAGGCATATGCATTTTTAATCATTTTGTTTCTGCTATGTTCTGCTGTGTTCTAAATTATCATGTATATACAACTCCTTCTGCTTTCTTCACTTGAATTTGTTTGGAAGTTCAAAATATCTTGCCCTAAGTTCTTTTTCGGTTGTTGTTTTATTTTGTATTTGCCAGATCCTTTACCACCTGGATGCCTCACTATACAATTTAATGATCACACTAAGGTTCAAAATCCACCATTTTTTTCTTAGGGGAAAACAAAAGATCATTTTTAAATGAAACAATGAACATGTAAGGCATATATATTAGCACATATTTCCAAGTTCATGACCATTCAAATTCATGTTTTCTTCCACAGATTCTAATGGTTTTTAAATGGTGTTGTAAAGTTAAATATTTTATGGTGCCAAGATAAATAAAATTTAGAACATAGTGCATTAGTTTTATCAGAACAGGCCAGTTATTCTTCACAATGGTCATATGTGTTATTTTGCACTCTATGGAAGTGAAAAACATCCATTCTTTGCCTCTGTGCATACCCGTTTTTGACAAATTCACTATGCAGCCTTCATTCATTAAACTAGCTTCTATGACCTGGTAAAAAAATCAGGGAAGCTTTTGGTCTTCATGTTTTGTGAATGCTGTATCATTATTGTTAAAAAAATAAATCATTTTCACATATTTTTCTGCTGTAATGACTGAGAAATACACTGTCTGCCCCGACTTTCATTTTGTTATTATCTTACCTTTAAGTTCCCAACCACATATTCCATTGTTGCTATTATTCCATAGCACCCATATACTGCACACCTATGACATTTAAATCCTTCTCAGTACATAACAGGGAAAAACATTAATCTGTTTACCTTTTAAAGCCCCAAATAGTAAGTGCATCATATAGAAACAGAACTTTGGACAGGAAGAGAATTCTAATGAGGTCTGAGGATTATCCCCACAAAGACACATGCTATTTGCATAAATACTGCCCATGAAGCCAAATCATCCAGTCATTAAATTGTACCTTTAGTATGTAAAATAGATCAGTTCAGTTGTGGTGAAAAGTAGGCCTCTAAATTCTGAGGAAGGTAGCCATTGGTTTGCAAATCACTGGGTTTTTTCTGAGTGGTTGCTGCTCAGCTGGTCAACCTATGGGAATCACACTGCATGTTCCAAGTGTCAATCTCATTTGGAGTGTCTCCAACGCATTTACAGCAATGCGGCAGAGCAATTTTTTCTGATTCTTCAACCATTCTTTTATTTTGATCACCTCATGGAGAAGAATAAAAAGTAAACACTTCTACAGTGTTTTCCTCTTGCCTAACAGATATAATTTTTCTGAGGAATCACAAGGTAATGAAGTATAAGAATAGATATAGGTGAAGAAAATGATACCCCTGTTCCTGCAATATGATGAAATATGCTATGGCAATTTAGCTAATTTGCAATTAATTCATCTATAATTCTAGTAAAATAGAACTAAGAGCTAAACAAATAAGGAAAATCCTACATTTACTTATTATTAGGTATGCAAAAGATAGAATCAATAAGTAAAACATAAAAGCCCAGCTCCACAAAGAGGATAAAGATAAAAACAAAAAATAAAGAAGCCCAAATGACTAAAGAGAATAATGGCGTATACATTTAAATCCAACTAAAGAAAATTCCTCATGGAAGAAGAGTCTGGGGAAGAAAAACAACAGAATGTGAAAATAAACCAGAGTGCTACTGAGGAAAACCAAACAAAAACACATTCCAGGTTAAAACAAAATAAACAAGAAAGACTTATAGGTGTGATGCCTTTAGGTTGATGGTGTATTTTTGTATGGTATGACAGACATTTAGAGAGCAGGTGGGGCGATGACATCCTCTACAAGGATGATCATTGGACATGCTTTCAGATATAGAAAGTATAAGATGAAAGGATGATAATTATCTTAAAGAAACATGTAAGCTATTGGTATTTCTATAAGTAAAGTAAAATGTCATTAGCACATATTTGTGAATAGAAATGGCACTTACAGTTGAACTTGAATATGGTTAGATGACAGGTGATAAACATCCCATAGGTGCTATGTGGAGATTAGACAGTAAAACTGAGATCAAGAGTACAAGACAAAATTAGAATGATCTCCCAATTATTCAGACTATAAATTATGTTAGATCATGTTCCTACGTTAAAGTGAAATGGTTATTAGTTGAATTTGAACATTATAGACATAGAATTGATATAAAATTCATTCCAAGTATTATTATTCTTATAGAAAATAAACAATTAAAGATGACAAGAAATGATCAAACCTTAACCAGAAGCCCAGTATAACCGTAATCATTGTGGAGAAAACCTAGTAAGTCACATGGTGGACTGATATCTAAAACACAAAAGGATCTTGAACAACTCTACTGTGGTACCACATTATCTCATTTAAAAATTAGAAAGGACTCAAATAGACATATCACAAATGAAGATAGTCAAATAGCCAGTGTGTACATGAGACACTTGTTGTCAAGAAAATGCAAATCAAAAGCACATGACACACCACTCACACTTATCAAAATGCTATTTTAGAGTAGGAAAGGTTAATGAGTATGGACAAAGATATGGATGACAAGTAACTCTTGTATACTGTTAATGGGGATACAGATTTGCAAAACCAGTATAGAAAATAGAGTGAAAGCTTCTTAAAAATTCAAATGTAGAAGTAACATTAGCTTGATTAGTCTGTCCCACATGTGTACATGCTCAAAAGAAATAAAATCAATATGTTAAAATATCTATACCCTCATGTTTATTGCAGTTTTATTCACAGTGACATCCTAAATGCATAATAGAATATTTTTAACCGTAGAAATACAGACTTTTTTCATCTTTAACAACATAAATATTGTAATTATGTAACATGCATAAATATTTGGTCACTATATTACATGAAAAATCTATGGACAGTTGTCTTCTTCTTGGCAAAAGAAGCCATTTGGGCAAGAAACTGTTCTTTCCTGGACTGCTTGATCAACTGGACATGCAAGACCCATAGGAAGGCGACCACTGAACTTCGCTTGGCAAAATGGTCCTTCAGGTTCCTGCTTCACAGAGGAAACTGCAGGACATTCTACAGGACACTGAAAAAAGTGACTGAGAGATTCTAGACCTGTGGGCTGAAGACAGATGCCCAACTTTACAAAAGAACTTTAGATGACTGTCCAGGCTGCCAGCTGTCTTTGTCTACTCTTGCAAGACTCCCGAAAGTTGCTTGCATCCTTCTCCCATTTCTCAGGTAGTATTATATCCTTTTGAGGTCTTTGATGTAGTTGAAGACTAGAGATAGTTATAATTTTCCTTAGTTATAATAAAAGATAAGTTAGATATGAAACCTTAGACTCACAAATATAAGATAGATAAGATATCTTCTTTAATTTTGCCAAATAGACTAGTTATTATAAATAGACTAGATATTATAACTGTAATTCTGGCTTTATAATTGTTTTGTTATCGGTAACTTTACTATGTGAAAGTTAAAACCTTCCTTTTTGATAAAAAGAAAAGGGGAAGTTCTGTATGTCAAATGTGTTGCTGTGTTTGGTTAATAAATAAAACATTGATTGGCCAGTAGTCAGGCAGGAAGTATAAGTAGGACAAGCAGAGAAGAGAATTCTGGAAAGTGGAAGGCTGAGGCAGAGAGACTCGGCCAGCTGCCGCCATGACAAGGGAGATGTAAGGTACCTGTAAGCCATGAGCCATGTGGCAATGTATAGATTAATAGAAATGGGTTAATTTAAGATATAAGAACAGTTAACAAGAAGCCTGCCATGGTCATACAGTTTGTAAGCAAAAAAAAAAAAATCTATAAACAGAAGAACATATACTGCATCATCTCACTCATATAAGAAATCCAAAATGTGTGATCTCACATAGTAAGTATAGAATGATAGCTACTTTGAAGCTTTAGCAGTGATAGACAGGGAAAGTTGAGGAGATATCAGTCAAAGTATATAAAATATCATTTAGGTAAAATAGAGCTCAAGAGATTATTATACAACATGGTGATTATGGTTAAAAGTATATTACATTCTTGAAGTGTATTTAGTATTCTCCTTATAAAAATATAACTGTGAGTTTGTTAATTTTTTATATTTATTCAATTTTCAATATGCATATGTACATCAAAGCATTGTTAGGGGCTGTGTAATGAATCAATGAATACAGACATTTATTTCAAGGGTGAAAACCAGAGTTCAATCCTGAGAATCCATGTAGTGGAGAGAACGTACTGCTGCTGGCTATATGTCAGTTTCAATGGAAACTATTTCAAGATTTTATAGGTTTTGTAAGCATGATGAGCATGTTTGATAATAATAACGTTGAGAGACCTTGGTAATACACCTTTTGAGTAGAATTATACCATTATAAAATACAGATTACAGAGACTTAAAGGAAGTTTCAAATGGAGGTATATCTTGTAGGTCATTGATATTTTATAATATTTAAACTGGGATTATCAATAAATAGATTTGTATAAAAAGAAAGCAAACAATTAAGGTCTATGCCCACATGTTCTACTGTGATAAGCTGGGGAGCTTAGTAGCCGCTATTGATACAGCAGAGAAAATAGCAAGTAGATTTCTGAAAATAAAAACTCAATCAATGAGTACACCGAAATAAAAATGAAGACATACTCTGAGATAACTGAAGGGATTAAAGCATCAATATTGCTGAGAAAGGAAAAATGGTGGGAACTGAGAACTGCTCTTGGGTTAGAACTGCAGAATAGGAGATTGAACACAGTATTTCAGAAGTGAAAATCTCCATACATTGTTCTGAAGTGAGACTAGTAGAAGACAAACTATAAGTAAATAAATGATTATTCTGAAAAATACATTGTTAAATAAAGATATATGCACTAGAGAGAAATATAGCCCAAATTGTCTGTGAATGGTTTCAAATACAGACATCACAAGTAAGTTGTCCACTATGACAATGACAGCTCATCGCAATCATGGCATTCCATCTCTAAACAGTTTTGACAGGTATATTAGATTTTAGCCATCCATTAGCAATTGTCACCAGCTCTTCTATGGCCCCCTTGAAAATGTAGATCTTGTTCAGTATTTCTGCCTCCAGCGTCTAAGGATCAGTGACATTCAGGCTTCTAGATTTTACTTCTATTGTGGCATGGTCAAAAAAGGACAAGTATTTGAATTGGACATGAAATCAGATATTTTCTCTAAAAGCTGAGATATAAACAATAGTTTTCTCTCTCTCAAAGCACTAAAGTTATCACTATATATAATTAATATTAATATTTACTTGATAATTATTCTTGCTACTATTATCAATGTCAATCTATCACATGATGGAGACTTTTTTGTCTGTCTTCATATGTTTTAAATAATTAACTTTTACTTCTCTTTTTTTATAATACAGATAAACACAGATATCTCTGAGGAAGTGTGTGATTAGTATAAATATTCTGGGCTTGGGGTTATATTAGATTGAAATGAAGTTAGAGTATTGAAGCCTGCTTTTTGAAATCCGGATAGATCTTTCAATGTTTGTTGCAATTGTCAGCTACTTCCATAAGCAATGCTCCATCGCAAACGAGTTAGCTAAGCATTGGAGGGATGTAGCAGAGCCCTTTTGCAGAAAGCCCTCATGTGCATTCACACAGAGTTAATGTCTATTCCTCTAGTGAAAACTATGAAGCATGTTGCATCATGTCAATACTCTTCATGGCTGAGAGCTATTATTTATCTAGACTAGTGAGTACTAATTTACTAGTAGGAAAATAAAAATTGTATCCCAGAAGACCCAGAGATAATGAATGTACAAATTATCAAGCAAAAATAGATCTCCATAGTGCATGAATGCAGATACAAGGCTGGAAAAAAGATACAGAATACCCAACATAATGTTAGAAATTTTGGAAGAAAAGATCTAGGTGAATGGCAGGTAGCTATTAGACAGTCAAGGCAACTGTCTAGACTACAGAGAATGGATCTGCAGCTTGAGAGACAAGGAGGTTTCCAATGCCACAGTAGCAGCTTCCCTGTACTGCTTGCCTTTATTCTTGAGGACAAGAACATCATTCAATACATGGTAGCTGTTAAACAAATTTTTGTTATGATTTAATAAAATTGAAGTTCATTTCTGGCTGAAGCTCACAAAATTAGCAATTGATAGTAATATAATACCAACTACAGAAATTATATATATAGTCCATAATACATAATAAAACATATAATGTGATGAAAATATAAACTATGATGATGAAAGAATTTGCATTAATTATTTGGTAAGTTTAAGTTATTCTTTACAAAACGTGGACATTTCACGTAATAGCTTCTTAGTTTCCATTTATTGACTCACCGTGTGTTGCAGTGTAAGTCATGTGCTGTAACTGGCCGACAGCCCTGTGTAGAGTGTGTTGGGAAGGATGTGGTAGTGAGGAAACTGTGTTGCTGGTTCTGCTCTTTGTTGGTAACCACACATGTCCCGTTGAGTCACTGAGCTAGAGTGCTATCAGGACTAGAAAACTGAATTCTATCATTTCTGGGCTGAGAAAATCCATCCTATTTCTAAGTCATGATTTTTCTATTGATGACTACAACATAAATATGGTTACTGTTTCTTAGACTCTTGGAATTTTTACAGTGTAATTTTATTTTCTGAAATGAGTAATTTTGTTGTTTGGTATTGCAAATGCTAGATTGGGATTGATGGAGGTGATGTGAAAATAAGAGAAAAAAGAGACCTACTCCTGCAGTAGGAGAACCGTTCTTTAAGAAGAACTAGTGGAGGACACCAGTCTCCCCCTGGGAGTGAAAAATGTGCACCCATGTGCAGGAGCTTTGGACCTTACAGGGCAGAAGAGGGAACTTCCAGGAGAAAGCATTATCAGTAAATATATTCTTTACAGTTTCAAGGCCAAGTGATGCTGGCAGATATTCTCATTATGGTGCTGGTTTTTTTTTTTTTTTTTTTTTTTTTTTTTTTGTCAGGCAGGTGTTCCTGTTGTTGTGCTGAATCCAGAATTTCTCGGCTCCTCAGAGGTTCCCTGTTTTTAGGTCATTAACTCTTCAGGAATATTTTTACTGGTCAAGAGACTGCAGGCCACTCACATTTTCACATCTCCTGGATGACAATTAGTGGAAAAAGAAGCTATGACCTTGAGGGAGAGTGATAAGGGGCACATGGGGGACCTGGAGGGAGAAAGGGAAGGGAGAAATGCTGTAATTATATCATAATCTCCATAAAACAATAATTGGACAAATAGAATGATATAGCAGGGAATATTTCAGAATTGGTTTTTTTCTCGCACAGCAAAAATCCCTTGAGAGTTATCCAATTTGTGGTAGAGCTTTGTTTTGTTACTATTTTTTTTTATCTAAAGCCCATGCATTTAAAAATATATTCCTGAGGCCAGCCTGGGCTACCAAGTGAGTTCCAGGAAAGGCGCAAAGCTACACAAGAGAAACCCTGTCTCGAAAAACCAAAAAAAAAAAAAATAAAAAAAAAAATAAAAATATATTCCTTTTTTAGCAACAAAACAAAAGAACAATTTTTAATGAGTAAACCACAAAGTTGCACATTATTTGTACAGTTTCGCATTCTCTGAACATGCTTTTCAGTCGTGGGCCCTTCTCATGTGATCTAAGAGATAACACCAAAAGAAATACCAACAATCTTTAGAAGGTCCCTTGAGGACTATGAAAGCTGAACTGTGGTTTTATACAGTAGTGTAGACAAATTTCTAAATGGTCTTATTAAATAAAAAACACATAGCCAAATATAGGGGTCCTTAGAGAGATCAGGGAAGCAGGGAAAGCCACCAGCCAACCTTACCTCGCCAACTCAGCTTCCAAATGCTAGTTACTTCCTGTCTTACCCACACCTTTATTTGCCTTGCTTTTCTGCCCTCTCAATGGCTATCTTAACCCAGCTACCTCAATTCCTTGTCACTGTCTATCTGTACAGACCTCCAGGTTTCTATGGTGGTATTGGGATTAAAGGCGTGTGTCACCAGGCTTGGCTGTGTTCCCTAGTATGGCCTTGAACACACAAAGACCCTGCCTGCTAAGTGACTGGATTAAGGGCGTGTGCTGCCTGACTTTTTGTTTACTTAAAATGGCTGGCCTTCCCCCCTGATCTCCAGGCAAGCTTTATTTATCAAAGCACAAATAAAATATCACCACACAGTAGAATTGCTCATATTACATTTTCACCATTGTTCAAATATTATATGTTTAGTAGCCTGTTTTACCCTAGCCATTTTCTCTTTATCACTTATCACTTTTTTTTTTTTTTTTTGGTTTTTTTCGAGACAGGGTTTCTCTGTGTAGCTTTACGCCTTTCCTGGAACTCACTTGGTAGCCCAGGCTGGCCTCGAACTCACAGAGATCCGCCTGGCTCTGCCTCCCGAGTGCTGGGATTAAAGGCGTGCGCCACCACCGCCCGGCTCACTTATCACTTTTTATGGTGTTCATTCATTACAAATAATAAAATGTGACATGGAAGTGTGAGTGTGTACTACTGGAAAATTCAGGAAGATAAATGACATTTTATTAGTATAATATACTGTGTTGGCTAATTTTGGTTGTCAACTTGACTATATCTGTAATAAACTAAAACCCAAAAATGGAGGGCACACATGTGAGGAATTTTTGCTTAATTTGAAATGGGAATATATACTTCTAATCCAGATCTTTGAGGTAGGAAGATATACCTTTAATCTAGATCTTCTGATCTGGGAAAACCCACCTCTTAAACTCTGCCTTGCCTTCTGCTGGAGGCAGAACGATATGGAAGAGAGAAGCTTTGTCCTGTCTGCTGGCTCTCACCTCACTAGCAAGTCCATTCCTTTATTGGCATTAGAGTATTCTTTTCCAGCATATTCTGAAGACAAGCTGAGACATACAGCCTTATGGACTAAGCAACTACTAGGTTTTTGGATTTCCTATTCATAACCAGGCATTGTTGTATTAGCTGTGTGTGTGTGTGTGTGTGTGTGTGTGTGTGTGTGTGTGTGTATGTATATACAATGAACTTATAGAATGAGTATATATATGTATATATATATGGAAAGAGAGAGAGAGAGATTCATTCTATAAGTTCTGTTACTCTAGAGCAGTTGTTCTGAACCTTCCTAATACTGCAGCCCTTCAATACAGTTCTTCATGTTGTGGTGACCCCAACCATAAAATTTTTATAAATTATATTAAAATTATTTTCATTGCTACTTTATAACTGCAATTGTGCTACTGTTATAAATTGTGATGTAAATATCTGGTATGCAGGATATCTGAAATGTGACCTCTGTGGGAGGGTCTCTGGTTAAGAAGCCTTGCTCTAGAGAATTCTGACTAATTTACATACTAGCCAATGCACACCAAATTGTGCCCAAGAACCTTAGGAATCTGAGAAAAGCTGGAAGCAGGAAAGGCAGTCTCAACAATTGTTTGTCAAGTACCAAATGGTCATTCTTGAAAACATAATACAACTAACACTATATGAACTGAACAGGTAATATTTAGGAATATATAAGTATATGCATATATAATAATTAGTGTAAAAGGAGGCCATGAATTTGAAGGAGAGCAGGAAGGGATATATAAGAGGTTTGAGAGGAAGGAAATGGAATGGATAAATCTGGTAATTACAATCTAAAAAAAATAAAATTTAAGAATATCTATAAGATAATTTATCAGATTGCATTCATCATACTTTATGTATGACATTTGCTTTAACATACATTTAAACAAAACATAAAATAAGATATAAATAAAGATATGAGATTTTATTAGTTCCCTATTCTTTGGAGTCACACTCCTTAAATCAACGTAGAGTGACATAAACAATAGCATGGGAAGTGGAAGACTTTAACTTTACCCACAGAAGCAGACAAATAAAGTAAGACACTGTACACTGCACGGGACCTTTGTGAAATGTTCACATGGAATTCTAATGGGTAAATACATTTTGATAGGAATTGTTTAATTTGTTAAGGATCACATAGTTCTTTTAACAACCCAAATAACATGAATGCTTCCCTCCTGTTTACATCTTTATTTTTAGCACTTTCATCCAGTTTAATTTTCTGCCTAAATGGCCCTGTGCTCCCAGAAATTCCCTTCTTTAAAGCTATTGTGCTTGCAATCTGACCTCGTCCAGAGTACACTTCAGCACAATGAGTAGATCAGTAAGTCTGCCATTGCAAGGGGAGAGGGCTTTGTAGATGGTGTTTTAGTCGCTTTGTTCAGCATTTCCTTAGAAGCCCTGTGCTGATGACTAAATTATTCAGTTATACTACATCTCTTCCAAAAAGTAAATCTCTACTCTTCTTCACCATTTTCAAAGAATTCCAGTCATTGAGATAAACTTTTGGTATTTTTATGTTTTCCACCTCAAGTCTCTGAGCAAATGACAGAGCCCCAGGGGAAATTTAAAGCATGTGTTATGTTTATGTCCCTCTTTACTCTTTCTCATAAAAGATATTTAATGTAGATGTATGTGAACACTTAACACAGTCCCCAGCCTCATTCCCAGCAGTCTTAATTAGATGCCCTCCCTGAGCTTCTGATTTGTGCAGCTGAGTAATCCATGTTCACTCCTCTTTTATGTATTTTTGATCAAATTAGTGTACATTCTGCCCAACCAAATCTAATAAGCACTTGTTGGTATTGTGATGATGTGCGGTGCTTGGGGTGCCTCTCTGGGCCATCCTACAGTGAATGTTCACTTCAAGGCCATTCTTCTCTCTACTAGTGGTACAAGTCTGCAGAGGAGCAGCTGGAGGAATACAGTGGAGGCAGGAAGGGAGGGCCTCCTGCCAAGGTTAAGTCACAGGGTGCGTTAAGTCACTGCCTCTGCTTCATCCTGATGATAGGACTTCTGAACTTTCATCTGCTGTTCTAGTGAGAACACTAGAAAATACACATTTGAGAGATGGAGAGCGACGATCTGAGCCTGTGAATATTTGACTATCCTGTTACTCTGAAATCAAGAAGAATTAAGAACTATTGGTATTCATTAGGATAAATTCCAAAGGTTACTTAGTAAATTGTTGAGTTCCTACTGTACTTATTGGTGAATGAGACAGTTGAAAAGACTTGTATACACACACATACATTAGTTTGCTAGGATTTGGGGTACTAAAATTTTATCAATGTATATTTTATGAATTAATATGAAAATAGTTTATTAATAAACATTTGATAAAATAGTTTTTGAATAGTTTAAATTAATTGTAGAATTAATGTTTAATCGTAATACTTATTTTGTATGATATAACAGAATATATACATAGTAAAAATAATAAATTGTCCTGATAGATTATCAAAGAACTCCTTATTTCTTTACTTGTTGGCATAAAGAATGTATTTGTATGCATATATATATATATATACATATTGGTTTTTCGAAACAGGGTTTCTCTGTATAATTTTGATGCCTGTTTATCCTGGATCTCTGTAGACCTGGCTGGCCTCAAACTCACAAAGATCCACCTGGCTCTGCCTCTCAAGTGCTGGGATTAAAGGCGTGCGCCACCACCGCCCAACCATTCTATTTATGTTTTAAGATCTCTTTGACTTTTAACCTGTCAGTCACCATTCCATCTCAATAAGCTCTGAGTGCTAATATATAATATTAATTTCTTAACTTTTTAAAGTTAAATTCATTGTTTCTTAGAAAACACATTTCTTGCATTCTGGGTTTTGCTACAGTTGTCTCACTGTGTGGTTTTGATGGAGCATCGGCAATATGCTCAAAGCCAGCTATAAAACAGATAAATTTTCTTAGTGAGCTTTATGTCTAGATATTTTGTTCTGGTTGATAAATATGGAAATATGCACTAAGATTATTTAATATATTTCTCAAGCACTTGATATTATTCATTTATAATACTATTTACAAAAAAAATGATTCTCTCTTGCTCTCTCTATTTTTTTTATTGTGCAGTTCATTTCGGTCCTTCTAAATTCCCAGGAACAAGTTCTCTTGTGTCTTTTAATATATACTAGTTAAGATTCTGAGCTGTGACACTGTTCCTGGGGAGACATGAGCCAATGTCTATGGATACCAAATGCAGAACTGATGGCAGACCACAAGAGTGATATTACCAAAATCTAACTGGGTGAACTATTGACTTCAGTTGGAGTCACTTAGAAGAACAGAAGTAAGGGTTTGCTTAAAGGAGCAAAGTTGACTCTGTGGCAGTTGTATCACCAAAGCCGAGCCCAGCATGAGTGACAGAGTGCACTGCACAATGTCTAGACAAATCAGCAGGTTGCGGGGGATCTTTCCAGGCGGTTCAGGTGGCCTCAGCTTCTCCGGGCCTCTTTCCTGGTCTGAGTGTCTCTCAGCAGTCTTTACTTACACTCTTGGGAAGGAAGGAGCCTAGTTACCTGGTCAGTTTCAGAGAAGAGTCAGCTATTATTTACTTCCTGGGATCAAAGCTTCCTTGCAGGATAGAATGTTTCATGTCTTAAAACACCTGATTATTTCACCTCCTTGTCAACTGGATCTTAATCAGCGACCACTTTAGAACACCATGTTTTTCAACTCCCTTTTAACGTCCTGTTTTAAAATATCCTGTTATTTTTATGTCCCCTGTAACATCCCATGTCTTAGACTGTACCTCCAGTGTGGATAGTTCTAATATCAGAGAAAACTACTACACAGCAGATTCATAATTGATACTTTTTTGTTAACAAGTCAACCACTTATTGATTGTTTCAACTGTCAATAATTTTGTCAAACAAACACACACACACACACACACACACACACACACACACACACACACACACACACAAGTGCGGTGTCATGTTACCAAAGATAGTTCCAAACTGATTATGAAGCTAAGAATGACCTTGAACTTTTTTGTTTGTTGTTTTGGTTTGGTTTGGTTTGGTTTTGGTTTTTTGAAACAGGGTTTCTCTGTGCAGCTTTGCACCTTTCCTGGGAATCACTTTGTGGACCAGGCTGGCCCCAAACTTACAGAGATTCACCTGCTCCTGCTTCCCGAGTGCTGGGATTAAAGGCGTTCGCCGCCACCACCCGGCAACCTTGAACTTCTAATCCTGCTGTCTCTTCCTCCCAAATACTGGAATTATAGATAGGTGCCACTGGGACCAATTTATTTTCTGCAGAGGACTGAACTCAGGTCCATGTGCTTGCAAGACCTCCTTTCTACCTTCTTAGTTACATTTTCAGCCTCAATCCATCACTTGTTTTAATTGAATACACTTAAATGAAAGATGTTACTAAAAGAACTGGTCTAGTGTATGTCTTCTAATTGTTAAAATTTAGAGATACAGCCTTTCTTCAGGAAATTTTAATGTTAATCATGAACAAGATTAAAGATGCCAATAAAGGAGCTCCCAGCCTTGATGAGTACAGTATGCTGCAGACAGTACAGATTGATGCCGTCTTCTTGAGGGACACCTGTTCTTCTGTAATGAGGTTCTCTGACACTGAACACTACCCAAACAAGTGCTTACAAAATGTCTACTTCAGAAATTTTTAAATTATGAAATTACAAGACAAACTCTAAAAATAATTGAAAAATAACCAATAACTAATATTAATAAAGGATTAGACTTATACTCTACTTTATAAAATTAGCAAGTAATCCAAAATGCAGTCTAAATAAGTACAGAGACTCAATATTTCAGATTAATTGTATCAAAATGAGGACATCCAACATGAGTTAATGTCATTTCTATGGAGCATCATTAAGCTACAGATAATTAACATACTATTGATATATTAGTTTTTGTCCCAGTGTCAGGCAGAACTAATGTGTGGTGCGCTGCTCAGTTCTGGACAATAAGATATAAGATGGCACAAGGGGCCTCATGTACATAATGGAGTTACTGAGGTCTAACCTTCCTGTGAGATATTTGAGGATCTAGAAATTGACATATGGGCAAACTTCTGAGTTATGTAGCAGTCTCCTAGATTTTCATAGCTGTTTGTCATGAAGCAAACTCCATTTGTCCTCCAGTGTCTTTCTATCAAGTTATAATGCTCTTGATTATGGCCTGCAATTGTATATTAGAAAATGGTAATGGTAATTGTAATAAATAGGGAGAATAGGGTAAACTCTTAAGGGCAGATACTTTAATTAGGGCATTTACTTATAAAATGAATAGTGGAAGGTTTGAGAGTGATTGGGAATGAGTGAGAGGCAAGAATAATAATATTCTTTTGAGTATTTCAGATAAACAGCTGTTAGAGAATCAGAGAGACACCAATGCTCAGGTTTGTAGATGTTCAGTGGACGTTTCTAAAACTGAAAATTTTACAAATTCAAATAGAAACAATTTAAAAGTAATTTCTCTCTCTCTCTCTCTCTCTCTCTCTCTCTCTCTCTCTCTCTCTCTCTCTCTCTTTCAAGACAGGGTTTCTCTGTGTAGCTTTGCGCCTTTCCTGGAACTCTCTTTGGAGACCAGGCTGGCCTCGAACTCACAGAGATCTGCCTGCCTCTGCCTCCCAAGTGCTGGGATTAAAGGCGTGCGCCACCACCGCCTGGCAAAAGTAATTTCTATGTGCAGGAAATAATTTAAATGTACTCATATCAGGATATGACGCAAATAATTCTGAAAAACATGTCCACATCTGCTTAAACCATATTTGATGAGTAACTACTCCTTTTGCTGTTAAATAAACAAACTCAAGAGAGCATTAAAAAATCTCTTTTAAAAGAAAAATCATAAAAGTTGTGTAAGGTTAGCACATTCAATCAGGAAACACCAACAGATGTGCATTTAATTTAAAATTAGTATATGAAACATATTCAGTACCAAGGACTGATCAATTTCTGATTTTCTGACTTTCACCCCTCTGAAGTAAGTAAAGTTTAAAGGATTTTCATAAAAAGAAACTTAGCCATACCTAAATACCTAAATATTAGAATACTATATTTAAAAGAAAAAGCACAGAGCTGGGCAGCGTTGGCTCATGCCTTTAATCCTAGCACTCAGGAAGCAGAGGTAAGTGGATCTCTGTGAGTTAGAGGCCAGCTTGGTCTACAGAGTGAGTTCCAGGACAGCTAGAGCTACACACAAAACCCCTGTCTTGAAAAACAAAAACAAAAACATAAACAAAAACAAAGAAAAAAAGAAAAGCATAGAGAAAGAACTTGATTTATTTCTCAATAGCTGATACTATAAAACTAGTTGTCTTGTTTGGTAAAACTATTTTGTTCAAATCTTAGTTATTGGGTCATATTGTCAAGACTCTTGAAATGGATGATAATATATTAAGGATTAACTCAACTGCTAAATCTAAATAAGATCTGTGAGATTCTCCCTTTTGAAGAAAATACCTTTTAGATGTGAAAATAACTTGTTAATTGAAGCTAGTATTAAACAACTAATGGGCAATTAATTGCAAAGCAGAGTGGTGACATTTGTATAAATTTGAAACATTTATTAATGTATAATGAGTCCTTTAAAATATGAAAACCTCTATTTTCTTCCTTATCCACATACCTGTGAGATCATTGTGAACAATAAATTAGACACAAAAACTTTATAAGAATATTGTGGTGACCTTTGCAAACAGACCTGCTATGGTCACTTTCCCAACAAAGATTCATAGAAGTTATTGATAAATAGTGAAATGATTTATGAACACTCAATCCAAAATATGACAACAGGAAATTTCCTTTAATATATATATATTAAATATTAATATATTATTTTTGACATAATTTAATCCCAACATTTCTTCTTTCCCTTTCATACATCTAAGCCTTCACAAATAGCCTTTCCCACAATCCTTCAAATTTATGGTATCTTTTTTCACTAATTTTTACTACATTCATATGTGTATATGAATTTACATATATATATAATCTTAACAATAACTTGTTCCATCTGTATAATGGTGCATGAGAAACCTGTAGAATCTGAAAAGACTGATCTTATATCCTAATCATTTGAATCAGATTAGAGGACCTAAGAAAATCGTTCTGCAGAATGGACCATATGACTCTCACATGGAAGATGCTGTTCTTCCAACTGGAAAGAGTGACCTCCTTATGTCTAAAGACATATAGGTCTAGTGACAAATCCACATAAACAAGCCATGCTAGTTTCCCCCAGCTCATTAACATTAAAGCAGACATCTTTTCTTCTAATATATTTCTTCATGATTGTTTACATCGAAACTACCACAAAATTGGAGACGGAAATCAAAACATTTACAACATAAGTCCCTTATTCTTTAAACTTCTTAATCTGTATTTCATTATAGACTGAGGATAACATAAGTCAAAATGACTCATAACTGACAGACACTGAAAATTACCAAAGACAACATTAAGCAGGTTATTGTAACATCAGCACATATGCTCAAAATGTTAAGTTGTCTCATAAGACCTATAAAAATGGTCCAAGTCTGCATTCAAAAATTAGAAAAAAAGCAAGAGATAAAAATAGCCAGAATGAAATTGACAGCATAATTGATATCTCCCAAGAAAGGACCAGAAAGCATAAGGACACAGCGATGAAACCAATGGAAATGGCACACCAAGGAAGTACAGTGAGCCAGCATCAAGCATCCAGTACGTGATGGTAAGATGTGGGAAGTGTGAGAAGCACTGAAGAGTAAACAGGCAGAAAACTGTATTTTAAAAATTATAGACTCCCTGACCAAAAATGAGATGACAATAATAAACTTTGCAAAGATGCAGACACGTCAAAAAGGGCAATTTGAATGAAAATTTAACAAGCCAAGTAAGAAAGACGCATTGTTCAAAATCAATAATAAAGACACATGTGACAGAAGCTGGAGAGGGAGGGATGGGGAACTGTGGTTGGTATGTAAAATGAAAGAAAAATTTTAAATAAATAACTGTGGTTTAAAAAAAGGAAGTCTGGCCGGGCGTGGTGGCGCACGCCTTTAATCCCAGCACTCGGGAGGCAGAGGCAGGCGGATCTCTGTGAGTTCGAGGCCAGCCTGGGCTACCAAGTGAGTGCCAGGAAAGGCACAAAGCTACACAGAGAAACCCTGTCTCGAAAAAACCAAAAAAAAAAAAAAAAAAAAAAAGGAAGTCAGAGAAACAAAAACACTGTACATAAGGTGGAGGTACATATGCCAGCGGATGGGCCACTGGTTTAAGATCAAGTCAGAGAAGAGGAGAGCAGCATCCTGCCAGCCTGTGATCATGAAGTGAGCAAACACACTAAAACTCATAGGAGAATAAAGGTGTATGCATCCGAAGAAAAAAGAATTTATTGAAACAAATGTTTTCACATAATATATCCTGATTGCAGTTTCCCCTTCCTCTACTTCTCCCAGGTCCTCCCCTGCCTCCCCTTCCACTCACTTTCCATCTCTCAGAAGAAAACCACCAGGCCTCTAAGGGATAATAATAAAATAAAAATAAAATAAGATAAAACAAAAACTAGTCCATTGGAATTGGACAGAACAAACAAACAGAAGAAAAGGAGTCCAAGAGAAGGCACAAGAAAGGAGGCCTACACTTTCACACACTGAGGAATCCCATAAAACCGCTAATCTGGAAGCCATAACATATACACAAAACACCTAATGCAGACCTGTTCAGGACCTGTGGATGCTACCTCAGAATCTGTGAGTTCATATGAGCTTTGATCATGTCAATTTAGAGGGCCTTGTTTTCTTGGTGTCCTCCATCCCCTCTGGCTTTTATACCCTTTTGCCTCCTCTTCCAAAGAATTTCCTTAGCCCTAAGGAGAGGGGTTTTTATTTTATTTTATTTTTTTATTTTTTTGAGCTGAGGATCAAACCTGGGGCCTTGCCCTTGCTAGGCAAGTGCTCTACCACTGAGCTAAATCCCCAACCTAGGAGAGGGGTTTATGGAAACGTCCCATTTAGGACTGAACTGCATAATATCTGACTGTGGGTCTCTGTATTTGTTCCCATCTGCTGCAGGAGGAAGCTTCTGTGATGATGACTGAGCATGGCACTGATTTAGGAGTATAGCTGAATGATGTTAGGAGTCATTTATTGTTAGGTTTGTTTATTTGTTTGTTTGTTTGTTTAGAAAAATAGTATTGGTTTTACCCTATATACTCAGGCTATCTAGTCAAAGGTTCTTGGTCACACAAACAATGTCAGGTATGGGTTCCATCTCATGGAGTGGACCTTAGGTCAAATCAGACATTGGTTAGTTATTCCCACAAGCTTTGTGCCACCATTTCCTAGCATATCCTACAGGCAGAACATCAGTTTAGACCAGTGGTTTATGGTTGGGTTGGTGTTTGCATTTCTCTTTTACTACCATACAGAGTACTTTCATGTACAAAGACTCTATGATGTAGGGGTAAAGGCTCTCTGTAGGCACCAGCTAGACTTCCATATTTTCAATGAGTTGTGTAGGTGTTGTCTTCAGCAATAGGGCCTGGTCATCAGTTTGTGGAGAGCAATCTATAATCTTAACAGCCTGGTTGTTTGGGGATTCCCATAGGACCCCTCTGTCCAACAACTCAATTAGATGTACAATGTTCCTGGGACTGGAAGCTTATTTGATCACAAGAGATGTCCATTTGGGGCAATATCTTCCTATTATTTTGCTATTTCATATATATATATATACATATATATATATAATTATATATATATATATATTATTTTATATATTATATATATATAAAATGCTAGATTGTCATACTATCCCTTAAGTGAACATGAATTTTAGCTGTCTCCCTGTGTGGTGATATTTTACTTGTGCTGAAATGTGCTGATATTTTATTTGTATGTTAATAAATAAAGCATACCTGAAAATCAAGGGGAAAAGGCCAGCCATTTTTAAGTAAACATAGAAGTCAGGTAGTGGTAGCACACACCCTTAATCTGATCACTTGGCAGGTAGGGTCTCTGTGTGTTCAAGGACACACTAGGGAATAGCCAAGCATGGTGACACATGCCTTTAGTCCCAGTACCAACCATAGAGACCTGGAGGTCTGTACAGACAAGCAGTGACAAGGCAGTGAGGTAGCTGGGCTAAGAGCCAATGAGAGGGCAGAACAGCAAGGCGATAAAGGTGAGGGCTAGACAGGAAGTAACTCACCTTTTGATAGCTGCAGAGCTGGAAAGCCAAGTTTGGTGGCTATCACTATTTCTCTGATCTCTAAGGCTTTCACCCCTATATTTGGCTCCGTTTTTCTTATTTAATAAGAGTGTGTAGAAATTCAGCTACATCCCTGTATTCACTCCACCAACCCACTCTTTCCTCCTCATCTTCATTTGATCATCCTATTTCAACCTTCCCCATCCAAACATAACTTTTTTTATTTTCCCTTTCCTAGGGAGATAGATGTCTACTCTCCAGTACCTTACTTTATGCCTAACTTCTGTGGTTCTACAGATTATAGCATGGTTATCATTAACATAACCTCTAATATTCAGATATAAGCAAATACATGCAATATTTGTCTTTCTGAATCTGGGATATCTCACACAGGATGACTTTTTTCCTAGTTCCATCCATTGACCTGTGAATTTCATGATTTCATATTTTTAACAGTTGAGTAATACTTTATTGTGTAAATGTACCACATTTTCTTTATCTATTCTTCTGTTGAAGGACATTAGGCTGTTTCTAATTTCTGGCTACTATAAATATTCTGAATAAAGCAGCAATGAACATGATTGAGCAAATGTCTCTGTGATAGGATGAAGTATCTTTTGGGGATATGCCCAAGAGTGGTATGGCTGGATTTTGAAGTAGATTCATTCTCACCTTCCTAAGGAACCACCATACTGATTTCCCTAGCAACCGTTCAAGTTTCCATACCAGCAATGGAAGAGTGTTCTCCTTACTCTACATCCTTGAAAGCATGAGCTGCCATTTGTTGTATTGATCTTAGCCACTCTAACTGGTGTAAGAAGAAACTGAACATTTCTTTAAGTGTTTCTTAGCCATTTGAGTTCCCTCTTTTGAGAATTCTCTGTTTAGATCTGCATCCCATTCTTAAATTAGTTTATTTGGTTTTTTTTTCTATCTAGTTTTTTGAGTTTTTTAAAATATATTTTAGCTATTAGCCTTCCACCGAACAAGTAATTGAAAAAATCTTTTTTTATTCTCTAGGGTTCTGCTTTGTCTGAATGATGGTGTCCTTTGTCATACATATAGAAGCTTTTCAGTTTCATGAGGTCCCATTTATTAATTGTTGATCTTATTTCTTATGCTAATGGTGTTCTGTTCAGACCTGTTCTCCTGTGTCAATGAGTTCAACTCTACTCCTCACTTTCTCTTCTGTTAGGTTCAGCATTTTTTTTTTTTATGTAGAAGTCTTTGATTATTTTGGAGATGAGTTTTGTGCAAGGTGATATATATGGATCTACTTGGATTCATCTACATGCAGCCATCATGCTTGACCAACATTTCTTGAAGATGCTGTCTCTGTTTTGAGTATGTGTTTCTGCTGTCGTTATCAAAAACAAGTGCCCATAGATTTTGGTTTTATGAGTGAATCTTCAAATCAATTTCATTGATCAACCTTTCTATTTTTGTGTCAATACCATGCTGCTTTTATTATTTCTACAAACAATTTCCTAGGCATTAAAAATGAGAAAACACTTTATAATTAATGTTTGAGGTTAGTATTGAGTTTATATGTTGTGAAATATTTAACTATGTAAAGATGTGTTACATTTGTTTATGCTGCCTTTGTTAAACTATGTAAAGATGTGTTGCATTTGTTTCATTTTGCCTGCCTATGGCACCTGATTGGTATAATAATGAGCTGAACAGCCAAAAGCTAGACAGAGTGAGGACTCGGCAGGGCTGGTGGGCAGAAAGAATAAATAGGAGATGAAATCTAGGCTCTAGGGGAATGAGAGAAGAAGAGGGACATGCCTGGAGCCAGAAGCCAGGCAGACATGAGAATCATAGAAAGTAAGATGTAAGAAAGAAAGGTAAAAAGCCCCTAGGAAAAATGTGTACAAAGAGAAACAGATTAAGCCATAAGAGTTAGTGGAACAAGCATAAGATAAGGCTGAGCACAACTAATAGGAAGTCATGATTTGAGAGCATTTTTGGTGGCCCAAATAGAAAAGCCTGCTACATGTATATAAAATACAGACACATAAATTTATCATGCAAATTTGGTATGGCCAACCTAGGATGCATTTGATGAGTTTTTTAGTTTTTCCTAAGCTGAGAGAAACTATTACAATGTGCAGAGCATATCAACAGCACTACTCTGAATTCTGAAAATCTGTATTCAAAACATTATCTCAAATTTTCTCTAATATTTGCTTTACTCTTTATGACTTCCTGCTTATAGCAGTTTTCAAAGCACATCAGAATAAATGTTCATTTTAAAAGGTGGGAGACCTTTCCCATGATTGTTCTCTGCATGTGGAAGGTTTGTTCTTGAACATTTATATATGTTAATACACCATAAATCAGTTTGGGGCATTTTTCCTTGCACAAAAGAATCACTTGGGTTTGAAGAAGTGTGTTTTTTTTATTCTTATGGAATTCTTCAATCATGTTTTATTCCAACTGCTAAATGACAAGATTTTTTTTTAATTCTAAGAGAATATTGGCTTTAATATAGAGAACACAGATTAGCATACATATTAGTCTGAAGATAAAAATATTTTCTTCATTCTAGCAAATCCAGAAAAAGAAAAATTATATTGTGATTTACTCATAGCTGCTTCATAGAGTTACTCATTCACACACACACACACACACACACACACACACACACACACACACACAATATCTTAATTAGAGGAGCAGAGATGTTGTATATACCACTTAGCCCTCCAATGCTGGAACAACTAGATTTATAACCAACTTGTGCATAAAAAACATTTTTAAAAAATTTCTCACTGTTCTGTTTACTTCTACATTACTATGTTGAAAGTCTTTTTTTTTTTTAATTTTACCATGATTTCTCTAATTTTGATACAGCCCACAATACTCATATCAAAAGACTTCAGGTACTCTGCAGAAGCCACAGAGAATCAGGTCCCCTGGACTTGACAGTGAGAAGGAAGAGCAATGCCATTCACATCTCCACCTAACAATTCAGTTCTCACTGGAAGCCTGAGACCACATCAGAGGTTTGCCAACCAACAGGATTCCTTTTATGCTCTCTTCAAAATGTCTCTGTGATTTGGGAGGATGAAAGAAAAGTGGGGTAAGGGTCCTTCTACTGTAACAGGCCAGCTTTGTTTTTAGTTATTTTGTTTCTGGAATCTCATGTGGTTATAGAAGACAGAAGTGTTCTGAAATGGTATGCAAAGGCTTTTTTTCCCCCTTCTCTTATATGTTTGAGGTTTTATTCTAATATGGCTTAGACACTTGAGAAAATAAATATTTTTTCCTTCTAACACATCATCTTTACTATTTAGCCTCCATTTTAATATTCTTCTCACTTCTTTTGCCTAAGGAACATAATGACAGATTTCTAAACAAATTTAAAATATTCTGTAGGTCCTGAAATTTTCTTTTAATTCTGGTCTGCTATCATAATAAACTTTATTTAGTTAAATGAAGATCTTGTATTCTTACAAATTATTTAATTAATCCTTATTCACTATTGAAAATGTGGAAAATTTCAGACTGACCTTCACAAGCCTCAGTACAGAATTAGAACGACTCAAACTAGACTGTAAGAATATAAATCACTTCTCTTATTCTCAACTCAAAGACACAAAGTGCAAATATCTGTTTTCATTTCCAGGACTGCTGTGGTGTATGTTCTCCCAAGACCATCTTGCCCCTAATGGTGCTGATTTCCCTCAAGAGCATGGCTTTGGTCAGGTGGCCACCACAGGCCTCCACTGAAGACTGATATATTTGCCCAGTCTGTGTATGAGAAAGACTTTGTTGTGGGCTTTAACAAGACTAGAGACCTCTTTGGAAGTGAAAAAGCCTGGTTCCAGACCACACAGCCTGACTCACTAACCTAATACAGTGTGTATTGAATTCAGCACATCAATGGCAGTGATGCCCTACTGGGGAAGAGATTGAGGCATAAGGAAACTTGCCCCTTCCCTTTGTGAAATAAAGAAAATGAGGCTTCCATTAGTGTCCTTCTCTAGGGTTTCTATTTCTTGCTGCTGATCCCTGGTGAGAGATTACCAGCCTTGAATGATCAATCCATGCTATGTTTCTAATTGTGCGGAAATTATTGAGAAGCCTAACTCATTCTGTGTTCTTGAATACTCATTTTACTCCTGACAGGAAAAGCACAACACTGTTAATGGCCTCAATCTATATAATTTAAATGGAATTCCTCACATTCACTCAGATTCCTACATTTGGGCTACTTATTAGAACCCAGACTTGTCAAGGAAAATAGATAACTATTTTCCTTATATTTGTATAAATGTTCTATTAAAGTGGTTTCTGGGGATAAAATAAGATATAGTCTCAAATAAAATTGCCAGTATTCATCTCAAAAAGTGAAGCATTGTCATCTGATAGAAGTGAATCTTTGGGGTCCCACCCCTATTGATGAAGAATTTTGACTGGATTGATTTTTGTGTGGATTTTGTGCAGGTAATCATCGCTGTTGTGAGGTTATGCAATGGCCACGTCATGTCCAGAGGTCATTTCACAGATCTCCTCACCAACCAGGAGCTATTAACATTCTTTCTCCCCATTATTGTGAGAAGCCTCCTGAGCCTTGAATGCTGGGAACTTGATATATATGATTCATCTACAACTGAGATATCGGTGTTACTTATATCTGACACTTTGACCAATTATGAGTCTTTGCTACTAATCACTACCTCCTACAAAAAGAAGCTTGTCTAGCCAAAGTTGAGAGCAGTACAAATCTATGTCTATAAACTAAGTATTTACACAGCAGTTTAATAGCAGAACTATTTAGCATAGTGGTTCTCATTCTTCCTAATATTGTGACCCTTTTGTGGTGATGTATTGTGTCCTCTAAAATATTGTGCACCCTAATAAAGTTTATCTGAGTATCAGAGGAAAAAGTCAGCCACTATATTAAACAAAGAAGTTAGGCAATGGTAGCACGTGCCTTTAATCCTAGCATTTGGGAAAAGGAGATCCATGCAGATCTCTGTGAGTTCAAGGCCACACTGGGAACAGAGCCAGGTGTGGTGGTACATGCCTTGAATTCCAACGCTAGTTAATCATAAAGGTCTGGAGGTCTGTACAGACAGATAGGAAGTCACAGAGCTGGGCAGAAAGAGGAACTGATGTAGCTGGGCAGAGAGGAAGTGAAATGCAGAACAGAAAAGCACATAGGCATGGGTCTACAGGAAGTAGGTCTTTTTGGTAAAGGATCTCCAAGTGGTAAGAATGTGGCTGGCTTCTTTCTACTTTTCTGATTTCTCAGCTTTTCACCCCAATATCTGGCTCTGTTTTTTTTTTTTTTTTTTTTTTTTATTAATAAGATCATTTAGCACTTAGTTCCTCATGTTATGGTGACCTCCCCAACCATAAAATTATTTATTGCTACTTCATAACTGTAATTTTGCTACTGTTATAAATCATAATGTAAATATTTGATATTTGACCCAAGGGGGTCTCAACCCAGGGGTTAAGAACCACTTACAGCAAAAAAACAGCAGCAGCAGATTCCTCCCCTTTAGAGCATGATTTCTGCAGGCAATCTCTTCTAATGAAGCTTCATAGTACTAGGCATGGAATCCTTCCTGTGGAGCAGGTCTCATGGAAGCTGCTGAGAGAAGAAAAGACACTATCCCTTGGAGCCATAGCCAGTGACAGGTTGTTAACACTCCCGTGTATGGTCAAATACCTATGGGCATATGGCAGTAATATTTGGACTCAGAGAGTCACAGTTTAAAAAAAAAAGACATGGCTTTAGGAGGGTGGCAGAATAAGAGGTGCCACAGATACTTGTGGGGAAGTAGTGGTAGATGAAATGATCAATACATATTTTATAAATAGATAATTTTCAAAAGTTGAAAACATTAAAGGCTTAAAAAGAGAAATACAGCATGCAATTCACACACCACTCCCTCCCCCAAATCCAGATCCTCCAAACAGTAAAGCCAAATTCCAAAAGAGGCCTTTTAAAATTTACATATAGATAGTCACATTTTAATTAAAATTTTCATATGGGACAGATGTTACTCCAGGAGTCTGGGATTTAATACCTCAAATAATCTTAGAAGAACACTGTAATAGCATAATAATACTCTTTTTAAGATAAGAAAGAAGAAAGAGGTCCTAAGTTCAGCCAAATAAACTCACAACTAATGAGGCATTGAGAGTTACCCAAAACTAACAGGGAAAGTTTGGGGAATCAAGGTTTAACTACAAATTGCAATCTGCAGCAAATTGTGAAATTACATTTGCATGTTTCTGTTGAATTTGGAAATTTAAAATATTTCTACATATAAGAAAGAACAGAAAAGGGCATAGCTTTCCAGTGTGATTATAAGTAATCTAACCTCCTGCTGAGGGATTTTGCAAGCAGAGATGGATGAGGAGTACCAAGATATTTCAACAATTGTTTGTTTTACGATGGTATATTTACTCGACCTTCACTCTACTTTTTTTATCTTCAGAAGAGAGGAAACTGAACATCTACACATAGTAACTGTTCCTAAAAGAAATAATATAACCTGTGTCACCTAAAAATATTTACTAAGTATTGGGTATCATTACTATTATCTCAGAGAAAGAGTTTGCATGTTTTTTCATAACTGCTGGTTAGGCAAGAAGATAGAGATGGGTCATAGGAAGTGGCCTACTGGTAGGGTATATTTGATTGTGAGTAGTTATAGAATGAAAGAAAACAAAAATATTACAAAGATAGATACCAAATTTCATATTTTACTTATTTCACCTTCTTTATGAGACAACATCTTGCTGTGATCCATGGTGACCTTGAACTCAGCATTTTCCTGCCTCATCCTTTGTAAGAGCTAAGATCAAGGCAAGCACTACAACACTTGATGAATATTTTGTTATAGATCATTATGTTTTAATAGAAGGAGCCTGGTTCTGTTGTTCATGTTGGTCTCCAAATCCTGTGTCCAAGCAATCCTATCCCTCCCTAGTAGCTGGGGTAATGGGCAGTCACCACTCCTGGCTAAATGGTTTTTGAATAGCGATTGGTTTTGTAAAGAAGAAATTCTCTCATCTTTCTAAAATAAGATGATCAATAAAATTGCAAAAATGAAAGAAGACAATGCAATTACAGGAATAAAAAATATGATAAAATCACAAACTCCAAATGAGGAGTTAAATTAAGCAAGCATGGGGAATTAATTTACTTCAAAATCATCGGAAATAGAAATGGAATGTATTCTTTTTCTGGATGCTTTAAGTACTGCCATTTCTAATAACTTTATCTTCCAACTTTTTATATGTAACTTCACAAACCTTCCAACGCTTAACACTGTGGGCCCTGGGCATTTCTGCCCACTGAAAAGAATGTTTGTTTACCCAGTGATGGTATTAGAAGGATTAAGTATTTCAACAACTGTCACACTGATAATTGACTTTAGCAAGGGACAAACAGCTTTGGGGCTTCATATTTAGTCCAAAGATAAAGAGAAAAACAGCCTGCAGATGTCAATTCACACTTCAACTGTACAATCAGTGAACTACAGAAGGCCAAGGTCATTACCATTGTCAGTCTACTTGTTTAATAATAGGAATTGTTAAATCAATTTTGACTGTTCAAATAATGAATAAATAGCTAGAGGGAGACATGAGTTGGTCAAATTCTTCCATAGCTTAAAGCAGGATTTTTAATCCGGTGCATGAGGGAAGGGAGGCAGGCATGAAGGCAAGCAGTGAAGAAGGACAGGGAATGAGAATGGGTTTGGGTGCTGCCTTCACCCTCTTTGGCGAACATATTTAAGTCAAACGTGAAGAATCTGATATGTGACCTCACTCACAAGTTACAAGGACACCTGGATCAAGGTGCACACAGTCTGCTGTGTTGCTTCTGTGAATTCTGGCTCCACAGAGCAATGTGATGTGGAAAGGAGCCCAGGAGTGCCAGGGATGCACTGGAGGAGAGGAGCTTTAATAGCATGAAGTTCCAAGAGACTCACAAGTTTATAGTATATCCTGTCCTCTAAAATGAAACTCAATGTGCTACTTTAGCTTCCAAAAAGGGACTGCTCTGTCATAGAACAATAAATCACTCTGGGATTTTCTTACCCTTTGTTTTGAATTTAGAATGCTAATAACTCACTACTGTTACAGGGGAGTACATTTGGTTTTGTATATTGACTTGCATCTTGGTATCTTCATAGAATTGATATTTTGCTTTAGGAGTTATGTTATCCTTTTCTCATTTTTGAGATTATTTGGTATTCAAAATCATGTTATTTCTGAACAATGTCACCTCTGTTCTTCCTTATAAATCTTCATATCACAGTTCCTTTTCTCATCTTCTTCCTTTTTCTTGGAATTCTAATTTGATACTGGATAGACTAATGAGAGGGGATGGCTTTGCCTTGTTCCTGGTCTTAGAGAACTTCAAGGATGATGTTAACTGCAAGGTTTGTACATGTCTCTAATTGTAAAGGACCAAGGTCCTTGTGCTCACAGATATTCACTAAAGAAACCAGGACTATTAAAGAGCCACACACAGTTTTTTCTTCAATAGAAGAGATGCGTACCTGTTTTCTGCCCAGAAGCCTGGGAGTGGATGCTGTTAATAGTCTGGTGATCTGTGCTGTCTATAGGGCCAGGCCACACCTGCATCTTCCTGATTATGTTTATCCCAAACTCTTCCGCCCTAGATCTGTGTCTTGAGCATTGTTTCTCAGTCAATAGAACCTATCCTTTACAGCTTGGTGACCTCTATACTATCTTTATGACTGAGACCACACCAGATACCTCTTAGACTCCTCAACTACAGAGCCCATCTTTATGGAAAAGGTCGCATGTACTTTGCAAAAGAGTTTTGATGTAGTCATGCTTTTAGCTTTACTCTGCACATGGGATTGAGCTCATTGTTACCAGGAAATTTTTTTTCCAAAATTTTAACTACTTAAGCATGTATAAAATAAAATGCATGTGTCAGAATCTAGAAGTTTGAACCAGCACAGGCTACTGAGTCCTGTTGAACTGGATTTCCTTCTTGACTAGTGCAGACCATTACTCTCCTGGCCCCAGTGTTTGCAGACACACCCATGTCTTATCAATGGGAAGGCTACTTTTATTTTGAGTAAGATAGTAGATTAGTCACAAATTGGGCATTAAATTTTGTGAAATGCTTTTTCTTCATTTATGATCATATATGATCTTGCAATAGTTTCTAATTTAATCCATGTATGTAATTGATAACCTTAATTAATTTTCAAATGCTGAAAAAAGTATCTATATAATACATATAAAAAACATTTTTAAATGTATTTAAAAATTGGTTTGTGTATACAACATTTTATATGTTATTACAGAAAAAGTGTTAGAATTTTGTTGAATATATTTAATCTTTAATCATGAGATATATTTTCTGTAATTTTTCAATGTAAAATGTGTTTGGTTTTTCTTTTAGGCAATTATTAATCAGTGATTCCATTTTAATAAATACAGACTTTAAAATGTTACATTTAAAGGAGAGAAGGAAGAAGTATATGGAAAAGTTTGGAAAGGGAACAGAGAAATGTTGTAATTAAATAATAATCTCTAAAGTAAAATAAATATATAAAAGATTACTATATTATTTGTTTTTGTTTCTTTTTGGTTTTTTGTTTGTTTGTTTTACCTTTCAAAGAATTGTGATTTCACCTCAGTTATCAAATATATTATCATTTGGAATATAAGAATATGCATAGATCTTTCTTAAGCACTTTCCATCTTAAACTTTAAATTTTTGAAGATACATGAAAAGATTTAGAATATTGTCTACTGACAATATCAATGAAATTCAACATATGTTATTAATAATTTGTATTCCTCTTTTCTTAGCATTTTCCCTTCAATTTTATGTTTAACATTTAATTTCTATTCTGTTTTGCATTCTTTTTTGTGTTATAGACATCAATGGCTTCCCACAATTTTTCTAATATTGGAAATTTCACTTGATTTTATTGTACTCATGGAATAATTAAATAAATTCAGGCCAAATTGTTTATGTAATCAACATTGCTACCTAGCATCAATATATCTTTTTGAACTTTTCTTGTAATGTACATCATTTTGTCTGACACAGATCAGTGTCAGTTAAGGGAGTATATCTCTTATTCCCAAATTTACCAGTATGCTATATATGCAAATAAAATCCCACCTATACATAATAATGAAAAACAAATGTTTTATATAGAGTTTCATTTTTACCTTTATCTGGACCTGCCTTAGTAATTTCCATAAGTTTGTCCTGTTTAAATTCCAAATTATTTTATAATAATTCTGGTTGATGCTGAAATAGTTTACTATTTTTTTCTTGGTAACAATAATTGCTTAGCTATGGTGATGCTTCATGGGTTTTATATAAAAATTAATATTTATTTGTACCTATTACAAAAATGCAATTTAATTAAAGGGAAAAATCTTATATATCAACATAATTATAACATGTTCTCAAAATATGAAGTGATTTTCCCCTCTGATCATTAAGCCTTTCAGAAAGAGTTGGATAAGTAATCAGTTTGGTGTGACAATATGTACCATCACCACTTCACACATCTGATGTGAGAAGAGCACCATTAAGGGTGTCAAGGAAAAAAAACTTAATGACTTGGAAATCTTCATATTTGCCAGGTTTTTCATTTTAAATTATTTCATAATTCAAGTCTAGAGTTACTAGCAACATTCATAATTGAAAAATAGTGTCACACATTTAAAAACACCAACCATACACCTCTTTCTTTGTTAGATTCAAACTCCATACCAAGTGTATTGTGAAAGACTTACATGTATTATCTGATTTATTTCTCATCACTTTTTGACATGTCTTTGTTACAGAGATACTTCATTATGCACTAAAGCATATACCCTCCATTTTATTACGAATGATTAACCCCAATTATTATCCTCAAAAAATCTACAGTTTTTTTGCTTGGCTTCTGTGCTTTAGCTACCTTGAGAAATCCAGTGATGCGTGGAGATATTTTGACTCTCAGAACTAAGAGTGAGATATCTTTACAATGGAAGCCAAGGATATAGCTAAACATAACAACCTCAGACACAAAGTATTTAATCCAAAATGCTTATAGTCTTACATAGAGAACGTTTGTCTAAAAATAGTACCATCTATTTTGATAACAACTATCCAAAAATCAATAATTTGACTAAATACGGGGAATAAATTGTAATATTATTTTTAAGAGGTTCATTAAAAGTTTGAAAAGGAATTACAAAGCTGCTTTTCAATACATTAATTCAAAAAACTCTAAGTCAGCCGGGCAGTGGTGGCGCACGCCTTTAATCCCAGCATTCGGGAGGCAGAGCCTGGGCTACCAAGTGAGCTCCAGGAAAGGCGCAAAGCTATGCAGAGAAACCCTGTCTCGAAAAAAAAAAAAAAAAAAAAACTCTAAGTTAATAATACAAGTGTGAATTATTTTCTTTTGGAGTTATACAAATGGACTATAAAATTTAACTAAGAATAATATTTAAAGGTCCCTGACAAAGAAGTATGTTGAGGTGAAGGGTGATAGAACTCTGAGCACACACACACACACACACACACACACACACACACACACACACACATACACACACACACACACACACACATTAAAATATACTACAAATCATCTATCAAGGTACATGTTGATTTGGATAGCCATGTGGAAAAATGGCATGGAATAACTCAGGTGGAAAGATATAAAATTACACATAAAATTTTTGCAAACAGTTATGACACACTTTGAGTATTTAGAGGAAATTGATGTTTGAATAAGTAGTGTGGGAAGTCTGAGATGTTTGTGTCTGAGATTCTATACAGAGTAAGGGTGACCTCACAGGAGCTTAGAAACAACAAAGACCTTGGCCTGGTTATAGAAGGCAGATTTGAGGAAGCCATGACCTGAGTTCAATAAAGTTCACACATTTCCAACAGAGGCTTCGTGCATTTCACAAAGCAGACTATCAGGAGCACACAGAGCTGAGGAAGAGATCACAAACAATACTCAGGAACATAAGTCCAGTGGTCCTGTTGGGATCAACTTTAGGAATAGAGGGAAGCCAGAATTAGATGGTGTCATTCGCTTAACTCAGTAAGTTAAGTCAATAAATTCCTATTGAAAAATACACCATGAGAGACCTAGACAAGGCCAAAATTGAGTTCTTCAAAGATCTTACCTTGGGAGTAAGGCATTCACACAAAGACCAGAAAAAATGATTGGCAGTACATATAGATGACAAAGGTTCCTATGGGATAAAATAAAGTGTAGATCATTGAAAGTTACCAAAACAATAAAAAATAAGAATAAAAAAGAGCTCAATGTAGTCTTAAAAATTAATTCATGTACAAAGAAATATGTGAATGTCTGTTCTTTATTAGTCTTTATTAGTCATTAAGGATACACTAACTAAAATCAAATGGAATCATACCACATAACAAAAAAATGGCTTATTTAAAATAAACAATAGCAAGTACTAGCAAGAATATATAGCAACAGAATTTGTTAGATAATATAAATAGTATAAATGAATATTTGTGCATGTATTTTTGAAAATGGTGCATTTCCTTGGCAGTACATACTAGAGTTAAATGAATGTATATTCTACTACCAGCATTCCATCCTCAGCCATTAAGTCAAGCCAAATATGCATTTTTTTTTACAAAAATCAATACCTGAAATACTTACTGAACCAACATTATCAGTATTATCATAGAAAACTGGAAATAAACCTAAACTTATGAAGAACAGAGAAGACAAATGTATTTGTGATTACTTATGCAATGAAGTGCTATAATTAAGTTGCAAGATAAAGGTGTGATGTTAATACAGCAAAATGAATAAATGTCACCAAGATAATCCTGAAGAAATGAGAAGGCCTTCTGTGTGTTCCTAAGAATAAACTCCAGTAGCAGTAAGCACTTTTAATGAGATTTCCTAGGATGCTGACAACATCATAGTTCTTGGTCTGGAGGCTGGTGACTGGATATGTTCATTTTGTAAAGATTAATTACATTATGACTCATTTTGTTTTATCTGTATTTGTAACACAAAAAGATGACTCTGTTTACAGCTTGCTTAAATAAGAATCACATTATTTAATGAAAAATCATATGTGTTTGTAAGAATAATAAATTGGTAATATTAATTATTCCACAGTTAAATTAGTACATGAAATTTGGGAAAACAAGCATTTGCTTTCTCCCGAGGAAGAAAACATATAATTCATAAAGTGCTTTACATGGGCTTTGAAATATGAACAATTTTGGTGACTCTTTTACCCTTACTTAGTTGTCAGTATTTGCTATCAGGCCAAATATCTAAAAGAAATATGTCTTTTAAATTCTGAACCGTCTTATGTATATATGTGGTGTGATATTAATTTTTGTTTCTATTGTGATAGAACACCATGAACAAACAACTTGGAGAGAAAAAAAAGGTTTATTTGGTTACATATTCCAGGTCACAGTCCACTGGAAGAATCCAAACAGGAACTCAAGGAGGGACCCTAGAGGCTAGAACTGAAGCAGAAATCACTCCACAATATTTCACAGATACAAATTTAATTATCAGAATCATAAATCTTCAACAATACGGCTATACTGAAGCTCAAGCATTCAAAAGAAATACATTTTTTATAGAAAAGATATAGCAAGATTTTTGGAAATGTAACAAATCAAATGAATAGGGCCTGACTCTTAGTCACCATCTAAAGAAATAACATCAAATGCAGTATCAGTTACGTAGATCAACATGGATTTCTAGAGCAGATATGATTTATTCAGTACCATGCTGAAACACGGTGTCAAAGCCAACAGCATCCATCATTGTAAGAAAGTTCTCTGTTAAAGTGACCTAAGAGCCATGAAATTATATTCTGAGCCTGATAGTCTGTGCGTCCATGTGTTTGAAGTTAAAAATCAAGCATAAGAAGAAGTGAGGGGGGAAAGTTGTTTGGGAGGATACATAAGGACATTTTCTAGGATGCTGCTGTTCTATTTCTGGTTCTGGGGGCTTTTAAAATGAGAGCTTGCTATTTATCCTCTTTCATAAATAAGACTTCCTATTTTATACATCTACTGTAAGAACAGCTCAGGCCTCTGCTTTTCTAGAACTCAGAAGGACAAAGGAAGCCAGCACTAAGATACTCTGTACCAACAACCTTGTTAGTTTTCCCATGCAGAGTGTTTGACAGAAACATTTGAAAGAATTTCTTTTGTCTGGAGGAAAAAAACAAATTAAAAATCTTGACTGACTTCTATTCCAAGATAAGATTCTCTGAACTGATATGTCTTCAAATTGAATATTAAAATCAAACAGCTCCAGGCAAAGGTAGAGATGATTAGAGACAATGATATGAAAGGAGTAATATGTTGAAGTGAGAAAAGGAGATTGTTTTGCTCTGTCATGAACCAGAAGGATGACATGAAAGAATTCTTCATATGGACTAGCTGGTGAGACAAATACCACATCTTCTGGTGAGAGAAGCACTGATGATATCAGCAGAACAGTGTACAAGGGGACCAAGAAGGAATGGTGAATACAAGCAACCTCCATGCATGTGTACCCATCCATGACCAAGCTGTACTACCCATCTGCACGTGAGACTAAGTAGCCAGACTTTCAGAATTTTATTTATGCTTTTCAGTTTTCTATATTAGAAGATTTCACATACAACATTTGGCCTACAAACAAAAATATTTTAGAATGTAAATTCAACTCATTTGCATAAATTATATTAAAAGATTTTTATTCATCCAACTTATGATAACTTGAGTGTGTTTTAGGGTGTAAGAGAAAAGTATTAGGAAACACAATTTTTTAAAATTTTATTTTATAATTTAATTTATTTTTACATATCAGCCACAGATTCCCCTCCTCCCAGGCTGAGCCAAGTGTCCCTGTATAAGCCCCAGGTTTCAAACAGCCAGCACATGCACTGAGGACAGGTCCCGGTCCCACTGCTTGGATGCTTCCCAAACAGATCAAGCTAATCAATGGTCTCTCTTATCCAGAGGGCCTGATCCAGTTGGGGGCTCCTCAGCCATTGGTTCATAGTTCATGTGTTTCCATTTGTTTGGCTATTTGTCCCTGTGCTTTTTCCAACCTTGGTCTCAACAATTCTCCCTCATCCAAACCCTCCTCTTTCTCACCAATTGGACTCCCAGAGCTCCACCTGGGGCCTGGCTGTGGATCTCTGCATCCATTTCCCTCAGTCATTGGATGAGGTTTCTAGCATGACAATTAAGGTGTTTGGCCATCCTATTACCAGAGTAGGTCATTTTGGGCTGTCTCTTGACCATTGCCAGTAGTCTATTATGGAGGTATCCTTGTGGATTTCTGTGGACCTCTCTAGTACCCTGTTTCTTCCTATTCTCATGTGGTCTTCATTTATCATAGTCTTTTATTCCTTGTTCTCCCTCTCTGTTCCTGATCCAGCTGGGATCTCCCACTCCCCCAAGCTCTCTTTCCCTTGACGCTTGCCCTTCATTACCCCCACTCATGTCCAGGTTGTCCATGTAGATCTCATCCATTTCTCTGTCATTGGTCAATCCCTGTGTCTTTCCCGGGGTCCTACTCTCTAGGTAGCCTCCCCAGAGTTGTGAGTAGCAGTCCAGTCATCCCAGGTTTACATCTAGTATCCTCCTATGAGTGAGTACATATCATGTTTGTCTTTCTGAGTCTGGGTTATCTCACCCAGAATGATTTCGTATATGTACCACATTTTATTTATTGTTCTTCAGTTGAAAGGCATCTAGGTTGTTTCCAGGTTCTGGCCATTACAAACAATGCTGATGTGAATATAGCTAAGCAAGTGCACTTGTGGTATGATTGAGCATTCCTTGGTATATGCCCGAGTGGTATAGCTGGATCTTGGGAGAGATTGATTCCCAATTTTCTAAGAAAGCACCATATTGATATTCAAAGTGGTTGTACAAGGTTGCATTCCCACCAGCACTAGAGGAGAGTTCCCCTAGCTCCACATCTTCTCCAGCATAAGCTGTTTTCAGTGTTTTTTGATCTTAGCCATTCTAACAGGCTTAAGGTGGTATCTCAGAGTCGTTTTGATTTGCATTTCCCTGATGATTAGGGGTGTTGAGCAATTCCTTAAATGTCTTTCAGCCATTTGAGTTTCCTCTGTTGAGAATTCTCTGTTTAGTTCTATAGCCCATTTCTTAATTGGACTGTTGGGCATTTTGATGTCTAATTTCTTGAGTTCCTTATATATTCTGGATATCAGTCTTCTGTCAGATGTAGGGTTGGTGAAGACCTTTTCCCATTCTGTAGGCTGTCGCTTTGCCTTGTTGACCATATCCTTTGCTCTACAAAAGCTTCTCGGTTTCAAGAGGTCCCATTGATTGATTGTTTCTCTCAGTGTCTGTGCTGCTGGTGTTATATTTAGGAAGTAATCTTCTATGCCAATGTGTTCAAGACTACTTTCTATTTTCTCCTCTATCAGGTTCAATGTAACTGGATTTATGTTGACGTCTTTGATCCACTTGGGCTTGAGTTTTGTGCAGGGTGACAGATATGGATCTATTTGCAGCCTTCTACACGTTGATATCCAGTTATGCCAGCACCATTTGTTGAAGATGTTTTCTTTTTTCCATTGTATAGTTTTGGCTATTTGTCAAAAATTATATGTTCATAGGTATGTAGATTAATGTCAGGATCTTCAGTTTGATTCCATTGGTGCACATGTCAGTTTTTATGCCAGTACCAAGCTGTTTTTATTACTGTAGATCTACAGTAGAACTTGAAGTCAGGGATCGTGATACCTCCAGAAGTTGTTTTATTGTACAGGATTCTTTTGGTTATTCTGGGTTTTTTTGTTTTTCCATATGAAGTTGAGTATTATTCTTTCCAGGTCTGTGAAGAATTGTGTTGGTATTTTGATGGGGATTGCATTGAATCTGTAGATTGCTTTTGGTAAGATTGCCATTTTTACTATGTTAATCCTGCCTATCCATGAGCATGAGAGATCTTTCCATTTTCTGATATCTTCTTCAATTTCTTTCTTCAGGGACTTAAAGTTCTTGTCATACAGGTCCTTCACTTGCTTAGTTAGAGTTGCTCCAAGGTATTTTATGTCATTTGTGGCTACTGTAAATGGTGATGTATCTCTGATTTCCTTCTCAGACTGTTTGTCAATTGTATATAGGAGGGCTACTGATTTTTTTGAGTTGATCTTGTATCCTGCTATGTTGCTGAAGGTGTTTATAAGCTATATCAGTTCCTTGGTTGAATTTTTGGGGTCACTCATGTATACTATCGTGCCATCTGCAAATAGGGAAAACTTGACTTCTTCCTTTCCAATTTGTATCCCCTTAATCTCCTTATGTTGTCTTATTGCTCTGGCTAGAACTTCAAGTACTATATTGAATACGTATTTGGAGAGCAGACAGCCTTGCCTCGTTCCTGATTTTAGTGGAATCGCTTTGAGTTTCTCTCCATTTAATTTGATGTTGGCTGTTGGCTTGTTGTAAATTGCCTTTATTATGTTTAGGTATGTTCCCTGTGTTCCTGATTGCTCCAAGACCTTTATCATGAAGAGCTGTTCGATTTTGTCAAATGCCTTTTCTGCATCTAGTGAGATGATCATGTGGTTTTTTTTTTTCTTTGAGTTTGTTTATATGGTATATTACATTGACAGACTTTTGTATGTTGAACCACCCTTGCATTACTGGGATGAAGCCTACTTGATCATGGTGGATAATTGTTTTGACGTGTTCTTAGAGTCTATTTGCTAGTATTTTATTGAGTATTTTTGTACCAATGTTCATGAGGGAGATTGGTCTATAATTCTCTTTCTTTGTTGTATCCTTGTTTGGTTTAGGAATCAGGGTAATTGTAGCCTTATAGAAGGAGTTTGGTATTGTTCCTTCTGTTTTTATTGTGTGGAACAATTTAGAGAGAATTGGTATTAACTCTTCTTTGAAGATCTGTTAGAATTCTGCACCGAAACCATCTGGTCCTCGGCTTTTTTTTTTTTTTTTTTTTTGGTTGGGAGATTTTAATGACTGATTCTATTTCCTTAGGGGTTATTGGACTATTTAAATAGAGTAAATACAATTTTAATAATATGTTATTGATCAAGATATGAGAGACATGATATAAAATTGTTTCAATGAATGAACTTAATACACAAAAAATTAAAAGCAAACTTTAGGCTGGAAAATATATTCAGTGTGGGTGTTAGTTAAGCAAAAACTTAAAATAATTATTTTCTGTGAAACAAATTAGTGATATCTGAAGCCAAGAAACATGATACAAAATTTCCATGATATGATTCCAAATTAATATCTCTTTAAGTAAAAGATTGGAAGCAATATGAAGCCAAAATAGATGAAGGTAGAGATTTGTAAATTATTAGCAAGATTTACAATATCTCTTAAAACTTTTCAATGGGAAATTCATAAATTTTCTGGGAATCATTTGAAATATTTAATAGAAAACTGGAGGGGTGGGAAGAATCCACAAATGATAATCACAATATAAGAGCACTTAATGGAGAAGATGAATTATACAGTATTTATTATGTTAAAAAGTTGAATGTAAAGGGGTTTAAATGATACAATAAAATTATTCAAAAGGAAGAGCCAAGTGTGTGGGGTTTGTGGACATATATTATAAGCACTGTAAACAAATTTGTTGTTTCATGTTGGGTGATCTGGATTATTGGACTTGCTCTTCAAATGATATTTGGTTAGACATAAAAGGAAGTCCATAGACTTTTATATTCCAAAGAGTGATTTACTATAAGTGAACTTAAAAATAAAATTTGAAAAAAAGAATAAGAGAATAAGAAATGGTTTTTGCTTTAGATCAAGACTTTGCCAGATAGTTTGAATGTCCAAGATCTTCTGCTCCTATGCAGGAGAAAGAATGTTCCTCTGCTGTTGCTGCCTTGGATAAATACATATACCACTTTAACTGATACAAGCAAGCAATTAGAAAGCAGATGAGATGCAAATAGAGAGTGATCTGGGGAAAGTCAGACTCAGTCTGAAAGGCAACTTGAAGAGGTTTGACAAATAAGAAGACTTGGGAAATGAGCAAGGAAATACTATTTAACTTGCACTTAATGCATTCCTACATTATATTGGCCCACTCTACTTCTGTATTGAAGGTCAACAAAGGGAGAAGAAAGACCACAAAAGCTATATATTAGAGAATTTGGGTAAGTAATCTATAAATAAATCACTGCTGCCAAGGACCTGACTTCTGGCTTACAAGTGGTGAAAAGTACCAAGAAGGTGGATAATGCTATGAAGATGGCCTGATGAGATTCTCCAGTGGATTCAATTTGGAACACAGAGAATAAGAAAAGAACTATGGATTATCATCAAAGTTTTTAACCTTGAGAAATTTAGAGGATGGTGAGGTTGTTATGCCCTGAATGTAGAAGTCTATAGAAACAGTAGATTTCAAACAAAAATCTCCCAAGTTTTATTTGCATTGCGTCCACTTGGTCCATTTTTGGGTTTTCAAACAATGCTAAGGAGGTAGACTTTCAATGGCAACATCCTGATAAAGACATACATATAGCAGTCATTAGTATTTATGTAGTTATGTGACAAGATGACCTATAAAATGAGGAAACATAAGTGTAGTCAGATGTTTCTCTCGTCCCCCCAGGCCCTCGCAGTCCCGTGGCCCACTTATAAAATAATCACTCAGAAGCTGATATTAATTATAACTGCTTGGCCATTAGCTCAGGTTTATTACTGACTAGCTCTTACACTTATATTAACCCATAATTCTTATCTATATTTAGCCATGTGGCTTAGTACCTTTTCTTAGTTCTGCCTTGACATCTTGCTTCCTCTGTGTCTGGCTGGCAATTCCTGACTCAGCCCTTCCTCTTTCCAGAATTCTCCTCCTTTGCTAACCCTGCCTATACTTCCTGCCTGGCTACTGGCCAATCAGCATTTTATTTATCAACCAATCAAAGCAACACATATTCACAGCATACAGAATGATATCCCACAGCACTTCCCCTGTTCTGTCTAATCAAAAAGGAGGGTTTTAACTTTAACATAGTAAAATTACATATAACAAAACAGTTATCAAGCAGAATTACAGTTATAACATCTAGTCTATTTGTATTTGGCAAAATTAAAGAAAATATTCCATAATCTATTATATATTTGTGAGTTTCAAGTTTCATGTCTAATTTATCTTTTATCATAACCAAGGAAAATTACAATTATAACTATCTAGTCTTCAACTACATCAAAGACCCTAGAAGGGTATAATATTACCTAAGTACACAGGAGGTGCATTGTAAGTAACTTCCAAAAATCTAGAATGACAGAGACAGCTGGCTGCCTGGACAGTCATCCAAAGTTCCTCTGCAATGTAGGGGAATCCCTCTTCAGCCTATAGGTCTAGAGTCTTTCAGTCTCTTCTCCCTGTGTCCTGCAGAATATTTGGCTGTCTCCTCGGCAGAGCAGGAACCTAAAGGATCATTTGGCCTTGCAAAGTTCCGTGGTCACTTTTCCATGGGCCCTGCATGTCCATTTGATAAAACATTTTCTCAGGCAGGCAAGAACAGTTTCTTGCCCAAATGACTATTTTTGCCAAGAAGAAGATAAACTTCATATGGAGTGTCTTCAAAGCCCTTCTTCCTCTTTGAAGTAAATCAGTGCTGACAGGAGCAGATGTGTTTCATTGTCCAGGAAAGTCTAAGTTTTTAAAACATTTTAAATGCCATATTCTGTATGTCTCTGAAGTGTTTGAAGATTACCTACCTAATTGAAATATATCTATGTATACCTAGAAAACTTAAAAACATGACTATAAGTTTGATTGTCATAGATGACTAATCATTAATCTGTACTTCTCAACTATATACTATGATTTCAAATGAGTTGCACAAACAAAATACTTCAAGCAAGAGTAGAAATATACATACAGTACAACAAAATTAACTTTAAACTTGTAACAATAAACTAAAATCCATAGCAATGTAAAACACTTTTAAACAAGTTGTTACTCTTTAAAAATAGATTCAATAATCTACCCTTTCACCCTATCATATCTATAATATCCCCTTTTCTTCTTTAGAAAGAAATTGCATTTATAATCAACCCCATTTAAATAAAAATAAACATTTATAAGTAATATTTGGGGAATTTGGCAATAGCTTTTCATGCTACTTCCTGATGGATAGGAGCACTGACAATCTTATAAGGATCCTGAGAAAATTAAGAATTATGATCAAATTAAGACTGGAGTAGTCAGAGAGGATGCATTGTCTGAGCCAGTTGTCTTGAAGCTGATCTGGATGTTGGAACATCTGGAGACCTCTCAGGGGGTCTTCCTATATCAAACCATATTAGCCTGAAAGCAATCCACAGGTTCTCATCTTCTGTGGAAACAAAAGCAGAACCTCTTTTCCAAAGTAACATACCTTAGACACAAATTTTGAAATCAAGATACCTTTAAAATATACATATTGATTTAGCTCAGCAGATTTTATAATCAAATGTCTCTCTGCAGTTAAAAATCCCAAAGACAACACATCCCAGATTCTCTGTGTAATATCCATCTTTATGTGGCTTGTTTTTTATATACATTTACTGTCTCTTTAAAGACTTTATTTTTTAAAACTATTTCTTTATATAACTGTCTATATTCATTTTCTTCTCTCTTCCAGGCCTATATACAATTTTACACACAATCTAATCCATTTAAAGTCTTATTACATCTGAATCTGCCTTATTGTGGATCTATTGCTTTAAACTACAGTGGCTAAGCTGGGCGGTGGTGGTACATGCCTTTAATCCCAGCACTCTGGGGACAGAGGCAGGTGGATCTCTGTGAGTTAGAGGCCAGCCTGGGCTATAGACTGAGTTCCAGGAAAGGCACCAAAGCTACACAGAGAAACCCTGTCACAAAAACAAAACAAAAACAAAAACAAACAAACAAAAACTTTAGTGGTAGTACTGAAGCAGCAGCCTTGGATGCTGACTCTGCCCACTTCAGTTTCCCAATATGGTGGTGGTACATTTACCTCTTGCACTGAGAGCCATGTGCACCACCAACTCCTGGAAGCAGTGGGTCTATGTCTCCATCAAAGCAGGGTGCAGTCCAGAAACCATTTTTTTTTGTCTCTACTAGCAAAAGCTAAATCTGCCACACAGTGCAATGTGCAGATTGTAGGAACCTCTGTGTAACTTGGTAAGAATCTGCCATGCTTTAGCTCCAGTCCAAACAGCAGAAACCCACCAAGGCGAGGGGACATGTCACTGTACCTTAGTTCACCATGAGCCACATGAGCTAGAAAAGTGCTCTTAGCTACATTTATAATCTCTTCTTAAGCTCTCTCAGGTTTTTGGTGGAAACTCTTGCCACCACATCTGGGCGCCATTTGTAGTGGGAAGGTTACTCCAGTCCTGCCAGGCCCCTGCAGTCTTGTGACCTGCTTATAAAATAATCACTCAGAAGCTTATATTAATTATAACTGCTTGGCCATTAGCTCAGGCTTATTACTGACTAGCTCTTATACTTAAATTAACCCATAATTCTTATCTATGTTTAGCCACATGGCTTGGTACCTTTTCTCAGTTCAGCCTTGACATCTTGCTTCCTCTGTGTCTGGCTGGTGACTCCTGACCCAGCCTTCCTATTCCCAGAATTCTCCTCATCTGCTTATCCTGCCTATACTTCCTGCCTGGCTACTGGCCAATCAGCCTTTTATTTATCAACCAATCAGAGCAATACATAGTCACAGCATACAGAACCACATCCCACAGCACATAGGAGAAAGACATGTGAAAATAAATAAATCATTTATTTTTACCTTTAGAGATCAGATCAATAAAAAGGATACATCAAGATGATGCATGAAGAAAGAGAAGAGCAAGGGGAATGTAAGTCAGGAAAGAAAGCAGCCAACTGATTAAATGCTGCCTTTTCATTTATTCATTTGTTTTTCACTGAGAATTTAGAACAAGCATGTGGAATGTTTTGGTCAAATTCACCCCCTTCCCTCAACCTTCAACTCCTCCCTTTTCTCCTCAACCACTTTCTCCTTTCAATTTCACATGTTCTTTCATTTTTAACTGAGTCTACTTGTGCCAACTGTATGTTCCTTTTGTGTAGGACAATACTGGAGCATTGACAGCTTCTCAGGATGCACATCCCTGAAGAAAACTGATCCTCCATTGTAATTGTAATTCTTGTTTGTTATATGTAATTTTACTGTGTTAAAGTTAAAACCTTCCTTTTTGCTTAGACAGAAAAGGGGAAGTGCTATGGGATGGTCTGTATGTTGTGAATCTATGTTGCTCTGATTGGTTGATAAATAAAACGCTGATTGGCCAGTAGCCAGGCAGGAATAGGCAGAATAAGCAGACAAGGAGAATTCTGGTAAGAGGAAGGCTGAGTCAGGAGATGCCAGCCCACCATTCATGGAGCAGCATGTAATGGCACACAGGTAAAGCCACAGAAACTATGGTGACATATAGATTATCAGAAATGGGCTGAGTTTAAATGCAAGAGCTAGTCAGTAGTAACCCTGAGCTAATGGCCAAGCAGTTTTAATTAACATAAGCCTCTGTGTGTTTACTTGTATCTGAGCTGCTGCTGACTGGGTGGGACACAGAAGAGCTTTCAGCTACACTCCATCCCACAACAGCCATCAACTGTCAATAGCTCCTCATTTCGGGGGAAGGTAGACTTCATGAGGCCCCTTCCCATCCATACTTGATCTTGTACACACATTCATAACAACTGTAAGTTCTACATGAAGCATGGTCATTTATGGCTGATACTGTTTTGCTAAAGATAACTATCTCTGGCTGTTAAAATCTTTCTGTCTCAGTATTCTTTAGTTGCTTTATGAAATAACAATTAACAAAAAATAGAGCTATGAATGTGAAGGAGAGTAGGGAGGGATATGTGGGAGAATTTTAATGGAAGAAAGGAAACAGAGAACTGATATAACTATATCATAATCTCAAGTATAAAAGAAATTATTTCTAGAAATCTTCTGTTTCTCTTTGCTAATGATACCTTTTCCTTGAAGAGAAATGATGTGATATGACAAGATGGTCAGCCTCTCTCCTGCTTTGAGTCACATGGATTCTGATCCCCTCAGTGCTGTGTGTTCCAGCCCTGATCATTGTGTTCCATGAAAACAAAGATATTGTTTTATACTAATGCACTTAATAGAATAAATACGATAAAAATTATTGCCAAGGGGATGGAGAGAAAGCTTTGTGGTTTAGAGCAATTGCTATTCTTCCAGCAGACCACAGCCCAGAACAGAGAAATGACACCTTAACCTTATTCCAAACTAGCCCTATAGGGCTACTTCAAATACATCCACTGGAAAAAAATGGGAGAACACTGTTTTTAACAATTTACATCTACAAAAATATTAATATCTGAAGTATGCAATGAATTGAAAAAAACATAAACACTTTTTTCAAAAAAAATGAAAAAAAACAAACAACTTGAATAATAAATGGTCTAATGAAATCAACATATAGTTCTCAAGAGATGATGTACAAATGTTGATATGCATAGGAAAAGATGATTTAATTTCCTCAGTCATCAAGAAAATGCAAATTAAAATCATACTGAGATTTCTTCTCACCCCAGACAGAATGGCTATCATTAGAAACACAAATGCTGGCAAGCATGTTGGGGTGGGGACCCTCACATACAGCTGGTGGGAATGCAAATTGATCCAGCCACTGTCAAAATCAGAATGCAAGTTCTACAAAAGTGCTTATACTAGAAATGCCGTATTACCCAGTGACACCACTTCTGGTTTTATCAATTAACACATTGAAAATAACCTCAAAGGTACCAAAATCCATCAGTGTCCCATTAAGGAATGAAACACAATACTTCTTCATGGGGTAATTTGAACCAAAGTGAGCCTAAATGTTAATTATTATCCATTTCTTACCCTATGTATTCTGTCTATCTATAGCCGGTGGTTGTTAGCTTATCTCTTGTCTATCTGTTGTAGAGAAAGAAAGACTAGCCTAATCATAAGCTCTAAGCCAATGAAAAAATATTGTCTTTAAGAAGGTGGACTACATTTTTAAGGATGATACATGAGCTTGTTCTCTGGCTTACAGGTGGATGCAAATATACATGCATGTTCAAACATGCTCCCTACCTAGCCACACATGCTCAAACTCCACAACCTTCTAACATACATATTCAAATATGTATTAAAAAGAAATAAATAATATACTGTCATTGGAGTAACTAATAGATGGTTAAACTTAATAATTTAGACAAACAGAGCACAATTAATGGATTATATCTTTAGGGAAGACAGAGAAGATGGGGTCTAATAAGCTTGACTTCTCCACACCATTGCAAGCAGATTGTCCAAAATGGGAAGATGAGCACACTGTAGTAGTACATATATTCAATATATATATATATATATATATATATATATATATATATATTCAGGAAACCAACAAGAATTTTAAAACTGAGGATATATTTATTATATGTATGAAAGATAATCAAGTTTCTCTTTAAAAACCAGTGATCATGAATTGCAAGGTAAGATTTTTAGTTATGGTTTCACTTACTCTTTGTAGGTAGTAGGTTTTACTATGGTTGGTGGCAAGGAGGATAGCATGTGGGCAATGTAATTAAACATGTTTCCAAATGTATTCCAAACAGAATTCCAAATCCCAGTGGAATTCTTACATTGAGGATAAAGCTGGATAAAAAAGAGAAAATGAAAACCTTTAGAAACATCTCTATTTGTTAACAAGCCATGTCATATTTTATTATTATATTTATTAGATTATCTCTGATGCTCTTCATTCATTCACTGACATTATTTTAGCATTGTATAATAATTAAGATTGTAAAATTCACATATAAACTTGGGAGTGTGGCTCAATGGAAGCATGCTCCTAGTAAGTACAAAAGGCTCTGGGTTCAATTCCTATCTCAACAAAAAAACAAAGAAGAAAGCAAAACTCTACATAGAGTGTGCTATATGTGACTGTTTCCTTTCACAAACACTGCTTTTCTTGGCTTCTGTGATAGGTAACATTTTCTAATGGTACAGGAGTGAAATGTTGCTTTAGTGGACTCTTAGCAAAAGAAACAAATTGTTATTGCTTGTGAAAATGTTTAAATCTATTTATTACTATTTACAATATATAGAAGTATATTGCTCAATGGAAGTATTTCTCTAATATTGTTGATTCAGTCAATTTTCTATTGCTGTCAAGAGACACCAAGACCATAGTAACTTTTATGAAGGAAAACATTTAAGCAGGGCTTGCTTACAGTTTCAGAGGTTTAGTTCATTCTCAACATGGTGTGGAGTATGACAGCACACTCTCAAACATGATACTGGAGAAGAAACTGAGAATTCTACATCTGGATCCCCAGGCAGCAGGAAGAGCAAGGTACTGGGCCTGACTTGGAAACCTCAAAGCCCACCTCCCAGTGGCATACCTCCTCCAACAAGGCCACACCTCCTAATTCTTTCACACTCTAAACATTCAAATTACTTCCGATAGAGCCATTCTAATCAAACCACCACAGTTGTCCTAACATAATTTCTCATTTGAATCAGTTTTAATAATGATTTTTAGCTGATAATCACTCAGTAGACTACTGGTAGCCCAGCATCTCATTTACCTACTGAAAAAAAATTCACAGTAAATAAGTAGATCAGTTATAGTTTCTATTAGTAGGCTCGATGAAAAATATGTAGTCCATAGCATAGTAGTAAATAATCAGCTAAAATGTGTTAATTTTTTCTTTTTATAGTTTGCTTCATGGTGATAGAGTTATTTCTGTTCCTTCTGCTGATTAAGTAAAGCATTAGTGTAAAAATCACATCTGCTTTTTCTTGCTTCATGTCTTCATATCACATCTTCACTTCCCACCGCAGAAATGCTGCCTTAGAATTTGCAACATGGTCATAAAATGTCTAAACATAGGCATCAAATTTGTGCTGGCACAGCATGCATGCTTGCAAATTCCACATATAAGCTGTTGAAGTTTGGAAATGATGTGGTAATTACAACCTCACCAGAGGCCAGAGAGAAACCTTTATCTGGAAAATACAGTAAATCACATTTTGATATAAGTAGTTCTTAATACAGTCAGATCTCTAATTACTTCCTGCCTGTCTGCCTACCTGCAGATAAAACTTCTATCTAGGTCAGTATGAATTATTTGGAGTAAAAGGAGAGAAAACTACAACTCAACAACTGCCCTCACAAAACAAGAACACAGGAAGAAGCAAAAAATAAAAAGAAGACAGAACACAAGAGCTTACTTTTAAAAATAAAATTCACACTTAAGTAGAATAATATGTCTATTTTCGAAAACCTTCCTAACTCAACAACACTGAAAAGTAAACAAATTAAAATATGTGATTTGAATAATTACATTTCAATAAAAGGAAAAAATATTCTACTGAGATGGACTTCTAAACCTGAGATACAGGAGTTCTAACCACTTCACCTTTCTGGGAACAGTAACCTTGAATTCCAAAACTGTATAGAGAGAATTTCACACACCTTCAGGACAGAGTTCCTTCTTGTCTATACAGATTACAAATCAAAATCCCAAGGCCTAGACTCATGATCTCTGAGTGGGTCATTTCATTTTCTCTGTGCTTAATTGGACTAGTAGAAGGGGGTTGTTGAGTATAATAAGCAATAAAATGTGTAAACTCCTTGGATGATTAGGGGCTACATCAATGGGCAATATCCAGTCTTGATCACTCTCAAATGGAGATCTACATATGCTGTAAACAAAAGCCCTGGCAATTAGTTTCTTTTTTCTAACAGTAAGTGTATGAAGCAGCTGCTGTTTGTAAGTCTAGGATTAACATTTAAAAAAAAAAAAAATGCAGTTCCAGAAAGATAGCCACTTGTCAAAGCACTCTGGAATTAAATAGCTGAACTGAGTGAGGGACAACCCCAAGTTGATGGATTTTAGAACTGCAGAAGTCCTTTAAAATCACAAATTCATACAAAATTCTAATTTGCCCTTTTTAAATAACATCACAGCAATTGTAGTGTTAACCAAAATGATATCGACTACCAAGATCTCTTTCTTACATCCTTAAAAAGACACAAAAGATCTGAGTAGATTAGAAAATGATGTTTCATTTTTTACTTCAGGCCCTTTAAGGCAGCGATCGAAGGAGAGGAAGAAATAAAGCCTGTGTTCTAGGTCATCTTCTGCCTCAAACAATTCTGCACATATTGAAAACTTGACAAAACAAAAACCTAAATTGCCCCAGCAATTTTTATCCATTTATTCTTAAAGAATATGTATTCCTAAGCAATTCAAATCTTCACTTGTCTAATTCAACTTATCAAAGTCTTTCTTCAGGCTATGTATTGTTATGGGATATGTCTGATGATTCTTTAAGGAAATAAATGGATTGGTTTTAAGAAAATCAGAATTCACAGAAATGTGATCTAAATGTGCTTATACACAGTCTAATGTTTGGAATGTGATCTCATAAACAAAAGTAGCTATATTTTATTTGTGACAAATTTACTGAATAATAACAATGCTATTAATAATGACCATTATTAATTAAGTACTATATTATGATCAATACCTATATTATCACTACTTGTAAGATTTCTAAGACTTCTGTTCCTGTAAATTCCTTTAAATTTGTTTTATGGGTATCTCTCCAATTCTTATAACATTATAGAAATGTATTTAGTAGATTAAACATAAAATTTTATGGTAGTTAAAACTGACTTAATTGTTTAATGACATGTTTAAAGTTCTACACATGCTTTCAATAGCATATTTCACTAAAATGATTTCTCCCTGGGAATATAAACAATTGATCACTTCCTATTTAGTTACCCTGTAATTTATACAGGACATACAGGATGTCTTCAAACTCAGCAGGCCTGGCTTGAGGAATTCATTAATCACTTGCCCAGTAATTCTGTGTTTACCATTGCAATAATGCCTACTCTTTGCCAAAATTGGCAGTGGGGCTAACACTGAGTGGGAAAATAGATACCATTAAAGCCTTCAAAATATTTGCCATCTGTTTGGAAATATAAATACTGTGGAGATGAATATTAAGGATATTCTATTTTTGATAGGGCCTCTCATGTGAAAGATAAATTAAAATTGTTTAATTTATTTTATAGGTCACCTAGTCTTGATAGGTATACCTCTGCATGTTCTCTCCTGCTCCATGAACAATGTGGTCTTGCTTCTATGCCCTGTATAGTTGTCATTTTCTCTGCTCCTGGTAATGGCCCTATGATGTAATTTTTACCCACTCGAATTCAGAAAAGATGATTTAGCATAACCTTGATGATAAATAATTTTAAGTCTCTTGGAATATTTGTAATTGGACTTAGCTTTCTTCTCATCAGCTCTATGATAAGGATGAACCCCACATGGGCTCCCAACAGTAAGCATTGACATCTAGCCATAAGTAAGCTATCTTAGAGCTCAGCTGCCTGAGTCTTCAGGAGACGACTACCCCATCTGCCACATTGCCACAATGACAGGGAGACCTTGAATGAAAGCACCCAGCTTTTCACATCTATCTTCCCTCTTTCACCTCTGGTACTGTACTATTTTTGTATTATTCTGTAGTTCCTAACTGTTGGAAAAGATACTTATTGTTTTATTAGATGGGAATGTATCCACTACAAATGTGAAGGTCAGGTAGAAACTAGTGTTAGTTAAACACAGAATCCTATGGCTTCAAAAACTGAAAGTCTGTTTACATATCACCCAACACCAGGTACAGAGGCACTTTTGAGAATACAGTCTTGTCCTTTCTCTTCCATCTCTTTGCTGCTTCATCCATGCTGTTTTAACTCATCCCTTATTTCACAGACTCACCCTGCTGACTCTGGATCACAATCTAGCAGCTAGCTTTCCAACTCCCACAGGTAAAACTGTTTCTGTTTTCCAGTACTTTCATCCAAAATCCCTGACTGTTTCTTTCTGACTAGGTTTGAGAAATAAGCTGATACATCACTGCTAACAACTTCTAGGTAAGCTTGCCCAAACCATGTCCTGAGCCATAGAATCTCACATAAATATAAAATAGTTTTTCTGGCCAGGTAAGTAAATCGAAACCCAGAAAAATAAAGTCAGTAATTCGTGAAGGAAGGTAAAGCTGTTTGAATAATAGAGGTATGCAGTAAATATTTGCACTTACTTACACTAAAGTGGTTTCAGTGTTTATCTGATATTCAAATTTAACTGAACATCCAGTTATGCTATTTGATAAATATGGCAATATTGTTAAAGATAATATTTTACTATGTGATGAGTTAATCTTCCCAAGAATGTTAATGAGCATTTCCTAAGTAGATATCCATAATTAAAATGATTATAAATAAATATTGACCAATAATAGTATGAATGACATTTTATACATAACTATCCATTTAAGTCTTTGATTCTCTTGAACTGAATTGTATATATAGTATGAAGTAAAGTCCAACTCATTCATAACTCTGAGACTCTGAGGTAGCTTTTCTAATATAACATTGGATATCAATGGATGCAGTAATTGTGGTGGTTGGGAAAGTATTGTCGAAAGGGAAAAACAAAACAAAAAAGGGAAAAGCAAAATAAAACAAAATGAAAAAAAAACAACTATAATTTATTTCATTTCAGATACATAGGGAGAAGAAATTCTAGAGACCAAGTGAATATAAAAGATAGTGACTACAGTTAATACGGATATATTCTATTCTTTAAAAATGCAAATAGAGCAGATGTTACACATTCTTACCTCTAAAAAATGCCTAAGATAATGTCTTCACTATGTGGCTAGGTTTAGAGAATACACTGTGGTAGCTGGAATGAGAATGGTCCCCCATAGCCTCCTATATTTGGATACTTAGTCCTCAGTTGACTAACTGTTTAAAAAGGATTTGAAGGTGTGGCCTTGTTGGAGGGATTTGTCACTGGGAGTAGGCTTTGAAGTTTCCAAAGCTCAAGGCAGGACCAAAGTTTCTTGCTTTCTACCTGCTGCCTGTGGATCAAGACACAGCTTTCAGCTACTTCTCCAGCACCATGCCTGCCTGCCTGCTATCATGGTGTTCATCATGGTGATGACGGACTAACCCCCTGAAGCTATAAGCAAGCCCCTCAACTGAATGCTATCTTTTATGAGTTGACTTGATCATGGTGTCTTCTCACAGCAATAGAACCATAACTAAGATATTCACTATGTGCACATATTTCAGAATATATGTTACCTAAGTGCATTCATTTTTATCAGTTAACTAAAACTAAAATAGGAAATGAAAATATTCACAATATTTTCATATAAAAATTCATTTAATTTTAAAAGCACTTTGAAATGAATAGTTTCACTATCCTTATACAAAAGAGGAAATTGGGATAATTAATAAGTTTTACATGATTTGATGAAAGAGATCGAAGCTTAGATATAGCCAGGGTCTGTGCTTGCTGAGACCTCTTCCAGCTAATTATTTTCTAGTTTTCTGTACACTGCACTTCATGGGTAGCAAAGCCTTTCTGGTGGAATACATTTTACTTTTAATTTTGCTTATATTTTCCAAACAAGCTTTCCAGGCCTTCCATTTAAATATATACTTGTTCTCTGCAGCTGATTCCAAATGTAGCATCATTTCCAAGTGAGTTAACAAAATTCATTTTCCTTGTTTGTGGGGAACCCAGTATTGCTCATGCCCACAGAGCTTACCAAAAAGACAGTAAGTCTATATTTATTTTTGGAGGATCTTTCTCATCTACTTTCAATAACAATTCTTGCTGTCACTCTACATACTGTGGCACTAGTCCATAATGGGGTCAGATGTTTTATACTGTTTTAAAGCTGTCTAATGTGGCTCTGTTTACATACAGAGAACCTTGTGCTTCCACAAAGAAAGAGTTCAGTTTAGTCACTGACCCTCCTCAGCATGGTACCAATGCCCTGACTCAGTCTACAAGAGGAATTGACTCTCAGAGATGAAGTGTATATTTGATCTCACACAGACAGATGAGAAAAACATAAATTAATTTCTGGTGACCGTTTTTGGCTAAATATTCAAGTAGATGAATTAGATTTTCTCTGTGTCACTGTTCAAATGCTAGGTATCCTAGAAATATTACAGACAAGAAAATTTAAAGTACATTTAACTTCATTTAAATTTCACTTTCCTTTTAATCAGAACATCTTGGTTCCAATTCTGGACTCTCCAGGGAGCATACTTATAAAAGCTCCTTCTGCAGCTCAGTGGTCAACAGAATTAAAGTTGGAAGCTTTGGACTAGATTTATGAAGATATTTTTACATTTTCCAAATAGAGTTTGACATTTCTTTTTTGCTTGTTAAATATTGCTAAAATATGCATAACCTCCTCACAGACTTCCAACCTGTATACTGAAAGAAAGGTAAGTTATCCTAACTCAAATGTATTATGATATAAAAGTATTTGAATAAAACATGGACAGTATAGATATTCATTGTGGTCAAATTATACACCAAATGTACACACATATATACAACACCAAAATAACATTTTAGCTTATTAAACAAAAAATGACCAGTGCCACTTAACAAAAGGAACTGGAAAAAATACATTTAGTGCAATGGGTCATACAGACTCAGCTTGTCAGCTCTCCTCCCAGCACCAGCATTATCTTCACGACACAGAAGGTCATTAAAAATATCTTCTACAAATTTGTTCATGCAGCAATAAAAAAAGACATTCGTGCTTTCTCTGATAGGGAATGTTTCGAGATAAATCTGCATCCCAGAATTTGCCACTGGTCTTGCCAGAGGAGCAAGCACAGCACACCGTGTGTGGTACACTATCTGTGGTACACCATGTGTGGTACACCTTGTGTGGGATACACCATGTGTGGTACACCATGTGTGGTACACCTTGTGTGGGATACACCATGTGTGGTACACCTTGTGTGGTTCACCTTGTGTGGGATACACCATGTGTGGTACACCTTGTGTGTTTCACCTTGTGTGGGATACACCATCTGTGGTACACCTTGTGTGGTACACCTTGTGTGTTTCACCTTGTGTGGGATACACCATCTGTGGTACACCTTGTGTGGTTCACCTTGTGTGTGTTACACCCTGTGTGGTACACCTTGTGTGGTTCACCTTGTGTGGGATACACCATGTGTGGTACACCTTGTGTGTTTCACCTTGTGTGGGATACACCATGTGTGGTACACCTTGTGTGGTACACCTTGTGTGGGATACACCATGTGTGGTACACCTTGTGTGTTTCACCTTGTGTGGGATACACCATGTGTGGTACACCTTGTGTGTTTCACCTTGTGTGGGATACACCATGTGTGGTACACCTTGTGTGGTACACCTTGTGTGGGATACACCATGTGTGGTACACCTTGTGTGGTTCACCTTGTGTGGGATACACCATGTGTGGTACACCTTGTGTGGTTCACCTTGTGTGGGATACACCATGTGTGGTACACCTTGTGTGGTTCACCTTGTGTGTGTTACACCTTGCTGAATCCAGTGTGTTCCTTTCCCAGGACCTCAGCTTACTCCTCAAGATCAGATTGTCAAAGATGGAGAAGACCAACATTTTCTTTAGAAAAAAAGACAATGTGGGAAGTTTGTTTACACAGAAAAAGAAAAATGAAGACACATATAAGAGGATATTATTTGTGTTGCTTATACGTTTGTTTGTTTGGATGCAAGCAGTTACACCCAGGACATTGTAGACACTCGATAATTGTTAAACCATAGAGCTATAGAAATACATTCAGGCTTTATTATTAGTAATTTGTTACTTATTTATTTATACAGGAACTTTCTAAGTTATTCAAGTTGATCTTGAATTTTTTATCCTTCTGTCTCAGTCTCCAGATTCAATGGGACTACAAGTATATACAACATTCCATTATAAGCACATGATAATTAAAATGAAGTTCTTAACTCTCTGCGTTATGATTACCATGCTACTTTGTTAAATATATATATAATGTGCCCTCTCCGTATGAACTGTTCTGTGTATCCATGGATGGAGCAGAGAAAAGAATAAAGAACATTTAAGTCAATCCTTTATGAACACAGTTTTGTATACATTTATATGAAAGTGATATTTTAAATGGTATTTATAATTTTAGTATATTTTCCTGAAGAATAATGCTTAAGAACTCATCCCATACACACGAGTTTGAGTCTTGACCTGGTCACTTATGAAGTGTCCATGAATTAATAAACTCTTCATGTATTAGTTAAATTGACACTTACATTACATATGACATTTGATAATTCATTATTAAAATTAATGCCTTTATTATAAGAAAGCATGTCAAGTAAAGATGTTACTATGTAAAATTCAGAATGGACATTAATTTCTATTATGAAACAGACTTACATAAATGTTTCATTTCAAGTTTGTCTTTTCCGGCTATGTCTCCATCTGCTCTACTTAGAGCTGCTCTTCCTTAGAAAGTTTAGGAAACTCTGAAAAAAGAAAAGGTTGACTTTATTTTTTTCTCTAAGCATTTTTATTATCTAGTTTTTGCAGTCTTGCTATTATAAGTTTTACCATTATCTTGTCGTTGAATAATGTTGTTAAAACCCAGAATAGACCAGGTCTGATAAAATGATTAGTGATCGCTGTTCTGTGATAAAACAGAAATGAACTCAGGGAGGAAGGAACTTCACTGCACAGGTTACCATCCCTCATGAGGGGGAGTCAGGGCAGGAACTCAGACAGAAACTGAAACACAACCTACAGAGGAACACTGCCTACTGATTTGCTACACTGGCTTGGTCAACCACTATTGTTATACTCCTCAAGCCCAAGTGCCTATGGATGGTTCCATCACAGTGGCCGGGGCTCTCCTGTATCAAGTAACAATGACCAAAATGCTCACAGGCATCAGCACAAGCCAGTGTGGTCTAAACAATTCTTTAGTGGATGTCCCCTTATTATAAATGACTCTAGGTCTGTGTATGTTAACAGCTAGAGCTGACCATGACAATAACTAAACTGCAAATTGAGAAACAAGTTACATAACAAAATGTCTAATCATTCATTCAAAACAGGACAAATAAGGACCTAATGGATTGTAAAGTCTTACTTTGTCATAAGAAACCTACTCTTTTATTTTGTAAAATAATGAATAGACAAAAAATACTCTCTCAACTTTTTAAATTAATTAAATTTGTTCTTAGATAACTTCACACATGGACACAATATATTCTCATTCCTGCCCTCTCCTGTCTCCCCATAAGCCCTATTTACTCCACATCTTTTCACAAATCTCTCTCTCATGTTCATGTCCACTTGCTTTGCGACCAGTTAGACTTAACCAGGGTTATCTGTGTGATCATGCACTTGGACCTATCCATTGGTGACTAGTGGACTCTGTGGTGCATATACTACAGCGGTAGGTATATAAACAGTAGCCAGGATTGAAACATTAAAGGAGAGAACTCTGTGAGTCCCTACCTGTTCTGACTAATTATTGACATGCTAGTCTTTGTGGTCCCACTGTAGTAATCATCATTTTTGTGATGTAATGATTCCAATAGTTGTATCAAGTCTACAAGATGGTACTTTCAGCCCTTCTCCCCATCTTCCAGCCAGTACTAACTTCCCATCCTTTTTTCAACAGTGGTCCCTGAACCTTAGAGGACATTCTACAAATATGTTGTTTAGGCTCAGCCCTCAACTGTCTCTTATTCTCGGCAGCTTGGGCAGCCATGAATGACTGCATTAACTCCCAATATAATGTAAATATGGGTTTCTCTGATTAAGGCTGGTAAAGCTTCTGTCTATGACATAATTGAAGATATTTAAAAGGCAGTTTGATGATGTGTCTGTTTAAACAACAGTAAGAAGAAGCAGCATTTATTTAAGATTTAAAATACCTTACTTGCAGATATTATTCTTTAAAGTATCAGAAGCCAAATCTGTTCTGCCATCTGAATTATTACAGAGGAATCAAAGGTTACTAGAAAGGGCATTGACTCAGAACAAAAAGACTTTCATAATTTAAATGTTAATGGCAGTAGGTTACACTATAATTAAATCACAGGTCCTCAAGCTTCACTGTCTGTTGCCTAATATTTTCCACATTCATCCCCACTAGGGATTTAGCATGGTTATTAGCACTAACAAATTGCAATCATTATTAGCTAAGGCTTCTTTTCTTGTGGCCTACAAGTCACTGTCAACTCCAAAGTTGTCTCCTTAGTGAACATTTTTCTTCCTTTCCCCCAAGTTTGGCACCACAAAATATACTGTAATATATTTCTTAAACATGTTAGTATATTAATTTATACTGATTGTAACCTATGTATGTGTTTTTCTTTTCCCTTCCATCTTTGACACTAATAAAAGATAATGGCATTTTCTTAGTTCTTGCAAGGGTACACTTTGCTATAATTTCAAATCCTAATTTTAAAAGTAACACAGATGTTTGTGTCACAGGAGTCACAGAGTAGTATATGTAGGGGATTCACCTCTTTGCTAAAATAACTTAATATAGATAAGGAAGGACAAACGAATACAATTTTCAGAAGTACTTGAAATTTATCTCTTTTAGTTACTTAATCTCTTTCAGGATATCACTGAACATTGATCATACTATTTATCTCAGAGGAAGCTGATATTTTGATATTCATAAGTCCCTACTGCTTCCTAGAAGGAAAGAGACGGCATTTGGCCCATCATTCACATCCTCCCTCACTTTCTCTGTCACTAAGAACATAATAAATTCTTATCATTAGAGGTTCTGGCAGCAATGGTTCCTGAAGCTCAATGGATACACCTACTCTGAGTTTTTCCTATACATTTTCATCCAACTATGATATTTCCATGATTTTTGTTATGGAGCTAAAGCAACTTACTAAAACAACAAGAATATCCTTTGAATTTTAAGTACACAATAATATAAAAACAATTTCACTTTCAAGAACATGGAAAGGTTCGTGTCAAAATGTGAACTGATTTATGTTAAGTATAAGTCACTCAACTGTCTCATATTTTTCTACTCCATTGGTTATCCTCAATATCACATTAATAATTTCTTCATATCACATTAATATTTTCTTTGAGTTTGAACGCTTGCATTGCTCTTTGTGTCAGTAATGTTTTATAACCCACATTATTTGGTAGGTTTCATGTAAATGGGGATTTGTTTCAGCTTCATCAAATATTAGTTCAACTATCGGCATATATTGAGTGCTTTTTGGGTCAAGCATCTCACTGAAAACTGGGAGCAAGATGTTACCTACACTATCTACATTCTCAAGAAATTTTTATTGTCAAGCAGGCACTGTAGCTAGAGTTTTCCTGCCTTGCCCACAGTCAGGACAAATCTTTGTCACCCACCAGTCCCACAGCCGCTCAGACCCAACCAAGTAAACACAGAGACTTATATTGCATACAAACTGTATGGCCGTGGCAGGCTTCTTGCTAACTGTTCTTATAGCTTAAATTAATCCATTTCCATAAATCTATACCTTGCCACGTGGCTGGTGGCTTACCGGCATCTTCACATACTGCTGGTCATGGCGGCAGCTGGCAGTGTCTCCACCTCAGCCTTCTGCTTCCCAGTATTCTCCTCTCTCCTTGTCCCACCTACTTTCTGCCTGGCCACTGGCCAATCAGTGTTTTATTTATTGACCAATCAGAGCAACAGATTTGACATACAGACCATCCCACAGCAAGGCACAGTCATGCAAATAGTGTACTTGATTGTGACATTAATCACATACCCAGGTTTGGAATCATCTAGGAGGCCCATGCTTCTGGGTGTCTGTGGGGATGTTTCCACAGAGGATTGAGGAAGGAAGGCCAAACTCTGAGTGCACGTGCCACACACCCTGGGCTAGGGTCCTAGACTATCTAAATCCAAGAGAGCAAACTGAACACCAATATTCATCTCTCTTTGCTGTGAATGTAATATAAATAGCTACCTCATTGTCCTGTTATCACTGTTACAGCACACATGCCAGCACCTCTTCCCAGATGAAACGCTCCGAAACCTCTGACTCTGGTCCCCAACAAGCCCTTCCTTCTTTAAGGACCTGCTGTCTATTCTTTTGTCACAACAATAAGAAAAGTGACTAATGCTCACTCTCACAAGTAAAATTACAGAGTAGAACTTAGCACTTAGTGCCAACTGCCGAGCTCTTTCTCTGCTCCATAACTGTGAAGCCATTCAGAAAATTTAAGCTCTTCATTTGTAAAACAGGTGAAAATATAATGTGTGTGATATTTACAAGTATTTACTCATATTTGTAAAACATTAACTATTAAATAATTGATAGGATATCTCAGAAAATACTCACTGTGATTATTAGTAGAAAATGTTAACTATTATTATATCTTCATAAAACTGTTTAATTAAGGGTAATAGCAAAATTACAGCAAAACTTAATGTTTAATTTTGGATACAAATTTCAAGTTAACAACTTGTTGTAAAGGGGGCACAAAGTGATGCAATTACCTACAGTCTGTAGCTATTTTTTTGTAAAATCCATAGCTAAAAAAAGGGAATTTTAGAGAAATTAGTAATAGTTAATGATGAAATACTGATATAAAAGTAATACCACTCTCCCATTCCTAACAAAATAATTGTTTCTAACAAAAGAAGAGACAACAGAGTGTATGGTTGATAGAGAGATCTACAAAAGAAGAATCATGCTCTTCCCATGGAAAACCAGGCTACATCATTATTAAGTGTGAAAACCAGGTATTTTTAAGTATTATAAATAGTATTATCAAAATTAAACCCAAATGTAAAAAAATAGGTAATATTTGAAGCTTTTAAGGAAAGGCTTATGTCAATTTAATGCCATCAAAATGATACAGCAGGAGTATGGCTCCTATTACTGGAAAAATGAATTATTTACACAGTTTTAAGGGAATGAAACTGAAGAAAGCAGGAGTTGAATGGGTTAATAATGGAGTAACAGAGACCCAAGTAACATTAAAGTCAACTTGTAAACTGAATATCTGTGGCTACTCAGATACTTTTGACACATTTCAAATATATACACGAATAGGAACTAAATATCAGAGACACTGTTAACATTCCTAAATAAATGATAATGAAATTGTTAAAATGAAGACAATGTTTCATGATTTTGATAAATATGTACAGAATTGCATAGGAGTGGGATTGCATAGGCCATTCCATTAAGGAATTATGGAAAAGTATAAAATGACTGTGTTGGGAGCCCAGAGAATTACTGAATCTGGGTAGCATGCATAAGGTGTTCTTTTACCTTCTTCTTTTTACTTTGTGAAGCATAAATCTAATTAATCTTATCAACAAAAGCCAGGAGTCAAATATTGAGGTAATAACCTGAGGTCAGAGAAGCAGAGGAGTAGTCACTAATGACTTCTTACCTCTCCAAATCCTCAGATCAAAAGAGCCAAGATCCTGTCTCCACCTCCTGAGTGCTGATATTAAAGACGTGAGCCTCCTAGGTGCTGGGATTAAAGCATGAGCCTCCCAGATGCTGGGATTAAAGGTGTGTGCCACCACTGCCTGGCATCTATTGTTAACTACTGGCTAACTCCACCCTCTGATGTCCAGGCAAGCTTTATTTGTCAGAAACATAAACAAAATATCATTCAACATTTTCCCCTTTTGTCTAATTAAAAAGGGTACGTTTTAACTAACATAGAAAAAATAGATACAATAACTGTACAATATATACAGTAAATAATTACACTAACAATGTCTAGTTCATTAATATTTGACAAAATCAGAGAAAATGCTCCATTATCTATCCTATCTCGGTAAGTTCCAAGTGTTGTACCTAATTCACTTTTTATCCTATCTTGCATTATCAACCCAAAATTATCTTTTTAATGTCTCTCAACCTTATATACTTTACACCTCTTTAATGAGTTTCTTTTCTGAGTCTGCTAACAAGGATAGCTATAATGGTAACTATCTGGTCTTCAACTCCATCAGAGTCCTGAGAAGGATATAATCTTACCCACATAAACAGGAAGTACAGAGCAAACAACTTCCAAAATTAAGAAATGACAGAAATAGTTAGATGCCTGGAAAGTCACCCAAGGTTCTTCTGCAACTTTGAGGCATCCATCTATGGCTCACAGGTCTAGAAAATCTGACAGACTTTTCTGTGAAGCAGGATTTTTGAAAGACTGTCCCACATTGTCTTGGCAAGTTTTGGCAGTCACTTTCTTTTGTGTCCTGCTTGTCCAATTTGGACAGCATACTGTCAGCAGTCAAGGCAAGGACAATTTCTTGCACAGTGGCTAACTTTTGCCACAAAGACAGTAAATTCTAAATGGAGTTTCTTTGATGCCCATTATCTTCTCTGAAGTAGATTGGTGCTGCCAGAAGAAGATATGTCTCATTGTCATAAGAAAACTTATATTATTAAAAAATCTTAAATGCCATATTCTATAGATCTCTGAAGTGTTTGAAGACTGCTTGCCTCTCTAAAAATATATCACTGTTTGACCTTGAAAGCAAACTTAACATGACTATACGTTTGATTGTAATATGTGACTAACTACTAACTTGCATTTCTTTATTACCCTAAATAGTTTGTAATAATAACTTTGAAGGACTAGAAATTTACATTACATTGTTTTATGAGCTGTATAAGTACAATACTTTGAACAAGAGTAGAAACATATGTACAATATGTTCTAACAAAAATAACCTTAAATCTGTATCAATATACAAAAATCCATATCAATATAAAATATTTTAAACTAGTAGAGCTTTTATGGCTTAATAATAGATTCAATAATCTATCATTTTATCTTATCATTTCCATATCATAAATACAATATAACAAAAATAACCTCATATTTGTATCAATATATAAAAATTCAAGCCAATGTAAAATATTTAAAACTAGTAGTTGTTTTTTTTAGTTTAAAAGTAGATTCATCAATATATACTTTTATCCTATTTCTATATACCCCCTTTTTCTTTTTAGAACAAGATTCCTGAATCAAATCTCCTTTGTTCATTTTTTTTTTTACCAAAACAACTTTATTTTGTATTGTATTGTATTGTATTGTATTGTATTGTATTGTATTGTATTGTATTGTATAGTATTGTATTGTATTGTATTAAGGTATTTTAACCAAATACCCTAAATGATGACAAATATTCATAACCCATTGAATGACCAAAACCCACTCACCCCAGCTCTTGGGAGTATGGGTATCATGTTCTTAAAATTAGTTCCTGTTGTCTAGGGGTGATGGCATTTTTAAGAAACCCTGAAAAAACTGGGATATTTGTAAAGTCCTGAGAGGTAGCTGTATCATTTGTTATCCAGGCTCTGTGTGATGGGAAAGTACACAGCTTGTCTCAAGTCTTGGATAGAGTAGTCTATGAGGCTGAATCATCTCAGGCAGCCACATTGAAATTGTCCTGAGCAGTTTGTAGTCCAAAGATGATCTCTAGGTGGTGTTTGCCAGCTTAACGGTATTGTCATAGTCCAGGTGGAATCATCGTTGTGGGGTCCCATTATACTTGAGACTTCAAAGATCACAGTTAAGAATGGTAATCGTTCTCTGATAAAAACTTAAACATTTTAAATGTCATATGCAGCAGATCTCATAGAAGTTAAAGGACCATAATATGTTATATACACCCAGAGTACAAAACCTTATTTCTTAGTTACCTTATAGAGACTCAAACCTGAAATCATGTACATGAAGCTAGATGAAGCTTTTTTCTAGAATTAGTTAGTAATCTATATGACCATGAATATCATGACAAAAGTTTAATATATATATAAATTTATAAATTTTGATATATTTATTACCTTAAGAAAAGTTTTAAAGAGTCAAAATAAAACCAAAGGATTATGAAATTGATAGCAATAGAATTGTCCCTTAATTTTGGTTTTTCTCCTGTCCCATTTCAGGTGGCTCTTCTGACATGAGACAGAGATTTTAGATTTTCTTTTTAACAAGCTTGCTTGGGTTTAATAAGGAGAGAGCCATGCTCCAACTCCAAAGCCAGTTTTAAATTTTTATTTGAACTGGGACTACAAAAAGACCATTTGTATTATGTGTCTATAGAGAACAGCACAAATAAACATTTGGGAAGATTTATTAAATTTTATCCTGTTGGAAATATAAAATACCAATAGACCAATTTCCTCTTTTTCTTGTGACATTTTATCTGGATGATTCATCCTTTTTCTTCTGCTGTCTCATTTGTCCAGTTGTCTTCAGATTCCTTAGTCTTCATTATACTGGAAAGACAAAAACAAAACCCTGCCCGAACCCTGACTTTGAGAAGTTTCCCTTTTGGCACATGATCAAATGAAAAGCATTTGTTAATCTTATAAGTTAGTTTAGGTTGAATGGCCATGCTGGTTGATAAACTATCATCTCTTCTAATCAAAAGGACTCTCTTTATCAATTTTGATGGTATCCATAGCTTTTCTTCTCCTGTAGAAACAAAAGCAAAACCTCTTACCCAATGTAACACATTCCCTGGTTTCTGTTCTGAAATTAACATATTGTTACATATATACCGGTTGATTTAATTCAGTAGGTTTTTTTTTTAAATATCTAATCTCTCTCTACAGCTGTCATTCCTTTCTTGTTAGCATTTAGAAAATTTAAAGTTAATAAAGCATTATATAATCTATCTCTGGGGGGTCTTTACTACCCCTTTCTGCTTATTAAGCATATCCTTTAGCGTTTAGTTAGATCTTTGTATAACTGCTTGGCCTGTAGGATTGTGTGGTATACCTGTAATATGCTTTATGTTGTAATATGCAAAAAAAAAAACAGTTTCATTTTACAGGAGACATATACTGGAGCATTGACAGTCTTGATTTGTACAGGTATACCCATGATGGCCATAACTTCTAACAAATGTGTGACTACAGAATCAACCTTTTAGAAACTCAAAGCAGTTGTCCATGAAATCCTGAATATGTATCTATGGTGTGGTGTACATATTTTAATTTTCCAAACTCTGCAAAATGAAATATCCATTTGCCAAATTTTATTTCTTCATGTACCCTTTCTGCATGCAATGGAGTTTGGTTATACATGGAGCAAGTAGGACATTTTCTTATAATTTCCTTGGCTTGTTTCAAAGTGATAGAGAAATCCTTTTTCAAACCCTTGCTATTGATATGGCTTTTTTTAAAAAAAAATGAAATTATGAGGCTTATAGCACATTTCCTACCAACAGTTGATCAATTTCATTATTACCTTGTACTACAGGGCCTGGAGACCCATATGTGATCTAATATGTGTTATATATAAGGTATGACTTCTATTTCTGATTTTTTCTTGTAACTGAATAAATAACAAGGTCAATTCTGTATCATCTGGAATAAGTTCAGCAGTTTTAATATGTTAAACAACTCTTCCTGCATCTTGAGAGTCAGTGACTATGTTAAGAGGATCTATAAAATCCATCAATACCATGAGAATATCATATAATTCTGACTTTTGAAAAGAATCATAAGGTCTTTGAACCACTTTATTCAAATTTCCTCATTCATAACCTGCCTTTCTTGATTTGTTTGCATCTGTAGAGAATGTAGGGGCTCCAGAAGTTGGTGTTCACCATACAATGTGAGAAAGGATCCAGTTAGTTCTCTTTATAAACTGAATTCTCTTGGTTTTGGAATATTTATTGTTAATCTCGCCCAAAAATTACTGTAAGCTCTTTGCCAGTATTCATTTTCTGTCAATAAAGAGGATATTTCAGCAGTAGTAAAAGGTACTACAATTTTTGCTAGATCTGTTCCTGGTAACTGACAATGTCTCAATTTTCCCTTTAGAATCAGTTCAGTAGCTTTTTCTACATAGGTCTTTAATTTTTTACTCTGTGAGATAAAAGTATCCATTCTAAGATATTATCTTCTCTCTGCATTAAAATTTCTATAGGGCAATGTGTAGAAGGTAAAATAACATAAATGTAATCAAGCTCTGAAGCCAAACTATCTGCATGTGTATCCTGTAATTTATTTTTTGCCAAAGCCAATTCTCTCTCAGCTTCAGCTGATAATTTTCTTGAACTATTTATGTCCTTGTCACCTTGTAAGGTTTAAAACAAATTACTTAGTTCTTGAGTTAATTGTGGGCCAATGTCTCCCAGTAATTTTTGAAAGTCATTAAGAATCTGCAATTGATCTTTCCTGAATTCCTGACCTTTTTGGGTTGAATTGTTTGTAAACCTATTTTATATCCTTGCTAATTAATAGAATCTCTCCCTTGTATTTTTTTCAAAAGCAATTTGTAATTTCCAACATGACAAAATTTTTTTGATTTCTTCAAACATTTTCTCTCATCTACCTACCATTTCAATCAGCTAGTGAGATACCGTCCATATAAAGATAACTATAAGTATTGATTTAGGAAACTGTATACAAATCATTTCCTGTGGCTGTCAAACAAAATATTGGCATGGACAGGGCTATTTGACATCTTTTGTGGGAGAACCTTCCATTGATATTCCTCAATAGGCTAAGAATCATTATAACTAGGCATCACAGAAGGCAAATTTTCTCTATCTTTTCTTTGTAAAAGTATAGTGAATATAAATCAATAACCATAATAGACCATCCTTTAGGTAATAGAGAAGGCAGGGGAATTCCTGGGTATAAAGAGTCCATTGGCTGAATCAACTTATTAATAACTTTTAGATCTGTTACCACTCTCCATTTTCCAAATTTCTTCTTAATAACAAATACTGGAGAATTCCAAGGACTGTTTGTTTCTTCAATGTGTTGAGCATTTAGCTGCTCCTGTACCAGATATTCTAAGGTCTATAATTTTTCTGATGTCAAAGGCCATTGTTTCATCCAGACAAGATTATCAGTCAACTATTTTAAAGGCAGGATTGTTGGTACCTTTGAAAGATCAATACCTGTTGTGCCGTGTTTTTGTACAACCTGAATGGTTGGTGACTGTTCTTTATAATAACTTTTAATATTTTTCCCAGAAAAATACATTAGTTTATGGTTTGTTTCTGAGGTTTGAAGAGTGTTAGTCTGAGTATTCCATTGCTGTAACAAATCACATCCCCATAAATTCATTGCTATATTAGCAACATATGATTTTAATTTTCCTCTTTGTCATTCTGGCCCTGTACATTCAACTCATCACACTTGGTTTTACCTGAGATAAAGTTCCAATTCTTTTTTTTTTTTAAAAGATTTATTTATTTATTTATTTATTTATTTATTTATTTATTTATTTATTTATTTATTTATTATACAGTGTAATGTCTGCATGTATCCTTGCAGGCCAGAAGAGGGCACCAGATCTCCTTACAGTAGGTTGTGAGCCACCATGTGGTTGCTGGGAATTGAACTCAGGACCTCTGGAAGAACAGCCAGTGTTCTTAACCGCTGAGCCATCTCTCCAGCCCCAAAGTTCCAATTCTTAAAAGCTGAATATTTACCTCCTGAAGAGGCCAATTTGGATGCCAAGATTCTCGTGTAATTATTGTTATATCTGCCCCTGCAGCTACAAAACCTTAATTGCAATGTCATTTATTCATTCCTTCTGCTTTGGCCTTTTGTCATTTATAGAAGTGTGCCAAAATATTCACTTTGTGGTTTGTCCTGTCATTGTTGTTTTATCTTCTAAAGCTGTTCTATCATCAGAGCAATATGTTTTTTTACAGTAGGCATTAGGTCCTTTAATTGCTCTGCGGAGGCGTTTCCCCCATAGAGACAGGGGAGAAGAAAAGAGAGCAGAGGAGATGCTGCCAGCCACTGCCATGAGAAGCAAGATGTAAAGTACCAGTAAGCCACAAGCCACGTGGCAAAGTGTAGACTTACATAAATAGGTTAATTTAAGATATAAGAACTAAATAACAAACAGCCTACCATGGCCATAGTTCACAAATATTAGCCTGTGTGTGTTTATTTGGGTCCAAGCAGCTGTGGGGCTGGTGAGTGAGAGAGATTTGTCCTGACTACGGGCATAGTTTGTGAGCTTCTATTCTTTGCATGGAGGTCAATGACACCTAGAAATAAGCTGTAATGAGAATACTTATACCTAAAAGACTGGCAGATATTGAGAATAATATTCAGCTCTACTATTATGTAACATAGTGGTTATGTAAAAGGTTGGGCTTAGCAGTGGAGGAAAAAGAATCAATTTCTCCATCAGGGTCAGCTTAAAGACATCAAAATTACTACTCTTTATATGGTGAAGTTGGTACTGGATAAGTGTGGCTTAAGTGTGAGAATCTAAGAGGGTTTAAGTGCTTACTGCTTACCTGAGATAATCTGAGTTTTAAAAGAACACAAATAGATCCAAGCTTTTATCTTCCACTGGATCTTTATCAAAATGATATAAGGAGAACAACCATGTTTGATTAATATTTTAAAGGATTATTAAAATAAATTAGAAGAATCACATAATGAATGGGAATTATTCTTGGAGCCTCTAACATCTTCCACATCCCTAATACAGCATGCAGAACCAGCAGAAAAAGAAGATTTTGAGGGGAAGATGTTGCTGAAATAATTGGAGTCACACACACTCAAAACTTTTAAACAGAGCAGGCATCTTTTAAAAAATAAGTTAGTCCTAAATATAAACTGTGTAACTGAAAATGTAGACTGCAGCATTGGAGAAAACTAATTTTAAATGGAATTAACTTGTAAATGAGCAGCAACACCCCTGATAGACATCACAGGCTAATAAGTAAAAGATTTGGATTTTTTTAAACCAGGAATTGGTTACTCTTTTTTGGAGTTATTGTCCAGTAAGATCTTACAAACCCCCCAAACATTACTGGTGGTTGCCAACACTTTTGGTTATGCTACAGATTTTCAGAGTAAGACTCTGTTGTTGAAAACATCACATACTCAAGACACAGAACATGGAGATATCAAGGTTGTACTGATAGGGTAACTTCATTTACTGTCTAGCTTTTATACTGATGGAAGGTGCTACACATGCCAACAAAGAACAAAAATAATTACCAGTCTTACTCTGTTATAAAACATGTGAGTTGCAATTACTACTGTTCAGACATGGTTTGTTCATGAGTGTAGTAGTGACACAAACATATGGGAGAAACCAAACACATTCTAATTGATTTAAGTCCTGCTCTACAAGATGAAATCCATTACTTCTTCCATTATCTGGCAAGAACTTGCGGCTAGATTGATCATAGATCCTACTAGAAGTAGATTTATCATGGACCGTCCTAGAAGAGGGCCTACTATTATTCTGCCAGGTGACTTGTCTTTATACACATAAATTAATGCCTCCTTGACCCTATCATAGAAGTATCTATTTGCAGCAGATGACAAAAACTGCAGACACATACAACTGGTCAAGTTACAGAGAGTAATAGGCCACAGAGTTCTTATATATGAATTGGTTATCTCTGTCACATACCCCTCCAAAGGCTCAGGGGTAATTTTCAAGAGAATTTTGAAAGAATGTAAGAAATAGAGGGAGAGAATTACTACAAAGAAACTGTCCTCCAGACATAAAAGGGCAATTGATGATATGAGCTCACAGTGGTTGTAACAGCATATACAACAACTCAAATCTCAAGCTAGACCCAACCACAACATGGAAAGTGATTGTGGGCATGAAGTCCCCCTTCTAGCAGAGGAGCTACTGCAATAGATGGCTGCTATGAGACAGAGAGATGAATTTTTTATAGTAGTCCTGGTATGTTAACTAAACTCCAAAGAGAGGCTACATATCTCAAATATGGGCCGCATAAATTAGAATTGATGTGACTTTTAAAAAGAGAGAAACAACACAAAATCATTTTGTGGGTTAGGGTTGTATCTGGGAAGAGTATGTAGAGCAGGCTGCATGATCAAAACAAATTGTATAAAGTCTTCAAGAAAAAATGAGAAAGAAAAATTGGTGTAAGCAGATTCCTTACAAAAGAAGAAAACACTTTGAAAATATACTTAACATTATATATCTGTAGGAAATTGAACTCCTATTAGAATTACTAAAATATAAATACTAACAATTCCAAATATTGGAGAATTACAGAAATGGGAATAGTAGAAATTTGGAACACAGTTTGACAATTTCTTATAAAACTAAACTTTATATAAAAAAGAATATAATGCAGATGTTCATGGGTATAATAAAATTCTAAATATTTAGCATTAAAATAATCATATCAAATAGAAATAGGTAGATAGATAAGTAATATGTAACTAGAAGCTATTATACCATATTTTATTAAATCCAAATGTTTAAATTGAGTTTCAAACAGTCCATATTAATCCAAATCATTCAAGAAATAAATAAATTTTAGAAAGTAGAGAATGACAAATTCTCCTAGGCTGAAAAAAATACCAAAGTTCCTACAAGCACTCATTTCTTGATGAAATGAAACACAATTTTTGAATGTTTCAGTTATTAATAATATCAAGAAATATCTGATAATGTTTACTCACTACAATGCTATTCCAAGTGGCAATAATTTTCACCAGTCATTCTAAATCTAAGTTACTACAATGATGAAAAGATATAGAATTACCAGTGATCTAAAGGATCCTTGGAATTGTCATTTTCCTCAATGATTTAATCTCATCAAATAATAAAAGTATCACTGAAGAATGGAATTTTATGGAACGCAAAGATAATTTATTTCAACTGCCACTCAGTGGTATGAGTATTAAAAGTATTTTGGCAAAATGATGAATCATTTCCTTCAGGTCCACATATCTTTAGAATATGCTTTTACAAGATAGTCTACTGACAATTCATAGAAATGAGGACCAAAGCAGAATCCAAATTTTAAAAAAATTATCATTGAAGTTTCATGCCACACAAAAACAGTAGTATGGGATTTTAGACACATTACAACAAAGGATAACTTTATACATCAAATAATTCAAAATTTGTACACTAAGAGTTTATAATATTTTTTGTTAATGTTCAAGTGTTTTGAATGTCTGAATTATGTTGGATGGTGATATTATGTTTTAAGTATTGCTATCACTAAAACTGTCTAAAATCCACACATAACTTTTCACACTGCTGCATGAAAGATTCTCTAACTAAACAGGCTGCTTAACCAATTTCATGTTTTAAGATAGACATATGACCAAAATGGTATTCTTATTATGACTATCTACCCGTTTTTCTTTATATAATTTTTAAATCCTTAGAAACACATCTTACATTTATTTAAATATTTGTCTATTTCCAACTATACTGCAAAGCTTTATCAGTATTGCACCTGTAGAGTGCAGTATGAGAAAATGCTTTGCCCAGAGAATCACATTAATATTTATTGGAAGAGTAAATATTTAATATTGATTGTCAACTTGATAGAATAAAGAATCATGTAGGAGACAAGCCTTCAGGCATGTCTCTGGGGAATTACTTAGATTAGCTTAATTGAAATGGGAAAACCCATCTTAACTGACTTTAGTGTTATGTTTCTCATTAATTGTTAAATAATTCTACTTATAGATTTCACATAAGTGACAAAATAAACAAAATACATTGATTTTCATTTTTTCTAAATTTTTATAGCTCTCTTCAATCCTGTTACCATATATTAAATAAAATTTTAATTCCTTAACTATTTACTGGCATAATGAAACAATGTGTCACTTCTAGCAAACCAAGCACCTAAATTTTGTAATAACAATTTTTTTTTTCACATTAGACAAATATTCATCACTACAAACTGCTTAACATCATGTACTAGCACCTACAATATATAAATTTTTAACTGTTTCCCTTACTATTCTCTCTTCTCATGGGTGATCATGCTGATGTAATATGATTATGGGCCTATAAATATTAAAAGTTTATTTGACTGAGACCTTGGCATATCACAAAAAAAACATTTGTTTTTTAAAGCATAAAATGAAATCTTTGCCTATATGAACTCTATAGCTCAAATTTTTCACTCTTAACCACAGGACTATGCTATGTATTTACATCTTCTACATGAATTTTAAGATGTATTTCTTCATTTATATGAAAAATTGTACTGGAATTTTGATTCAGGTTTATATTGAATATCTATTTTGTTTTTGGTCAGTGGTTAATTTCACTACATATATTCTACAGCTCCATGCACAAAGGAATTTTTCCCAATTTCTAATGTCTTCAATTTCTTTATTCACTATTTTAAAGTTTTCATTGTAGAGATCCTTCCTTTCCTTGGTTAAGTTTATTCCAAGATTTTTTGTTTTTGTTTTTTTTTTTTGGATGTGTGTGTTACTCTAGAAGGGGACAAAGAGTTAAATAGTCCAAGAGAATTATCAGCCGAAGCTGAGAAGGAATTGGCTCTAGTAGAAAAGACAATTCGAGAAGTACATGTGGATTGTGTGGATCCAGAACTTAAATGCATTCTTTTCATATTCCCCTCCAGACACTCCCCAACAGGTATTTTGATGCAGAGGGAAGATATTATATTGGAATGGATATTCCTACCATGTAAACCAAATAAGAAATTAAAGACTTATATAGAAAAGATCTCTGATTTGATCCAAAAAGGTAAACTAAGACTTTGCCAGTTGACAGGAATGGACCCAGCAGAAATTGTAGTACCTTTAACTAATGAGGAAATTTCATCACTATGGAAAGATAATGAATACTGTCAGAGAGCCTGCAGTAACTTTTTGGGAGAGATTAACAACCACTATCCCAAAAGCAAGAGAATAGAATTCATAAAGAAGATTGAATGGGTCCTTCCTCACATTGTATGACAAATGCCAATTTCTGGAGTCCTCACATTCTATACTGATGCAAATAAATCAGGGAAAGCAGGATATAAATCAGGAGACTTAAGTAAAGTGGTAAAAAGTCCATGCAGCTCTGTACAAAAGGCAGAACTGTATGCCATTCTTATGGTACTGATGGAATTCACAGAACCCCTAAATATAGTCACTGACTCTCAATATGCAGAGAGAGTTGTTTTACAGATTTAAACTGCTGAATTTATTCCTGATAATACAGAATTAACTTCGTTATTCATACAATTGCAGGAAATCATCAGAAAAAGGGAACATCCTATATATATAACACATATCAGATCCCATACAGGTCTGTCAGGACCTCTAGCACAAGGTAATGATGAGATTGATCAGTTACTAATAGGTAATATGCTAGAAGCCTCAGAATTTCATAAGAAATACCATGTAAATAGCAAGTGTTTGAAGAAGGATTTCTCCATCACTTGGCAACAGGCTAAGGATATTGTGAAAAAATGTCCTACTTGTTCCATCTATAACCAAACTCCATTACCTGCAGGGAGCAATCCAAAAGGTATACAAAGAAATGAAATTTGTCAGATGGATGTGTTTCATTTTGCAGAATTTGGAAGATTAAAATATGTACATCATACCATTGACACCTATTCAGGATTTCAAAGGGCAACTCCTATGAGTTCTGAAAAGGCTGATTCTGTGATTACACACTTATTAGAAGTATTAAAAGTAATGACCATCTTGGGAATACCTGTACAAATTAAGACAGACAATGCCCCAGCATATGTCTCCAATAAAATGAGACAATTCTTTGCTTATTACAACATAAAGCATGTTACAGGTATACCACACAATCCCATAGGCCAAGCAGTCATAGAAAGATCCAATTGAACTTTAAAGGATATGCTAAATAAACAGCAACAGGTAACAATGACTCCTAGAAATAGATTTCATAATGCTTTATTAACCTTGAATTTTCTCAATGCTGATGAGAAAGGAATAACAGCTTTGGAAAGACTTTGGATGACAGACAAAACTCCTGAGCTAAACCAACCAGTTTATTTCAAGGATGTGCTGACCTCAGAATGGAAACCTGGATATGTTCCATGTTGGGGAAGGGGTTTTGCCTGTGTTTCTGCAGAAGAAAAGCTATGGATACCAACAAAATTAATAAAAATTCGATTCGAACAGGAAAAACCCCTTGATGAGGAGAAGTAAAAGATCATCCACCAATGTGACATCTCTACAAGTTGTAAGAAAAATTTAACAATCAAAGGTTGGGGTAGGGTTCTGTTTTTGTCTTTCCAAGATAATGGAAATACCCACCTTCCAAAAATAATAAGGTCTTGGATATCCGGATGTTTACAGCAGAAAGAAAGAATCTATTGGTACCAATCTACACACAGTAACATATATCTCTCTATCAATCTAGAAAAGTTGTGATTCCTATTCAATTATAAGCCAAGCTGGCTTTGGAGATGAAATTGGCTCACTCCTTCTCTAAACCCAAGCAAACTGCTAAAAGAAAAGGTTGAGAGATTCTTCAGTCCCGTATCAGAAGAGCCCTCTGGTGTGGGACAGAAGAAAACCAAAAAAAAAAAAAAGGAACATTGTCTATAGACCTAGAGAATATGGCATTGAAATAACTTAGAATTCTGTTGACATGAAACACGATTGCTCCTGGCTGCATCAATTTGATCCTGAGAGAATGTTGGGCTTCTAAGACATTTCCATTTGGAAGTTTGTCTTCTTGGCACGAAATGGCCTGCTGGGCAAAGAACTGCCCTTGCCTCAACTGCTGACAGTACAAATGCAATGCTGTCCTTTCTGGACAAGTGGGACACAAGGAAAGCAACCACTGTTCTCTGCCAAGACAGGGTAAGATGGTCTTTCAGAATTCCTGCTTCTGAAAATGGTTTGTCAGATACTCTAGGCCTGTAGCCAATTTGAATGCACCAACAATGCTGAGAAACATTAGGTGACTGTCCAGGCTGCCAGTTGTCTTGGTCTACCCTTGTAAGATTCCTGAAAGTTGCTTACATCCATCTACCATTTATCAGGTACCATTATATTCCTTCCCATTTTATATATATAATATATATATATATATATATATATATATATATATATATATATAATCTTAGATAGAACATATTAAGTATTAGATTCAGGTTCTTTAGGATAGGATACCTTTGAACGACCTTTATAACATGCCATTTACCTATGCTCTATACTTCTCTGGATTCTTGTATGTGTTTCTTGGTTGATATTGTTCGCATTGGTTGTAGTTCCATCTTATCTAGGTCATTATCCCTCATTATTCCTGGACAATATTTGATAACCATTCCTTTGTATATAGTCTTGTATTAGGTTAGAACCTTCTTATTTAGACAAAAAGGGGGGGGATGTAGTAGGTAGCCATTCCAGCTTTGATCTGGAAGTTCCAACCGCCATTGAGGCTTAGGCAACTGTCAAGCCTACAAGGCAGGGCCAAGGGAGGTGCCAAGAGACCCAAGATCTGGATGGGCCAGCGTGCTCTCTTTTCCTGGACCCTAGACAGTGGAGGTTGACCGAGCAGAGCTTCAGAGAACACCACTGGACTGTGATACACCTTCCCCAGACCCCACAACCTACCTATCCCTTCATTTGTAAGTTATCCACTAAATAAATCTTCCTTTTAACTACGTGGAGTGGCCTTAATAATTTTACCAATATGTGTGTGTGTCTGTGTTTTCATTCTTTCTGTTTTTTTTTCTATTTGAATGGGATTATTTCTTTAATTAATTTCTCAATTTGTTTGTCATTGGTGGATCAGAAGACCATTCATTTTTTTTTGTATTGATTTTCTACCCTGCTACAGAGATGAAAGACAAAATGTAATGTATTACTTTTCTAGCTAGAACTGAAAATGCTATATTAAATAGGATTGGGGAACATGGACACCCTTATCTTATTTCTGACTTCATATAGACTGCTTCAATTTACTTACTTTAACATATATGACAATCTTTATAGTTTTGTTTTCATATATAATGTTAATTATGTTCCTAATCTCTCAAGAGTTTTATCATAAAGAGATAAAGTTTTCATCAGTATTTTCTGCATTTATTGAGATAAGTATTGATATCTACATGTAGGGCCATTTACATGATGAATTACATTCATTGAGTTACATTTTTTTAAATATCCTAGCATCTCTGGACTGAAGTTAATTAAGTCATGATAAATGATCTTTTTGATGTGATCCTGGTTTGAATTTGTAAGTATTTTATTGAGAACTTTTGCAACTATATTCATCAGAAAAATTATTTGGTAATTTTCTTTGTTTTTGTCTCTATCTGGTTTATCAGTGTAATACTTGTTTCAGAGAAAAATTGTAAGAATTCCTTCCATTTATAGTAAATGTAATACTTTGAGAAGCATAGATTTAAGTTCTTTAAGTTCTGATGAAATTCTACACCAACTATTTGAATTGGAGCTTGGCTAATAAGGAGATGTTTTATTATTTTTTCAATCTTATTGTTTGTTGCTGTTATGTCAAATTATCCAGTTTAGTCTTGGTTTAGTTGGTAAGCGATATGCTGCAAGAGATTCTTGCATTTCTGGTTGATTTTCCAATATTATAGACTATAGAATTTAAATATTTTTTAAATTTTAATCTATCCTTTGAACATTTTTAATGACATTTCATACTATATATTCTGATAATAGTTTCCTCTCTCCTATCTTCTCCCAGGTCCCCCCTACCTCCCTATTAACCCACCTCTTCACACTTTGTTTCTCTCTATATTTTCTTAGAGGACAAACAAAGCAAATAAAAAGCAAACAAGCCCACATGTTCATAGGCATGGGAAACTTTCTCATGGCCATATTACTAAAGGAAAGTGACCCTCCCTTGTCCAAAAGCCATCATAGGCCAATAGCTCCCCAGTTGGGGTTGGGGCCCAGGAACCCTCTCCTCCAATCAATTCTGAAATTTTTAATTGGCTTAATCAGGCATAAAAATATCAATCCTGTGTTTCATTAATTTTTAAGTCATAGTTTTATAGTGTTGTTTTCATTCCTATTCATTGAGTCCCTCCTTGATCTTAGCTATTTCTTTCTATAGACTTTTAAGTTTGGTTTGATCTGGTTTGTCTAATTTTTTAATATATATCTACTGATATACCTTAGTTAGTGAATTGTGGTCTCACCAGTTTTTAATGTAAGTACTTTGAGATATAAACTTCCCTCTTAGGGTCTTTATTATGCTGTGCTTTCAATATTGTTCATTTGTAGAAATTTTAAATTTTTATTTTTTATTTTACCAATGGTACATCCACCATCCAGTCATATGTTACTTAATTTCCATGAGTTTGTGTATTTTCTGTAGTGGTTTTTCTTGTTGACTTCTGATTTACTGCATTGTGGGCAGATAGAATGCAGGGAGTTGCTTAAATGTCTCTGTACCTATTGAGGATTTCCTCGTGCTCTGATATCTGATTTATTTTGGATAAAGTTGCATGGTAGACCAAGAAGAATGTGCACTTGCTTTGTTCAGTGAAATGTTCTGTAGCTGTCTGTTAATTCCATGCACTTTGGTGTTAATTATCTAGTATCTTTTCTGTTTATTCTTTCTTTGTATTGTATTTTAAACTATTTTTATTTATTCTTTGACAGTTTCACACATATATACAGTGTATCTTGTTTATATCAATTCCAACTCCCCTTCTCTTTTTTTTCAGATCCCACAAACGCAGCCCCTCTCACCTTCATGCCATCTTATTTTTAATAACTCATTAAATTCAATTAGTGCTGCCCAATTAGTGTACATGGGTAGGAGGCCTTCTATTGGATCATGGAAAATATAACAAGAGCCAAACTTCCAAATAATATTGATTCTTCCTTCCACATTAACCATCAGCTGTCAATAGCTTCTCAACTCGAGGTTGGGCCTCATGAGTCTCTACCTCATTTATGCTGAAATTTTGGAAGGCTTGATCTCTTGTCTTGCATGGGCCTGTGACCTTCAGTTGGGTATTTGAACAGGCTTACAGAATCATGCATTTATTCCCTTCTATGAAACAGGCCTGAAATTCATTCAGAAAGCAGTTGGTTACCCCATAACTGTGATATAATTCATTTGTGAATGTTTGCTTTGAATATTTAGATATGGATATTTAATTTGGAATACTCAGAGAATAGGGAACTAGTAAGAATGTATGGATGAGTCGTTAAATAGAAGGGACACAGAATGAGGTGATAGAAAGGCAAATAATGGAATGGTAATATTTAAGTAGAGTAGTATTAAGGGGAATGTAAAGAAGGGACTATGGGTATGGATGACCAACACCAAATTCCTTTGGAAAAATGACATATGGAAACCTACTACTATAGAAGCTTCCTTAAATATAGGTGTACACATATATAAATCAAGCTAAGTGGAATTACACTTTTGTAATTGGGATTATATCACAACTAGACACCACATGCTAACAAATAAAAGCCTCAGTACTAGCAATTAGTTTACCTCTTTCTGAATTGTTAGTCGACATGGCCCCTTAGACCACTAAACATTACAGGATATTGTCTGCTTTATTACCCTCCAGAACTTGTAAGCCAGACCCCATTGCTAAAGACAATACATTCTCAAGTCAAAAACATGCTGAAATCAAGTTGGTACTGATGGATAAGTTTCAACCCTATTGGCTAGTTCTCAAGGTGCTATGAATGTCACCAGAAGAGAAAAGAAACCATCAGTCTTAACCAATTCCAAATCATGTGAGCTACAGCAACAACTGACTGTTCTGATAAAATGTATCCCCTGGTGCATTAGTGGCATGAATATTACAGAAATAGCCAGCGATTTTATGATTGGACTTAAGGAAAGCTCACTGAGAAGAAATTCAAACCTGAAACCAGTATCAGGGCCAAGATCCTGTGGACAGATAGGTCACAAATGCTGAAGGAGACCTTAATACCACTCTGCTAAATGGACATATGTAAAGGAACTCTAATGACTTATTTGTATACTCATAGATTAATGCATCTCTCAACCCACATCAGAGGAAATTCTTGTGGTTCACAGCAATTAACCCGGAGATCCACTATTGCTCAATATGCAGAGAATAAGAGACTCAACAATAAAAGTAACAACTATTTAACACCTCTCTTCCCAAGCTCGGAGACCATCACAGAAGAGGGTGGTGAAAGACTGTAACACCTAGAGGTGGAGAATGACTAAGGGAACAGTGTCTTCTGAATACAACATGGCAGTTGCACACATGAATTCACAATAGTTGTGACAGCACGCACAAGACCTGTGGAGTCTGAAGCCTGACAAAAATCTAAGCATGGAAGTAGAGAGGTGAACACATAGTCCCACCCCTATATGAAGTATTAGTAGTAATTGATAGCTGCTGGAAGAAGGAGATTCAATTTTCTTTGTGGATGTGACCCTTGGTAGCTCAATCAAACTCCAATCAAGGCTCCAAAACCCAAGAGATTTTGGGAAGCACATATTGAACTTGATATGTTTAAAATGCATTCACACACACACACACACACACACACACACACACACACACAAGTGGGGCATGGGTTTTGGGTAGGTAGCAAGAATGAGTTGTAGATGTAATTGAATATGGTCAAATACATTGTAAGAATTCTCAAAGAATTAATAAAAGTATTACCTCTGTCTTTCTGTCTATGACTTGATACCCAAGAAGTATTTGTTTTACAAAATAGGGTTTAACTGAATTTTGTGTGTATATGTTTAGAACCATAACAGTGTGTATATGTTTGGTACATCGTTTCTTAGATGGGAATGGAGTGATTCTCTTTATCTCTTCTGAGTAATTTTGTCCTGAAATCTATTTTGTCAGATATTCAGAATAGGGACAATTTTTTGTTCCTCGTCTTATTTGCTTGAAATATTTTCTGTTCAATTACTCTAAAGGTACTATTTATTTGGGGGGAGGGGAGAGTTCTCTATCATATTGACCACAATGAGACAGACTTTTTTCTCTAGTCAAATCATTTAACCTGTGTATTTGCTTGAGTTAAGTACATTGGTATTCAGAGTTATTATTGAACATTCTCTCTAACATTCCCTTTAGCTTTTTTTTTCCTAGATTCCAGTCTGTTTTGTGATGTCATCTCCTCTTACAGGAGAGAGGGCATGGACATCTGAAAGAGATCTTTGTATTTTTGACTCAGCTCCAAAACAGCAATTAGTGGTTTGTTGAATTTCCTGTTTTAATTTATTAGCGATGAACCCTTTGCTCCTTTCTTGAGCCTTGCTTTCAAGCTCTCTCTCTCTTTCTCTTACATACCAAGGTAGTAAGCAAAATGCACCATTATTTAAACTTCACAATTTCAACCATCCCAATAGCAGTGGTTACTGATACAGTGATGGTACCACAAAAGTTGTTTCAGCACAAAATTCTACATTACCGTTAATTCAAGAGAAATTAATACGTAGAAAATTAATCCACTTAAGAGTTCATTTTAACTTTGCTATTAAAGGTAATCTGATCTGCCAATAATTTATCAATACTTGAGTCATATGTTTTCAATATAAGATCTTATAATTTAAGAGGATACTTTTGTTTGTTTGTTTGTCTTTCGAGACAGGGTTTCTCTGTGCAGCTTTGCACCTTTCCTGGAACTCACTCTGTAGCCCAAGCTGGCCTCAAACTCACAGAGATCTGCCTGCCTCTGCCTCCTGAGTGCTGGGATCTCATGGGTCTTTTCCCTATTCATATTGGAGAATTGCCTGTCTTGATCTGTACAGACCTTGTGCAGACAACCAGAAATGCCAGGAATTTATGTATGAAACAGTCCTGTCATGTCCAGAAGATACTGTTTTACCCAGTACTCCTCCAAGATCTGGCTCTTATAGTATTTCTGTCCTCTTTTCAGTGATGATCCCCAAATCTTAATGGGGAGCAGTGTAATAAAGATCTTTTATTTGGTGCTGAGCACTGCACATTCACCTATTCTATACACATTTACACGTATTGTGAGTGTCATTATTAACTGCTATCTAGTACATCAATAAGTTTATCGAATGAGGGGTGAAAATTGTAGTAATCTATGAGTGCAAGGATGAGTATTTTGAAGACAATTTGATATTATGCACTTTTGGCAAAAGAAGAGTAGCTTGTTCTCTCTTAGGGCCTATGACCTCAACCCCATCCCAGCCATGGCATCTTAGCTATGATTACAGCACCAGGAGTGTGTTCTATCTTATGGAGTGGGTATACTGCCTATTAGAAAGTTGCTGGGTACTTTCACAAAACCAATGCCACTATTGTACCAAGTGACATACCTTGTCATGTCAGTCTTCATTATAGCTCACCAATGTCACAGCTAGGTAGAATATTAATGACTTTTCTCATCCAGCAGCCAAGGATCTTACCATAAAGTTCTGATGTATCTAAGAGCCACAGCAATAGCCTCTATTTTAGTATAAGTTTGAGGAAGTATTTATTTTATTCAGCCAGAAGAAAAATGACATGATGAAATGTGATAAAATGGATGAAAGTTCAAAATATTTTATCAAGTAATGTAACTTGGGGTCAGAAAGACAAATGAAAAGAAAACACGTGTTAAGATCTGTTAAAGCAATCTGTGCCAGGGCATGACTTAATACTTGACAAAATTGAAAAAAAAAATCCTTTAAGGGGGTCTTCCCTGATCAGAAAGCATGATTCAACTCAGATTTCTAAGTTTATACTTGGTGTTACTTATATTTAGACATGTGGAAAGACTCAGTATCCTCTCCTAGAGATATAGACTTATTCTTTAAGTACCTGTCTATCCTGTGAACTGACCCAGAGCCTTTAGACCTCTAAAATAGATGAATATTAGAAATCATGGTGTGTGCTATTAAATTTATGCATATATGAACTTAATGTTTCTAAAAATAAAAAGGACTATTTAATTAACTCTGTTCATTCACATTAGGGTTGAATTTATGTATTAGTTAATTTGGAATGTTTTACTGATAACAAAAGAAACAGATAAAGCTGGTGATGCAGAAATTAGAGATGTCATGTTACACACTAGTATATAATGTACACATATTTTTTTTCTTGCTAAAACCAGAACCACCTGTCTTCTGCCCTTGGTCTCTATGATAATGGGGGAATGAGTGCATTCAGCCTTGGCAATAAGCCTTGATTGGGCCAATGATATAACTCAAGAGGTAAAGACACTTGGTACCAAGAGTTGGTACCCAAGTTGGACCCCCAGGACCCACATTGTGGAAGAAGAGAACCAAACCAAATCCTGTGGGTTGTCCTCTTATCTCTATTCATATGCTACCTTACATATACATTCTCCCCCAAACACACACGTGTACACAAACTATACATTAATGTTTTAAAAATAAGCCCTGATTTAAATCACCAGATTCCACTCCCTAAACTCAAACTTAGTACATGTAGAATAAAGAGGACATCACTTGATCCTAAATCAAAGCTCATCCTAACACTTTCCAGGTCTGAGACAAGAAATGTGTACTTTGCTTAAACCATTATGTATGTTCTCCACCAAAGGCTGATTAAATTTACTATCCTTTTTCCAAGCAATAATATCAACTTTCCTAACAATTTTATACTTGGGACAAAAGTAAATATATTAAATTAATATCTCAGATCTTCAGAAAATTTTTTCTGTGAGGGGAGTGCTAAGTGAAAAATTCCTCATTCACAGCTAAGACCAAACAGAAGTCTCCATTCCTGAACAAATTATATGCTTTAAAAATACTATATGTTTGGGAAACCACAAATGTATTTTTTATATTTATATAACTAGATAATAGATATATCCATATATGTGGAAGTAAGGGGAAAATGAGGAAATCAATTTGCAACTTTCAAAAATCTCAATAAACCTGAGGTAAAGCCACCATACTAGTCTCCATGCCTAGTAACAAAGCTCAAAAAACAGCATGACTAAAACAGCAAATTATATTGTTTGACATCGTACATCATATGATCATTTAGGAAATGCCTGGAAAATCATGAGCTGAAATGCTTTTGGCATTGGTTGTTTTTTAGGGCATGACAAATATATTAGTGGACAATAATGGCAGTTTGTGAAGGGAAGGCCGCCTAGTCTTTGACTACAGAAATGATTTCCGTTTAAAAAAGAACTAAGAGCTTGTTACTTATCCACTCATGTCTTGCCCTGACATCAGAAGCTCCTTGAGGCATGGTCCATTCACAGGCATCTTCATGCTGTCAGCACCTCACTCGGAGAGTGGAAAGATGATTTTTAACACAGTGCAAGATGTCCGAATTAATGTGTGCAAAATAAATGGATGAGTAAATGGGATTAGCTTCTACTAAATTTGTTTGGGTTTACTTATATCTTACTTTCAGGTCACCAAAATAATAAATGTCCTTCAGATGTTCACTTGAAAAATTCTGCAGAATAAACTGCAGAATTGCATATTTTATCTCACTGTGAAAGCATTCATTATCACCTGGAACATGGACATTTAGATTAACTCTTCTATTTGAACATCATCCTAACAAGAGTGCAGCTGCCCATTAAAACATCCACCTAATCTGCACCCAACACTCCTGATATGTGCTAAACCAATACATAAACAGATATCCCAGCAGACAACTCAACCTGAACAAAACCCACCTAAATTAGGTTAGCCAATAGACATCTTCAACAGAATGGCAATGTTTGTAACCAACATTGTTTCATCATACATTTTAATTATTTTTTAGTTTTTCCTTTAATTGGAAATTGTTAAACTATGTGAATTTTCCAAAATATAATAGGAATTTTTCAAAGCAGCTTATTTGTGAATATACGTTATTTTTTAAAACTTTTGAGAAATGAAATAAATGGAAACGGTGAAAATATATAAAGCACTATTCTTAATTGTGACTATTTTAAGACATTAGAAGAAAGCCATTTGGAATTCTGGAGGCAAGATTAAATTTGGTACAACAGAACCCAGAGTGTCCTTGGGCCTCAAGTTTCTTGTTCTTAGGATAGAGCCAGGCTAGCACATAAAGACAACAAATAATTTCCTTTAAGTGAAAAAGAACAACTTTTTGCATTTGCCAAGGAATATTTGCCTTGTCGAGCTAGACCTGATTCACTTAGCCTCTTGAGACTAATTATTTCAGTTTGGACTATACAGGGCAGAGTGAAAACAGACATGGGGAAAGTAAGTTTCCAATAGGTTTAATTGTAATAGTCATTTACATTGGTATGGCTTCTATATTATTCAAAAGAGCTTTTGAACACCATCCTTAGACTGAATTTAGAGTCACCTCTGTCTTAGTTAGAAAACACACACACACACACACACACACACACACACATTTTACTTCAATTCATTGTCTAGGAAACTAAGTATCACCACTGCTTCACTCATACATTGAACACTTAGTTAAGTGCATAACTATGCTAAGAGCAGAAATAAAAATTTATCAGATTTTATATTTATTCAGCTCTAGTAAAGCATGAAAAATATTTCTTTTAAACTTGTTAAATGTCTTCTTTAATCATTCACATTTTGTCATAGAAATAAAGGTGACTATATTTCTATTTAATTCTATTACAGTATATTTTCTAAAGGAAGTATGGGTTTGTATGTACTCTATAATGTCATATTATGATACCTACACTGATAAACCTCTTTAATTCTTGATGCTGTTAATTTGGCCTCCTTTATGATTGACGATAGCTGGAGCTTAATAAGATGTGGTGGTTTGTTTGTTTGTTTGTTTTTAGGAAAGAAAGCACTTTATTTTAGCCCACATTCCCACATTATAACCCATCATTACTGGAAAATCACACCAAGACCTTAAGACACCTGATCTCAACTTGAAACATCTGGTTTCATTGCATATACCTCAACTGTGAAAATGCAGAGGAAAAAAATCAACTAATACATGAATGCTTGTGCTCAGTTCCCTCTCTACATTTAAACAGTTCAGACTCACCTACCTTGGGAATAGTGTCACCAGTAGTGGGCAGGTCTTTAGACCTCAAATAACTTAAGTCAATCCCTTATACACATGCCTACAGACTGATCAGATGTAGATAATGCCTGAGAATCCCTTCCAGGTGATTATATATAGATGAATGTGTGGGTTTTTAGGAAGTACATTTATAAATTTATTAATTGCAGTATTGCTTATCTCATCCTGTTTCAGTTGATAAGTTCACCAGCCCTGTTGTGTCCAGAAGGCCTTGATTTCATAGTGCCATCATCCTTTCTGGCTCTTACATTCTTTCAGCAGCCTCTTCCACAGAGTTCCTGAGCACTGAAGAAGGGGATTTAGATGGACATCCCTTTTAGGGCTCTGTATTTGTTCCCATCTTCTGTAGGAGGAAGCTTCTCTGATGGTGGCTGAGCAAGGCACTGATCTATTAGTATAGCAGAATGTCATTAGAAGTCATTTTATTGCTATGTTCCATTGGCAAAACAGTAGTATTTGGTTTCCCCTAGGTCCCTTACCTATCTAGTCCCATATTCTTGGCCACAGAAGTAAATTTGAGTATGGGTTTCATCTTGTGGAGTGGGCCTTACATCCAATCAGATATTAGTAGGTTATTCCCACAAGGATTATGCCACCGTTGTACTAGAGTACCTAGCTGCAGTATATCATTGTAGGTAGAAGGGTTTGTAGTTGGGCTGGTGTTTACCTTTCTCCTTTGGTAACATGCAGATTACCTTCTGGTATCCTGAGCCCACAGGAGTAAAGAATCTAGGTAGGTACCAGCTCTACTTATCCATATTCAATTAGTTATATAGGTGTTTGTTGCTGGAGGGCTTCTCTCCAGGTTCCCCAAGTCCTGCAGTCCCACAATCCACTTATAAAATAATCACTCAGACGCTTATATTACTTATAAACTGTATGGCCGGGGCAGGCTTCTTGCTAATTGTTCTTTTATCTTAAATTAAGCCATTTTTATAAATCTATACCTTGCCACGTGGCTGGTGGCTTACCAGAGTCTTTACATGCTGCTTCTCCTGGCGGTGGCTGCAGTGTCTCTCCCCTCAGTCTTCCGCTTCCCAGCATTCTCCTCTTTCCTTGTCCCACCTACTTCCTGCCTGGCAACCTACTTCCTGCCTGGTCACTGGCCATCAGTGTTTTATTTATATAGAGCAATATCCACAGCAGGTGTTGGCTTCAGCAGTAGGGCCTTGGGAAGTGCAACCTAAGGCCATGGCAACAGCTCGGGCTGTTTGAGAGTTCCCATGGGACCCATTTGGCTAACAATTAAATTAGATGTAACCCATTCCCGGTACTAAAAGCTTCATTTGGTGATAAGTGTTGTCCAGTTGGGGCTTTGTCTTAACCATTAGTTGGTGATTTCATTTAGATCACCTTTATATGTATATATAGTGTAGAATATATATATGGAAGCTTCTACTGTATTAGGTTTTCATATGACCACACAAATGGCTCTTAATTTCAATTGTCTTTCCGGTATTCCCATCTTCTCCTTTACCCACCCCCCAACTTGATCCACCTATAACTATCCTATTTCCCTTGCCTAGAGAGATCAATACTACCCCACCTAGCCCCTTAATCTACACCTAATCAATGTAGTTCTATGAATTGTAGCTTGTTTATCATTGAATTAAGAGCTAATATCCACATATAAGCAGGTACATACTATATTTGTCTTTCTGGCTCTGGCTTACTTCACTCTGGGTGAATTTTACCCCACTTCCATCCATTTATCTGAAAATTTCATAATTTCAATTCTTAAAAGATGAGGAGTAATACATTGTGTAAATGTACCATATCTTTGTTAACCATTGAATAAGGCAGCAATGAACAGGATTGAGCAAGTGTCTTTGTGGTTGGATGAAGCATCTTTTGGGAATATGCCCAAGAGTAATATAGCTGGATCTTGGGGTAGATGAATTCCCATCTTCCTGAGAAGCCACTACACTGATTTCCACAGTGGCTGTGCAAGTTTACACTCCCACCAGCAATGAATGAGTGTCCTCCTTACTGTACATTCTCAATAGCATGAGCTGTCATTTGTTTTCTTGTTCTTGGTCATTCTGACTGGTGTGATATGAATTTCAAAGTAATTTAGATTTGCATTTCTCTGATGACTGAGGATGTTGGACATTTCTTTAAGTATTTCTCAGGTATGTGAGTTCCCTCTTTGGAAAACTCTGTTTAGATCTGCACACAATTTTTAAATTGGGTTATTTGTTATCTCAGTTTCCAGTATTTTAGTTTTTTATATATTTTGAATATTAGCCCCGTATTGAATGTGTGGTTGGTAAAAATATTTTCCCATTCTGTAGGCTGTCTCTTTGTCTGTATTATGGGGTCCTTGATGTACAGAAGCTTCTCAGTTTCCTGAGGTTCCATTTATTAGTTGTTAATCTTAGTGCTTCTGCTATCGATGTTCTATATAGAAAGCCTTTTCCTGTGCCAATGAGTTCATGACTGTTCCTCAGTTTCTCTTCTACCTAATTCTGGTATTATGTTGGAGTCTTTGATACATTTGCAGTTGAGTTTTGTGCAGGGTGGTTAAAGAATCTATTCAGATTCTTTTATATCCAGTTTAACCAGAACCATTTATTGAATATGCCACCTTTTTTCCAGTGTGCATTTCTGGCTTCTTTATCAAAAATCAGATGACCAAAGCTGTGCATATTTATATATGGGTCTTCAATTTGATTCCATCGATCAGCATATCTGTTTTCAAGTCAGTACTATGCTACCTTTATTACTATAGCTCTGTAGTACAATTTGAGATCAGAGATGGTGACCCCTCCAGCAGTTCTTTTATGTTACATAGTTATCTTAGCTATGTTTGTTTGTTTGCTTTGTTTCCAGAAGGAGCTGAAAATTGTCCTTCCAATATCTGAGTTGGAATTTTGATGTGGATTGCATTCAATGTGTACATTGCTTTTGGCAGAATGGCCATTTTACTATATTAATCCTATCGATCCACGAGCGTTGGAAATCTTTCTATCTTCTGATATCTTATTCAATTTCTTTCCTCAATGTCTTGAAGATTTAATGTCTTAAAGACTCTCATTTGCTTGGTTAGAGTTATACCAATATATTTTATATTTTTGAGGCTATTGTAAAGGGTGTTGATTCCCTGATTTCTCTCTCAGTCATTTGTGTATGGAAAATCACTGAGTTTTGTTAGTTAATTTTGTATCCAGCTACTTTGCTAAAAGTGTTTATCAGCTATAGGAGTTTCCCAGTGAAATTTTTAAATAGGTATGGGAAGGGTGAACAATTTTTTCCCTTCCTGCTTTTATTAGAAATGCTTTGAGTTTCTCCCCAGGTAAGTTGTTGTTGGCTATTGTTTGTGCTAAATTGCCTTTATTGTGTTAGGGTATGTCCCCTGCATCCCTAATCTCTCTGGGACTTTTACCCTCAAGGTGTGTTGGATATTTTTCAAAGGCTTTTTTTTTTTTTTTTTTTTTTGTCTAATGAGATGATGCTGTGGTTTTTGTTTCTCAGTTTGCTTATATGGTGGACTACTTTTATTTATTTGTATATGCTGAAATATTCCTGAATCTCTGGAATGAAGCCTACTTGATCATGGTGGATGATCGTTTTGATGTGTAGTTAGATTCAGTTTGCAAGTATTTTATTGAATTTTGTGTGTACGTGGTTTTTTTGAGACAGGGTTTCTCTGTGTAGCTTTGGCGCCTTTCCACCTGTCTCTGCCTCCCAAGTGCTGGGATTAAAGGTGTGTGCCACCACTGCCCAGGCTTTTGAAATTTTTTGCACTGATAGTCATTGACAGGGAAATTGGTCTATAACTCTCTTTCTTTGTTGGGTCTTTATGTGGTTCAGATATCACGATAATTGTGGCCTCATAAAAAGGATTAGGCAATGTTCCTTTTTTTCTGTGTTATGGAATAAACTGAGTCATTAAGTCTTCTTTGACTACCCAGTAGAATTTGAGCTAAAACAATCTCGCCCTTGTACTTATTTGTTTGGTAAACTTTTAGTTAGTGCTTCTATTTCACTAAAGTTTACATGTTTATTTAAATTGCTTATCTATTCTTAACTTAACTTTGGTAAGTTGTATATATCAATAAAGTTGTACATTTCTTTTAGATCTTCCCACTTGGTGGGTAACAGGTTTTAAAGGATGTCGTTATGATTCTCTGGATTTCCTGTGTCTCTTGTTCTGTCCTACTTTTCATGCCTAATTTTGTTAATTTGGATCTTTTCTCTCAGATTTTTGTAAAGTTGATTTTTTTCAATATTACTGTTTTTCTCAAAGAACAAACTCATTATTTCGTTATGTCATGTTTTTCTCATTTCTTTGTTTCTAATTTATTGATTTCAGCTCTGAGTTTGATTATTTCTTACCATCTACTCCTTTGGTGTGTTATTTCTTCTTTTTGTTCTATATTTTTCAGGTGTTCTAGTATGAAATCACTCCTTTTCGGGGGGAGGTATTTTTTTCTTTTTTCTTTTCATTTTTTTTTGTTTGTTTGTTTGGTTGCTTTGGTTTTTATTTTTCATGAAAGCTCTGAGTGCTCTGAATTTGCCTCAGAACTTCTTGCACTGGGTTGCATAAGCTTGGGTCTGTTCTGTTTTCACTTTCATTTAATTCTAGAAAGTTTTTAATTTCTTCATTAATTTTTGTCTTTATTTTTCATTCAGTGGTGAATTGTTCAGTTTCCATGAGTTTGTAAGCTTTCTGTTGTTTCTTTTTTTTCTTTTTTTTTGTTCTTTTGTTTCTTTTAATATCCACTTGCAGTCTGTAGTAGCCAGATACAATCTTCTTAACTGTTGACACTTGATTTGTGTAAAGTATATGATCAGTATAGGAAAGGTTCCATGTTCTACTAAGAAAGTATATCTTTTTATGTTTGGGTGAAATATTCTGTAAATATCTATTAGGTCCATTTGATCTATCATGTCAGTTAGCTTAGGCATTTCTCTGTTTAGTGTTTGTCTGGATGACCCATCTATAGACAACAGTGGGGTATTGAAGTTTCCCACCCTCAGTGTGTGAGGATTAATATGATTAAAGCTATAATAGTGTTTCATTTACAAACTTGGGTATCTTTCTGTTTGGTGCATAGATGTTAAGAATTTCAGAGTCCCCTTGGTTGGTTTTCATTTGATGAGTATGTAGTACCCTTCTATATCTCTTCTTAGTTTTGGTTTGAAGTCTCTTTTGTTTTATATTGAAATGGCTAAACCAGCTTGCTTCCTAGGTCCAGTTGATTGAAATATCCTTTTCCATCTTTTCACCCTGAGGAGATACATAGCCTTGACTTAATGTGTGTTTCTTGGAAGCAGAAGAGGGATGGATCCTGTTTTTTAATTCGTTATTTTAGTCTTGGTCTTTTTATTGAGGAAGAGAGACCATTACAATTGAGAGTCACCATTGAACAGTACTTGTTGATTCCTGTTTTTTTGTTGTTATTTTGATGTGCTTCCCTTTTTATTTGCTGGTCTGGGATTTGTCATTCCTTGTGTTTTCTTGGGGATAGTTAACCTCTTCAGGTTGAAGGTTTCCTTCTAGCATCTTCTGCAGGGCTGGATTTGTAGACAGATAAAGCTAGAATTTGCATCTTGTTTTCTGTTTTTTTTTTTTTTTTTTTTTCATGAAATATCTCTCTTTCTCTATCCATTGCAATTGAAAATTTTGCTTGGTATGGTAGTTGGAGGGCCTCATTGGTCTCTTAGAGTTGTAGAACATCTGTCCTGGTTCTTCTGCTATTTAGAGTCTCCATTGAGAAGTCAGCTATTATTCTAAAAGGTCTGTTTTATAAGTTTCTTGTTTTGTTTCTTCCCCATGCAGCTTTTTAAAAGTCTTCTTTGTTCTGTGCATTTAGTGTTTTGATTATTGTATAGCATGGATAATTTCTTTACCAGTCCATCTATCCAATGTTCTGTATGCTTCTTGTACCTTGATAGTTACCTCTTTTTATTTAAGAATTTTTCTTCTATGATTTTGTTGAAAATATTTTCTGTTCTTTTGACCTAGGTTTCTTCTCCTTCTGCTGTTCCTATTATATGCACATTTGCTCTTTTCATAGCATCCCAGACTTCCTGGATGATTTGTGACTGAATTTTTTGGGGGGAGATTTATCTTTTTCTTTAACCAAGGTATCCATTCCTTCTATGTTGTCTTCATTGCCTGGGATTCTTTCTTTCATCTTTTGTATTCTGTTGGTGAGACTTGCCTTTCAGGTTCCTGATTTCATTCTTAAAATTTTCTTTTCCAGTTTTCTCTGTTTGCGCTTTCTTTATTGATGCTATTTCCACTTGTGGGTCTTGAACTCTTTTATTCACTTCATTCTACTGTTTGTGTTTTCATAAATTTTTAGTGGATTAATTAATTTCCTGATTAAGGGCCTATAACATTCATAAAGGTATTTCTGAAGTCCTTGTTTTATGCTTCAGCTTTTATGTTTTTCAGGAAATATTGTAGTAGGGTTGCTGGCTCTAGGGGAGACATATTGTCCTGACTGTTATTGATTGTATTTTTATATGGGCATCTAGATTTGGGTTGATTGTAAATGTAGGTGCTGATATCTGGTCTTGTCTTTGTTGGGTAGACGGTTCTTTCCTTTGCTTCTGCTGCCCTCTCTGCTTCTTAAGAGACCGTGGTGGCTATGTGCTGCCTAGTAGAGAATCTTCTGGGACCCTGCCAGGTTTGACCACTTGGGCTTCTGGGTAGATGTGTTTCTAGTATTGGAAGCTGGCACTTAAGGACGGGGTGGGCTGGGAAATGAGCAGTGGTGGGTTCCCAGGAGGGTATGTTTAGTTCCTGGGGGATAGACATAGAGAGGCCACAGCAAATGCTCTGCAACAGAGCTGAGTATAAGACTGGGCATTGGAATTCAAGGCTAGGAAAGAGGGTGAAAATTTGAAAATCATTTACCTGTTTTCTTGGCCTACTGTTTCTCTGGAAGGGGTGACTGGAGAGTTCCCAGGGAATGCTTGCAGGAGCTGAGGGCTCAGACAGAGAGATAGGTGTGGAGAAAGGTTGTATGGAAGAGCTGCCTGCTCCACTGGAGATAAGGGCAGAGAGGAAATGGGGGGACCTTTTTTAATACAAGGAAAAAGTAGAGGAATAAGAAAAAGCTGTCACACTAAACTCCCTGAAATATACAAGGGTGACCCTAGCAAAGACTCCTAACAATGGAGGATGCACAGCCTAAACTGATGATCTTCTGTAACTAGACAAGGCTTCAGTAGAGGGACTGGGATGCCAGCACAGCCACAAAACCTTTAACATACAATTTGTCCTGCCTGCAAGATGTGCTGGAGTAAAGGGTGGCACAGAACTTGTGGGAATAGTCAACCAATGACTGGTCCAAATTGAGAGGGAGTCCACCCCTGACAATGCCTGAATGGCCAGGAACCAGAAGGAGGATAGCCTCGAGACCTAGGATAAAACCAAACACAACTGAAAAAAAAAAAACCCTCAATGAAATGATTCTTAATGACATTCTGCTATACCTGTAACCCAGAGCTTAACATAAATGTCATCAGAGAGGCTTCATCCTGATACTAATGGGAGCTGATGCAGAGACCCACAGCCAAACATTAGACTCTGGGAATTCCATGGAAAAGAAGGAGGTAAGATTGTAGGATTCATAAGGATCAAGGACACCACAAGAATGTAGCCCACAGAATCAACTAATGAGGCCTCAAAGGGGCCCACAGAGACTGGTGACAATCAGAGAGCCTGTACGTCTTTGAGCTAGGGTAACTGCATTTATATTATGGTTGTGTAGCTTGGTGTTCTTGTGGGACTCCTAACACTGGGAACAGGGGCTGTCTCTGAGTTTTTGCCTGCCTTTCTTCCTACTGGGTTGCCTCATCCAGCCTTCATATGAGATATGTGCCTAGTCCTATTATAACTTGTTATGCTGTGTTTGGTTGATATTCCTGGGAGGCCTGCTTTTTTCTGAAGGTAAATGAAGGGGAGTGGATCTGAGAGAGAGAGGGGGGAGGTTGGTGGGAAGGGGTTGGGAAGAGAGGAGAACTGGAAGACGGCTGTTGGGATGTAATATATGAGAAAAGAAAAAACAGTCAAGATTTTAAAAGAAAAAATAAAGTGGCATGATAAATTTAGACCACTTGATAAACTGTGTGTGTGTGTGTGTGTGTGTGTGTGTGTGTGTGTGTGTGTGTGTGTGTTTAAAACTTCTCAGGAATTAAAGAGACTTTGAAAATGATCTAGATTAGCAGTGTATCTTATAGTTGGTGGGGTTACTGATCTATGGCTGGATACTTCCTAAAAGGAACTCTTCTCCCAGAGGCCAGGCTAGCTCCACTAGCCACCCCCCACCCTTCTTCTCATTGTAAAGAAGCAATCTGTTGTTCTACAGTATTCACACACTTGCCTATGTCAAAAAGACAAATATTGAGTGTCTACCAAATCCTAGGGCACTGATGCCTCAAGAACAAGTTTCTATAGGAAAAATTCACTTTAACATGATCTTTTAAATACTTGAATATTGGGTGAAATTTTCAGTAACTGTTTAGCATGCAAACACACTTGGTTTAGGAGAGAAAATAAAATTTAAGGATTTACTAAGAATTTGGAGTTTTTATTTCCATAATGATGTAGCATCTTAATGAGACTGACTTTCTCAAATTTACCATTTCATTTGTTAAATTATTTTTATTTTCTTAATTTAGGAATTACCAGAAAGGCATAACTCTTTGATACTAGATTCTGACACCAAGATTTAAAAGTTAAATTAAGGCTAACATGACATTTGTAATCTTAAAGTAAAAATCCACATATGTAAATTTAATATTAGTATTTTGAAATAAAGCAACACTATTAAGCTTCAGGAAGGGCTCAGGTAATTTGTGCTCTTGCCTTCTGCCAGAGTGCTGAGTGCTGGTTGGCTGAACATACTTCTCCATTGCTAAATGACCTGCCTCTGCATTTAATTTGAATAATGTTCTGACAGCTTTAATCAACTGTAAAATGTTACCAACAGAAAACATACTGAAGCCTTCAGATAGTTTTTGTAAGTGTTCAATATTTGCATAAACAATAAGCATTGTTTGAGTTGTTCACTCTCACCCTACCTGGACCCTACTCATGCCTTTCAACTAAAATCAAGCTACACAATAAAAACCTTGTTCAAATATGATTAATTAGCATCCATTTTCCCTAACAATGGGCTCTTTCTATTCATAAAGGGAAAACAAGAGCGAAATAGCTTTGCAGAATAAATTAAGCCAGGAAATCTCTTCCACTAAATAATAAAAAAAAAGTTTTAAAATTTAGCATTCATGGATTCAAATGGAAAATATATACTGTTGATGTACTGTCTACTCCAATGAAATACCTATACAAAAGCAATTGTAATAAAATATTTGGTATGAACCCAATTATATTTTATTTCCACAAAGACAATTAATTAAGTGTGCTTGACACAGGTGTACTTGTGTGGGCTTTATCTACATACCAGGTTGTTAACTGTCACAAATGACTTAAAGAAATGTGACAGTTTAAAATCCCTATGTTCCAGTGAGAAGTTTTTAAATCCTTTAGTAATTTAAAATTGAGAGGGCACCCATTCATTGTTAGGATGCTCACAAAGGAATATGGTAAGTCCTCTCTCTGTTCTAAGACCAATTCTGAAAATCCATTACTGCTGATAGCTGATCCTTGGCATCAAATATGATAGCAGAGAATCCAGAGGCAGAGTTTGTAAGTAAGGGAAAACGTAAGTGAATTCTGGTGTGTAGGTAGGGCAAGTAGCTGGAAACTATGATGTCTCCTAATTGTTAGGTAGCAGATAAAGCAGATTCTGATCCAGAAACAAAAAGGCAATGATTATTTGGGGTTTTCCCAAAGGACAAAGGCCTTGTCCGTGTCTATACCCTGAGGGGCTTCACCTCAGCACAGACCTCTCCGATTGTTTCTCAATACTCAACACAATTCTTGGTCCAATACTTTTCTTCCTTTAGTGGGACTTCTAAACAACACAAATGCCTTATTTGGTTTTAAAATATCTATGATATATCAATTGATTCATGACTTATATAGAAAATAGCTTCATATCTCAATCTTTTATTTTATATCCTTAATCCAAAGTATTTAAGAATGGGTAATACAGTGTCAATGATATGAAAAAAAGATAAAGGCATAATAATGAATTAGACTCATCACTGAACTTCTGTAGGAAAGGTGTATACAGAAATGAAAAACTTCTTCCAGTGACAAAGATTTTCTATCTGAGATGTAGGATAAAGGGCTTTTTTGATCTGCTTTAGCCTTATTTCATTACTATCAATAGTCCAGCTTATCCCTTAACATCTAACACCCCCTCATCTACATAAGCAGAAGAGACATGTGTGAATGACCGTGAAAGACAGAATTTAAATTAGTTACTTTAGTTTTTCTTTTAAACTTTCTCAAACTATATTTTAAATCAGTGTGTTTAATGAAAATCATGGTGATACTATTTCTGGTCTAGTTAAGGCCAATTTTGTACTATATATTTTAAAGATGATTCTAAGTTTATAGGGAGATTTTCAAAAGAAAGGAAATAAGAGATTAAAGGTCATCTGTAATACTACCTCAAACATAATCACTGAAATTATTAGTAAACTAATAGATATGTTTTATAAATCATTGCATATAAAAATAATCAGTACATTGGATATAAAACATGCACTGTAAATCATGCTTAATATTAGTAGACTGCGTCTTCAGATTAGAAAGCATGTTTTTCATGTTAAAAATATATCTGGAATAAAATTTCTTGTCATTAAACATCTTGCATTATAAAATGAGTCCTTTATATTAGTATGTGTACTTTGTATAATCAATCAAAGATAGGAAATGATATAAGATTAATTTTAATAGGACACACAAGAATTGAGAGGGAATCTGAATTCAAATTTTGCTGTTTGGATCATGATTTGATGGCATAGAAATACAACATTCTGGTCGGGTCAGTTTGACTCCATCTTGGTGTCAAGTACAGTACTCATACCTATGATTAAAAGTTCTGTGTTCCCATTAATTTTCTAAAATGAATAGAAGAAAAGTGATTATTTTTGAACCAGTAAAGAACTATTGTGTAGTATGCAGAAAGTTTGCTTTTATCCATCAGAATTTTTATCTTTTTTATGACAGAAAATTAATACCAAAAATTATGCTCTATTTTATTTTAAACCTTTCACTACTTTACCAATGAAAACTTTAAGAAGACACTGAAGAAAGAAAGTTAACAATCTAACAGAAGATGGAAAGACCTCCCATGCTCATGGGTTGGTAGAATTAATATTATGATACAACCATCCTATCAAAAGCAATATACAGATTTAATTTAATGGCCATAAAAATTCCTATTCAAATATTTTATAAAATTTAAAAAAAAATTCTTAAAATTTATATGGAAGCACAAAAGACCCAGGATAGCTAAAGCAATCTTATACAATAAAAACAATGATAGAGGATTAACCATCACTGATTTCAACTTATGCTACAGAGCTATAATAATAAAAACAACTGACATAAAATTAGACATACTGAACAATAGACAGGAACTGAGGATACAGATGAAAGCCTGTGCTTGTACAGCCACCCAATTTGTGGCAGGGGCCAAAAATACACACTCGGAAAAAGACAGCATCTTTGTCAAATAGTGATGGTAGTTACTTGCAGAAGAATGAAAGTAAAGAGCTTCGAAATAAGATCTGTGTCATGAATCTGATAGAGAGAGTAGGGCTGTGCTTGAGCAGGCTTGGCATAGGACAGGACCTTCTGAACAGGACTCCAATTGCACAGGTATCGAGACCAACAATTAAAAAAAGAAGATCACATGAATCATCTTTACAGAAAAACACTATCAATCAAGTGAAAAGGAAGACTGCAGAAAGGCGGAAAATGTCTTTACCAGTTGCAATGAGACTTCCTTTTTTTCCAGAACAGTTAAGTTGTCTGATCCAAACTGTTATTTCTACTTGCATAAACTTTTCCATGGATACTGTTTGCTTATTAATTTTATTTACATACTATGTTGTATTTCTCTGAAAAATAATCATAAATCACTAGTCATTGAATATGTGCATACATATTATAATAATTATGAATATGTCCTCTTCTTCAATGGCAGTATGCATCAAGTATTTCTGATACTGGCTCTATATCTACTGCTGGAACTTCTCTTATGCGTAGGTTCATGTGCAATCTGACATTTTTGCATTATTTTTATTCTGGGATTCTCAATTGCCTCTTTGCAATCATGAAAATTGGAAGAAGAATCATGGGGGAAGTAGAGTTAACATGAACCAATTTGGCAGTGTTTGAATAAGTAAGTTTGTACAGATACTGATGAGGTAAGTTACTATACATAAGAGACTAATTTCTAATATCTTTTTGAAAAGAAATGCAAAAGAACAAAATTTCAATTTGAAAGCCAACAAAAAATAAATTGAATTTCTCTGTCTCAGTACCTAAACACTCCCCAGTGGGCTTTACACAGTATCCATCAACACTTTAAAATAGCCTCCAATTTATAAACCAGACACTTTTGTCATCACAACGACTCTATATGGTAAGAATAAGCTGTATTTGAGGACATAATATTTTTTGAAAATTTTTTTAAAAATTACAGCTATATCATTTATGACTTCCCTTTTCTCCCTTCAAACCCTCTGTGTGCCCATCCCCATTGCTCTTTCAAATATATGGCCTTTTTAGTGTTGTTACATACATATATATGTAGATAGACAGATAAACAGATAGATAATAGATGGTAGACAGACAGTTAGAGATAGAGATAGATAGATAGATAGATAGATAGATAGATAGATAGATAGATAGATAGATAGATGATAGATATTCTTAAATTGTTTGCCTTCTGGATTATTCTCTTGTTTCAATTCTACCCACATAGCCAAAGAGCACTCTTGATGACCATGGATGATTATTTGTATTCCTAGAATCTAAATGTAGCCAACTTCGCACCACAGTCTCTATCACTACAGCACCAGCAAGCCTGTGTCTAGATTAAATTCATCCTTCATTTTTGATGCCTCGCTTCTCTCTTTCTTTTTCTATAGATACTTTGCATAAGCAGAATCTATGTTTAATTTATGACTTTAGTCTCTCAGTAGTGGGTGATTTGATTGAAAGTAACATTTCTGAGAAAAAACATTTGAAAATTTGAGAAAAATGTCAAAGTGTGTGTGTGTGTGTGTGTGTGTGTGTGTGTGTGTGTGTGTGTGTGTGTTTAAAAATACTGAAGTGGTGACTATCTATAGAATAATGACCACTAGATCCAAAACTTCAATAAATGATAAGAACAACTTAAAATCTTGCTTTCCTTGAAGAGTTTGTAGAGGAAAGAGTGAAAGGTAGATTTGATCAAAGCATATATTATATGTTTATATAAAATTCTCAAACAATAAATTAAAGAAATATTTCTTTTAAGAAGGATTAGGATGATAACCCTTAAGAAACATTTCTTTAATCACCTGAGTGAGGTAACCCAGACTCAGAAAGACAAACTCATAAGTGGATATTAGATGTTAAAGCAAAAGATAACCAGACTACAACCCACAGCTCCAGAGCTAACAAGGAGGACCCAAAGACGGACACATGGATCGCCCTAGGAAGGGGAAACAGATGAGATCTCCATGAGTAAACTGGGGATAAGGGGTGGGCAATGGAGGGTAGGGGATGGGGGATGAGAACATAAGGGAATGGGATGGTTGATTTGGAACAGGGATGAAGTGAAAGAGCAATGAAAGAGATACCATGATAGAAGGAGACATCATGGGGATAGGGAGAAACTGGGTGCTAGGAAAGTTTCCAGGAATCCCCAAGGTTGACCCCAGCTTAGACTACTAGCAATAATGGAGAGGGTGCCTGAACTGGCTTACCCCAGAGATCAGATCAGTGAATATCCTAACTGTCATCATAGAGCCTTTCTCCAGTAACTGATGGAAGCAGATAGATCCACAGGCAGATACCAGGCTGTCCAATCAAAGAGAGAGAAGAGGGATTCTATGAGCAAGGGCATCAAGATCATGATGGGGAAACCTACAGAGACAACCAAACCAAACTAGTGGAAACTCATGAAATTTAGATCAATAGCTGTGGAGCCTGCATGGGACAGGACTAGGCCCTCTGCACAGGGAGACAGTTGAGTAGTTTGATCTGCTTAAGGGGCTTCCTGGCAGTAGGATCAGAATCCATCCCTGGTTCATGACCAGACTTTTTCAAGCCCACTAACTATGATGGGACACCTTGCATAGCCTTGAGGCGGGGGAGAGGCTTGGACCTGCCTCTACTAAATGTACTTCCCCATGGGAGGCCTTACCTTCTTGTAGGAGGGAATTGGAGGTGGGTTTGGATGGGTAAGTCAGAGGGGTAGGCAAAGGAAAGAGGGGGAGTCATTGGTTGGTATGTAAAATGAATAAAAAATTGTCTTAATAAAAAAATGATAAGGGCTTTAAGTCATAGAACTATAAGCAATTTGAGTAAAGTAAGTGCCCCCTGTAGGGAATGGTATTTTCACTAAGTGTTATTAGGAGCACCCTTAAGATTCAAGACATAATATAATAGCTGAGTCAACCAAACCTTCTCCAGATATTGCCATACATTTCCTGAGGATATGAACTGCTTCCCAGTTGATAATCTCTGCAGCAATCATGAAAAAAACCTCTGAGTTTGGTAGATGAAACAAAAATTCTGTTGCTTAAGACATTCAAAATGTTCTCATGTGCCCATATAGGAATCCAAAAATATCACAAACTGGAAACCATAATATATATGCAAAGTTACCTGTAAAGTGCACTGACATGTTATGAGACAAAATAACCTCCAAAGATGCCACCATGTTCATTTTGTACTGGGCATAGAGTCTACCCTTAAGAGTGGTTTGTTTCTCCAATGAAACTCCATTGGGGGAAAAATTCATTTTCAAATGGTTTTCAATTGGAGCTACCTTCTGGGTTAGAGACAGCAGAAAGTGTCCATATCTTCTTGCAGCTGTGGGATCCAGTATGTTGCACACAGTGTACAGGTCTTGTGATGATTCTTATATACTTTCTGCAAAGAGTTCTCTGAGCCTTTAGAAGAGGGATTGATGCAGCTATACCATTTAGGCTTGAATGTTTCAAAGTCCCTCACTCTTCATACATTGGTTATGGACTCTGTATTTGTTATCATCTGCTAAAGGTGGAAGCTTTGCTGATGATGACTGAGAAAGGCACTGATCTCTATGTCACTGGACTTTTTCATTGGGACTGGGAGTTTTCTTTGGGTATCCAGCTCACAAAAAGTAACAGACTTATTAATTATGAAAGCTTAGGCAATAGCTTAGGCTTCTTTCTAACTAGCTCTTATAACCTAAATTAATTCATACCTTTTAAGCTATGTTCTTTTACACAGCTCAGTTACCTTTACTCTGTACTGTCCATGTTGCTTCCTTAGTGTCTGGATGGCGACTCCTTTCTTCTTTCCACAGCTCTCTCAGTCCAGAAGTCCCTGCCATAACTCCTGCCTAGCTATTGGACATCTAGCTTTCTATTAGACCAATCGTGACAAATCTTCACACAGTATAAAGGAATATTCCACATCTATGAGTATGGCAGAATTTCATTTGGAGTCATCTCATGGCTACACACCCTTAGTTTAACAGTAGTATGTGGTTTCCCACTAGGTCCCTGGCCTGTCTAGCCTCTGGTTCTTGGAAAGTCAAGCACTATCAGGTATGGGTTGCATCTCATGGAGTGGGCCTTAAGTCAAATCAGATATGAGTTAGTTACTCCCACAAGCTTTGTGCCATCATTGCACCAGCATATTTTGAGGTTGGAATGCCATTGCAGATTTAAAGGTTTGTATCTGAGTTGGTTATTTACCCTCTCCTTTGGTATCATGCAGAGTACTTTATAGGACCATCACCATTAGTCCATAGGGTGAAGGCTCTAGGCAAGCACCAGCTCAACATCTCCATGTTCTGTGAGTTCTAGAGGCATAGTCTTCAGTGATAGGGACTTACTGTCAGTTTAGAGTGATTGACAGCTCAGCAGCAGCCTGGGCTGTTTGGGGATTTCCATAAGACCCATTTAGCCAAAGGCTCAATTAGATATAACCCATTCCCAGTACTGGAAGCTTCATTTGGTAATGAGAGATGTCCAACTGGAGCTCTGTCTCTCCTTTTATCTGGAAATTTCATTTAGATCAACTTCATGTGTGTATGTGTTTTGGGAAGATTCTACTCTATTGTTTCCATATGACCCCTTCAAATGCCCCTTGGTATTAGTATCCTTTCCTGTATTCCATCCCTCATGGCCCTCTTCACTCTCATCCCTGTTTGTCATTCCCATTCCAGTCAGCCCCTTGTAATCCATAACTATCTACTCTATTTTCCCTTCCTAGAAATCTGTCATTCCCCCATCCAGTTTCTTATTCTATATCTAAACTCTGTGATTATACAGATTGTAGCTTGATTGACAATGACATTACAGCTAACATTCATATGTAAGTAAATTTGTACCATATTTTGTTTTGAGGGGGAATCTGGGTTACCTCACTCAGGTTAATTTTTTCTAGCTCCATCCATTTATATGTGAATTCCATGATTTCATTTTTTTAATGGCGGAGTAATATTGTTATGCAAATTTACTATATATTCTTTAACCATTCATCCACTGATGAACATCTAGGATGTTTTTATTTCCAGATACTAAGAATAAAGCAGCAATTAACATGGTTGAATAAGTGTCCCATAGTAGGATGAAACATCCTTTGGGTATATGGCCAAGTTTGGTGTAACTGGATCTTGAAGTAGATTGATTCCCAGCTTCTTGAGGAACTGCCACACTGGCTTCCATAGTGGTTATACAAGTCTGCACTCCTACCAGTAATGGATGAGTGTTCCCCTTACTCCACATCTCACCAGCATAAGCTGCCATTTGTTTTATTGCTCTTGGCTATCCAGTAGGTGTAAAATGGAATCTCAAAGTAGTTTAGATTTATATTTCCCTGATGGCCAAGGATGATGAACATTTCTTAAGTGTTTTTCAGCCATTTGAGTTTCCTCTATTGAGAATTCTCTGGTTATATCTGTACACCATTTTTTTAATTGAAAATAGATTCTTCTCTCATACAATACATCCCAACCACAGTCTTCCCTCTCTACACTCCTTCTATCTCCCCACAACCTCTGATTCTTCTTCAGAAATGAGCAGGTCTCCAAGAGATGACAGCAGAACAGAATACAAGATACAATAAGACAAGTTGAAAGTCCTCAGTAGAGGCTGAACAATGCATCCCAAAAGGAGGAAAAGAGTCTCAAGATAAAGATAAAGAGTCAGAAATATACCTTCTCCTACTATTAGAAATCTCACAAGACCACCAAGCTAACAGTCATAGCATAAATGCAGAGGACCTGGTCCAGACCATGCAGGCCCCATGCTTGCAGTTTCAGTCTCTGTGATCCCATGGGAGCCATACTTAGTTGACTTAGTGGGCCCTGTTCTCCTGGTGTTCTCCATCATCTCTGCATCCTGCAGTCTTTCCTCCATCTCTTTTGCAGGGTTCTCCAATCTCTGAAGGTTAAGACCCAATGGAGATCTACAAGTTAGACTCAGTCTCTCTCTGTATAATGTCTGACTATGGGTCTCCATACCCACTTTCATCTGCTGCTTGAGGAAACCTCTCTGATGATGACTTGACAAGGCACTGATCTATTAGTGTATACAGAATATCACTAGGATATTTTTTCATTGATTTTTTTTGTCACCTTTGGTTCTACCCTATCTCTCTGGGCTATCCATTCTCCAGTTCCTGGCAATCCAGGCAGTGCAGGTCACGGGGTCCCTCTCATGGAGTGAGCCTCAAGTTAAACCAAACATTTGTTGGCCACTGCCCTGTGTTCTGCCACACCATTGCCCCATTGCCCCAGCACATCTTGCAGGTAGGACAGATTGGAGGTGGAAGGTTATGTGGCTGGGTGAGTGTCCATGTTTCTCTTTCCATAGCCTGAAGAGTACCCCCCAGTACCAAAGAGACTAGAATGTAGAGTGAAGGCTCCAAGCCCAAACCAGCTCAACCTCTTTATGTTCAATGAGCTGAGTGGAAGTTGTTCTTGGCAATGGGGTCCCACTGTCAGTTTTCAGAGGGCAACCTTCTGTGTAATCATCAGGCTGGGTTGTTTAGGGATCTCCCAGGATGCTATTAGCCAACAACTCAACCAAATATAATCTTGTATCACCACTGGAAGCTTTGCCTGGCTATAAAAGATGGTGGGTTCAGACTTTGGTATCCTCCATTACTAAAAGTCCTCACCGAGGTTATGTTCATAGATTCCAGAAAATTTCCACTGCACTAGATTTCCACACAGACACCCAAATGCTTCCCAATTTCAGCTGTCTCATCCTGCATTCTCTTCTTCCATTGTTCCTCGTACTGCCTGACTGATCTCTCCTGTTCCTGTCCTCACCCTCCCCCAGTCCACCCACAGAATCTATTCTTTTCCCCAGACACACACTCTCTTCTTTACCTAATCTCTCTGGGTCTGTGGATTATAGATTATCATTTACTTAACAGTTAATGTTTATTTTTAAGTGAATAGATACCATATTTGTCTTTCTGCATCTGGGTTACCTCACTCAGGATGATTTTTTTCTAATTCCCTACATTTGGCTGCAAATTTCATTATATCATTGTTTTTTATAACCACTGAGTAACACTCCTTTGTAAAGGTACTACAATTTCTTTATGCATTCTTCAGTTGAGGCATGTCTAGTTTGTTCCCAGTTTCTTGCTAGTATTAATAAAACTGCAGTGAACACAGTTGAGTGAGTATCCTTGTTGTAGGATAGAGCATCCTTTGGGTATATGCCCAAGAGTGGTATAATGGGTTTTGAAGTATATCTATTCCCAAATTTCTGAGAAACTGCCATATTGATTTCCATAATGGCTATACAAGTTTGTACTTCCAACATCAATGAAGGAATGTTCTCCTTGCTCCATATCCCTACCAACATGAGCTGTCACTTGTGTTATTGATCTTAGTCATTCTGACAGTTGGATTCTCAAAGCAGTTTTGATTTACATTTCCCTAATGAATAAAGATGTTGAACATTTCTTTAAGTGTTTCTTCACCATTTGAGATTCCTCTATTGAAAATTCTCTATTTAGATTTGTACTCCATTTTTTTTTTTTTGAGACAGGGTTTCTTTATGTAGCCTTGGCTGTCTTAGTACTAGCTCTGTAGACCAGGCTGGCCTCAAACTCACAGAGATCCACCTGCCTCTGCCTCCCAAGTGCTGGGATTAAAGGCATGCACCACCACTGCTGGCCTGTACTCCATTTTTTAATTGGATAATTTATATATGAAGTGTGATCCTAATTAGTCTTAACAAGAAAAACCCGGAGTCAGATATTAAGGGTGAAGCTGAAAGATCAGAGAAGCAGAGCAGCCAGCCACCAGAGACTTCTTACCTCTATGTATCCTCAGACTGAATGGGGGCCAAGGTCCTGTCTCCACCTCACTAGTGCTGGGATCAAAGGTGTGTACCAACACTGTCCAGATCTGTTTTTCTTTTAGACTGGTTCAATCTCATGCAGCCCAGGATGGCCTTGATCTTCCTGATTACTTCTTCCAAGTGCTGTGATTAAAGGTGTGTACCACCACTGCCAGGTCTGTATGGTTAACTAGTGCCTAGCTCTGCCATCTGATCTCCAGACAAGCTTATCAAAACACAAACAAGGTATCACACAACATATGTTTGTGTGTGTATGCATGTGTGTATGTGTGAATGTGCATGTGCTTGTGTGTGTATGTGTGTGTGTGTGTGTGTGTGTGTGTGTGTGTGAGAGAGAGAGAGAGAGAGAGAGAGAGAGAGAGAGAGAGAGAGAGAGAGAGAGAGAGAAATTTAAGCAACATAATTTAGAAAAGATTTTGCTCAGGAATCTGACTGATCTCCACTTCAAATACAATTTCATGAAAATGTTGGTATACAAAAGACTCATGCCCAATTATGGGGTGATTGCCAGTTGCTTGGTAATTTATTTTTGTACTGTGACTTTTGAAATATTCTATTCGTTCAACTCCTGATTATTTCCACAACTGATAACCCCACTCTTCTTTAGTGCTCCAAAGGTCAGAATCCATAGATGCTAATTGATCCCAACCTCAAGCAATTTGAAAATGCCTTTGCTCATGCCAACCACAGATGTAATGTACTTATGATTCTAAGTCTTTCTCTGAAATAATTATACAAGTAACCAAATTTTTCATGCATTTTCCATTCATTTAAGATGTATTTCAAGCTAATACAAATTAATAATTCAAAGAAAAATACTTTTTAATTTCTGAGTTAGTTGAAGACAGTGTCTTAAAATCCAAGAATGTGATAGTTTATATTTCTGAATAACTCTAATACATTACAATGTTTTAACATCCAACATCACTATAAAGTGAATTTTCTATATTTAATTGGAATATGGATACAGAAGAGATAGTTATTTTCTTTATTATTGATAGAATTATGGAGCAGTTGTAAGTGAAAGTGTTAGTATCTCTTTCAGGGGTTTCTGAAGTTCTTCATAATTCAAATACAAAATACATCAGCACTTCACTGGGGAGGCTGAAGCAAGTAGAATTTAACACTACCCTGGGCTACATAAGGAGATCCTGGAGAGGGGCTGGGAAAAAAAAAAGAAGAAAAGGAGGAGGAGGGGAGGGAGGGACAGAGGGGCAAGGGAGGGAGGGAGAGAGGGAGGGAAGGAGGGAGGGATGCAGGGAGGCAGGGAGGCAGGGAGGGAGGAAGAAAGAAGAGAAAAGATAGCATAATGGCATGCAATTGTAACACTAGAACTAGAGAAATGGATACAAACAGATTCCCAGGTCTCTCTTCCAGACAGTATAGTCTACTAGATGAACTCCAAGTCTGAGACTGCTCCTGTATCAAAAACAAGGTAATTGGTACCTGAGGACTGATATGTGATGTTTTTGTATGGTCTCTCTACATGCACATACTTGAGCACAACTGTGTGCACATGCACACACACACACACACACACACATACACGCACGCACGTATGCACGCACACATACATAGACACATGTGTACACACACACTAACGTGCATATACAAAAATAAAGAAAATATTCAGTTGCAGAAAAACTGTTTGTACTGAAGCATAAGTTAGTCTATATTCTGTATACTTTTTAAAATTCTGTATTTGATATATATGACATGTTTTACTCAGAAATATGGATGTCTACCTCCATATCACCAGATATACATCTACATTTCTGTGGGTTTAATGAATGCTAAGAAGCAGTAAATTTGGGTTCAATTTGTAGGAATTGTACAGCAAGATAGCTATTAAAACTTAAGTGTTTCTGGTACCACAATTGAGCCCTTCACTGTGCTTTTGAAAGTGTCAGAATATCAACTTTCTGAGGAGCATTTGAAAACAAATGTCAAGAACTTGATAAGCTATAACAAATAGACTTTTACTTTAAGGGAGAATAAACTCAGATAAAGATTCCATGTAAGCAATTCATACATTTTCAACATAAAATAAGGCCTAACCTACACATCCACTAATAACAATGCATGCAAATTGATGCTTCTGTCTGAACTCATATATATTAAATTGTGTAAAGAACAATTCACTTCAGCTAATACTTCCCACACATTGAGAATTAGAACTTAAAGAGTAAAAACAAAACCTAAACAGCTAAAGTCAATTGCATGTATCATCCCAAACCTGGAAACTAAGGCATAGACAACTGACATCTTTATATTACTTGAAGAGGCCTTACTTATAAGTACCTCAGTGCATTTGTGCACCAGTATAACCATATTATTGGTATCACTATATTTATTATGCACCATAAGCATCATACCATTTCATTACAGTTATTTTGTTCTCACTATTTGAAATCATTGAGTTGATGTCTTTCTCTTTAATTATCTGCTGCCTCTACTGAAAAATAAACTGCATGTACAATTAAATTCATATGTAAAACTACACCACATGTAAAACCTGGAAAAAAAAAGCTGTGTGAAGGTACTAAAATAGACATTTCTTAATAAAAATTATAAGTACATTTACAAATTGGATATGTGAAAGATATTTAAAATATGGTGCAGCCAATACTCAAGAGAATGGTGTATGAGCAAAAATATTGATGTTTTTAAGTATTTATGAGGCTGATATTATTTATTTCACTTTATAGATGAGAAAATTATAAGTAAAAACTAATACACACTCTTTTGGAAAGTGTCTTTCTTCCATAATATCAATTATCATTAAGAGTCTATTTTGCCATTATTCATCTAATATCCTTCTAAAACAAAATGTCAATTGATAGAATTTACTTGCATGTTTAGTTACAAACTACTATAAGGAAAACAGTGATCTGGATATAATTTAGAGTTGTATTTTCTTCTCCATAGAGTTATCCACTTACATACTTATTTTGTAAATTTATATTGTGGATATAATTCTGACAAGCTTTAAATCCTAAACAATCATTGTCTAAAATTCACCAATAGCATCTTTCATTTGACCTATATAAGCTTTTAAGTGTTATCATTCACTACTCTTTCCAAGTCATTAGTTATCATGCTTAATAGTATACTGATGATATAATTATTGGTTTATTAGGAGATTAATTCTAGTTTGATTTTCATAACAAAGTAATAAGTATACTTTATTCCATCTTAGAAATACAACAAAACCATTATCGTACTCAGATTCAAATCACCAGAGTGCAGGCAGACTAGCATCAATTAACAATGACATGACTTTCCTGGTTTAATTTCTTTCTTATAAAGTTATTTGACATAGAAGAGAAAGAATTCAGACAGCCTATTAAAACTTACATCTTTAAGTAATATTACTTGTTCAATTTCATGAGAGTGGCTAGGTTATTTTTAAGCTCTTTGACATAAATGAACAAAAGCAGAAAATGTTCATTGAGCAAAAGTACATTAAAATTTAATATCATAAAATGTCAGGTTTCTTTTAACAAAAATCAAATGCTCCTAAGTTTTTAAGACATGCTAGAACAGAGGTGGTGTTGAGCCAGACAATAGTTGTTCTATTAGTTGGTATTCTAATCATGAATACAGCCAAACGTTCATCTTCTTCCTCCATTCACATACATGACAAGGGACACAATTCTGCAGAAGAGCATGTGGAAACTGCACCGCTTACCAGAAGTTTCACTCTGTAAGACAGGCTCTGCCTTCTGTGTTTTTAACATCTCTTCTGTGTTTTCCCTGTGGGGCCTGTAGGTCTACTAAAGACAAAAATCACATTAAAGACAGCATGACAGTATGTTACTGAGTCATGGCTCCATATCATTTCATGATTTTTACTTCTGTTTCTTATGATTTCTATTTTTTACACCAATTGCTATTCAGTTATAAATTATAGCAGCAATAGGTTGTTTTAAATCTTACAGACAAAAAAATGTCCATATTTCTTTTAGATTAAAATATAACATATACTGCCAGGTATAGGTACTACTCTTAAGTGTGTTTTATATGCCCAATGAGATTCCACTGGAGAAAACTAAGTTTTCCATTGCTAGTGAGTATCTGTTGCACATAGTTCCTTGCTTAGGGATGGTATCTCATATCTACTTCCCTTTCTCATTGCTGAAACCCTGTCTGAGTTGAACCTGTACAGCTCCCATGCATTCTATCACAGTCTCTGTGATATGTGAGTTCATATACATAATTTTGTGTTTAGATGGTATGTGTGTGTGTGTGTGTGTGTGTGTGTGTGTGTGTGTGTATGCATTATTCTGACTTTTTTAACTGTTCTTTTGCTTTCCAGAAAAATAAAGGAAGGTCATGGAGTTGGGTGGGTATTGAGGTCAGGAAGATCTGGGAGGGGTCAAGGTAGAAGAAACAATAATGCGAATATATTGTATGGAAAAATTTTCAGTTAAGTTTTAAAAGAAAAAAGAATGTATACTTTTATCAGTATAGTTTATAAATATTTTTATAATATCCAAACTAAGTGTTATAATAGACCTTGATTTCTGGAAGGAGATCATAAAAACTATATACATTGCTAGTATTCTACTTTGATTACTAAAGATGTCCACTGGTGATGAGAGTCACATTAATTCCATGACACTGGACTGTAAAACAAGAACAGAGACAAAATTTGAACAATTATGAGTACAAAATGATGGAGTTTAATAGAAATTGAGTCGCAGTAAAATCACAAAGTGGGAGAATTTACTGACCCTGCTCATCTATCAAGACTGTATGCAAAATCGTGAGATCAGAACGATGGTGTCGAATATATAATAAGAAGAGACAACTTACTGCCTGTCACCTTCAGACTGCTGTCACCACCTGCATGTTTGCAAGACACTCTCCATGATGAGAAGCGTCTGTCAGGAAATTAAGATATGAAGTCCATGTGTCAGCAGTGAATGTTTTATTTTCTTAATCTGACAGTTTTAATTCATTTTTATTTTTTGCACTGATGGGGTATCAAAACCAAAGCCTTTGCTTGTGCATTCTATGCAAACAAATGACCAATGAACTACATCCCTAGCCCTTAAAATGTGTTTTTAAGACAAAATTAGAAAATTTAGCCCTAGTGTTGTGGGTTTTTCCCTCAATGTCTATTGTGCACAAAAGAATAATACAGGAAAAAAAAATCTCAAGTTCAAGAGACAGGCAGTGGGTAAATGTGTTTGCTGCACAAGCCTGAGGATTCAAGGTTAGATGTCCAGAAACCCACATTAAAATCCAGATTGTATACCTGTGACCCCAGCATTATGGGAGAGAAAGACAACAGAATCACTAAGATTTTCTGGTCTCCAGTCTAACTCCAAATTCCATGAGAGACCCCATTTCAAGGAAATAGGCAGAAAGTGATATAGCCAGGCATATAATATCCTCCTTTTTCCTCTGTGCATACACACAGGCAAACACCACACACACACACACACACACACACACACACACACACACACACACACACATAACACCACCCACCCCACCCCCACAGGAAATCAGTTTAATTTCAAATGCCTGTCTTTTTTATCAACATACAAAAATACTTTACATACAAATTTTAGCTTTTGGATTTGAGTTCTTAGAAATGGTCTCAGTTTGTTAGTTTGGGAACTGAATAAATAGCTCTGGACTGTAGACTCAAGTTATGCTTGAAGTAAAGATAATTTTATTCCCTGAGATAACCATATTGCATGGGTAGCTGTTTGTCTTCAAGTTCTTATTTCAAAAGAGACTATGTAGGGGGTGGTAGGGACAAATGGTGCATGTGGATGTGTGTTTACTCTGGCAAAGATTTTAAACTTGGAGGGAGGAGATAAATTACTGGTAGAGTGCTTACCATGCAAGCCTCAGGACCTACGTCTGGATCCCCACCACCACACAGAAAGCCAGGCATGGTGAGATGATGATGTCCATCATCCCAGCACTGGAGAAAAAGGAGACAAGCTGATCTGGGATAATCGCCAGCTTGTCTAACTGAACTGGTGAGTTGCAGACTCAAAAAGAGTCCTTGTCTCAAAAACTAGGGCGTGACAGAGGAAGACATTCAGACATGCAAAGACAAAAATATGCACAAACTTACATACACACAAAAAAAATATCTAAATCTGAGATATAAGGTTGAACTTCAAGATTTTTCATGTAGGAAATGCTTTAGAAATTTGGAACATAGTAACATTATTTTAAGCATAATTACTAAAACTCAAATAATAAAACTAAAGCTAGAGAAGTTGGAGTATACACGACTAAATTATTTCTAAAACCAAAATTATTATCATTATTATAACTAGAATGAACAGACAGCATACTTAATGTGAAGAAACATTTACAAGCCATGTATCTGATGAAGAGTTAGTAAATGAACTATAGAAGGAATTCAAAAAAATCAATAACAAAGTAAAGAAAAGAAAAAAATCTTAAAAATGGATAGTAGGCTTCAGGAGAAGTTTCATAAAAGAAGACACAGAAAGAATAATAGACATGGAAAAAGTCTCAGCAATGCTCATCATAAGAGAAATTGAAAACCACAAAGAGCTTTCACCTCACTCCTGTTAAAAGTTATTAGAATAAAGATTACAAGTGACAGCAACAATATAGAAAAAGATGATCCTGGCATGGTAAATATGTACAGATGTTATGAAAACAATATGGATGCAATAATCATCACAACTAAAACTAAAATTACCATGTGACCAGAATTCCACCTAGTATGTATACTACTTATCAGATAACATCTTACAAAAATAAAAGAAGCCACACATTCAAAAAAACATGTAAAATTGAGCACAATGCCTGTGACACCAGCACTCATGCCTGAGACAGGGGTGTTGAGAGTTCTAGGCCAACTTAGGCTGCAAAGAATGTCTAGAAAGAATAAAAGCCGATCACATTTGAAAATTGTATTTTTCAAAGAAAGGATTTACATGCAAAATCTCACCTTCTCCAAGAGTACAGCAAATAAGTATATTAAAAGACACTCTGAATTTAGCTGTCATCAGGGAAATGCCAATTAAGTAGCATGGCATGGGTAGGCTTATATTGTAATAGTGGTTTTTGTGTTTCTTAGCTGTGTTAGCAATGATATACATTAACAGAACTCTTAGCTACTACTGGAGAGAGTGTAAAATGGCATAGATATTTGGATAAAGTTTCTTACCTTTTCACAATGCAAGACATCTAACCAAACAATCCAATTCCTAAACTTAACTGCTTGAAAGATAATATGGTAATTCATAACCCTGTATTATTAGCAATATTTTTTAGAATGACTCAAAGTGGTAAAAATCAAAGATGTCTTGAGTGTTCAGTGGGTGAAGGGAAATAATGAATAAAGTGAAATGATGAGAAAAAGAACCCATGAGTCATACCTGGAACAAGGACTTAGAGATTTGTTTAATCAACGTCACTGACCCTTTGTTACCTGGACTGTAACCCAGGTGTTTTGATAGATGACTCAGTATCTGTGCCTTCACACTGAGACTGTCTCCTTGGAGTAGAAGATGCCTGCTCAGCTGCATATTAACCATTTCAGGAACATTTGTCTAAAATCAGTAACCTTTTCCTTAGCATAAGTGGTTTATATCCACCCAGATGTTCAACCTCCTGATACGGATCAACAGCACAGTTCCTGGAGTCTTCTAGTCATCAACAACAGCCTCACAGAGAAGCCAGCCCTTGTGCTAACTAACTTGATCTGGCGTTTATGACCCATCTTTTCTCTAGTGCATTCCTTCTTGCAGTTTCCTAGAAGTCTGGGGAAGTCAGATATGATAGTCAAACTTCTTGTGACAGGAATCCAAACTGTAGATATTGTCATCATCTAGCTTGGGAAGATAAGAGCAACACTCAGCAAGGGAAGTGACTGGACAGGTTCAGAAAAGACCTAAGGGCCTCAGTTTATATAGCATTGTGGCCTAAGGATGAAAACTTGTCCTGTGACAGCTGCATCCCTAAGAAAAAAATTCATTAAAGTAAACATATATATATAATTTATATTAAACGCAAATATTAATATTTAAAAAAATATATCCATATTCTGAGCACAAAAAAGCAACAAACTATTCTCCAAAGAGGTAACAACAAGCCTTTTTTCATTAACAAGGCTCACCATGGTAAGAGATGAGATAATTCCCTAACAGTCCAAGCCTGGCCAACATTGCTTCCATGCCCCCTCCTGACCCCTGCCTTGTTCTCTCTCTGTAATGACTTCCAGACCATCATTACCACATAGATGGACTCAGCCATTAAGTATTTCTCTCCCCAGTGTGTCCACACTGAAAAATAAATAAATGAAGTCTAATAACGTATTTTATCTGATCAAATATATCTAATTTTAGCACTTTAAAATGTAGTCACTACAAAAAATGTTTTAAAGAGATATTATACATTATTTCCCCACATTTGAAAAGAAAAGACAGGTTGAGGATTACCAGTGTCAGATAAACAGTCACTAAGTGGTTAACACACGGAATTCTGATGCAAAGTTAAAGAGGGCAAGAAGACAATATAAAAACAGAGGTGCCACGCTTGTATCCTCTTTCCAATCAGCCTCAGATGCCTTGTTGGCCCAAGGGGAGGAAAGTCAGTGTTTCTAATCAAGGCAGACTCTAAGCCCCTGTTACAGTGTTTCGGACTAGGTGGCAAAGCACAAATGTTCAGCTCCTGGTCAGAGACCAGCAGAAGATGATGGAAGAGACCACTGACAGAGGTAGTTATGGTGGCAGGTGGGGGCCTTTGTACCCACTCTGGCCTTCTCTAGCAAGACAGGAAACTCAAGCCCTAAGAGCAATGAAAGGTCTGAGAACAGCTGTCAAGACAACAGCAGAATCTGCAAAAGAAATAAAAAAACATGAATTTCAGGAAAGTGCTTGTTTTCGACTAGTCAGAGCTCTAGGATGAGCAAGCCCGGAACTGCATATGGAAGCCTGCAAAGATTCCTACAACTGTGCACACCCAGAAACTTCTTACCAACTCTTCCCTAATTGGTCCTAAGTCTCACCTGTTTGTGTGCCTACCTCCAGCCAGTCAAGGCCCAGCTGGTTTCTCACAAAATGCAGGAGTGCCTGAGCCATCAACCCCCTTTTCACATGGAATGTGTAGGAGGAAGGCAGAAAAACTTCAGAGCAAGACTCCTGGCTCTGGCTGGGGATTTTGCCTTCAGGTTGCTTTGCCTGAGGCTTCTCCCTCCTGCAAGGAGTTCACAGGTTCACAGGAGATGGATACTCAAGCTCCCCGAGCCTGAGGCTTCTGCTTCAGGGAGTTCTCTAGAGGCAGCCTCCACTGAGCAGCTATCAGCTATAGGCAGAGGGGTTAATTCCAGAGATGTCCAACTTCAGCCTTCATGACTTGCTGGTATCAGAAGACCTGGCCTTGCAGCTCCCATCAGTGACTTGTAGATATACCACTGACACTCCAAACCCTTCATCTTCAACCTCTCGGTTAGGCACTGGGGTAGGCAAGAAGGTAGATATCCGTAGTTAGTAAAACAAAAGCTATATTTTATTATGCTCAGGGTCATCAGACAAGGTTCACACTCCAAATTCCAAACTACAGCCCTAAGCCTATCTCCCCAAGGCTGCTCACCTGTGGAACATATCTTAGCTGAAGGTCAGGTCCAGTGCCTAATTCAAGGGTCAGGACCCTGGGGGAGACTCTGCAGCTGCAGGGCAGATCAAGGTGATGTCTCTCCAGATGTGCAGAGCAGAGTGTTGCTCTTGGTCTCTGCTTATATTCTGTTGATTGGGCATCATGGGGTCTAGCACTGTCTTGGATTATCTTGAGTGCGTGATGTCATTATGTTCTGGTTGCCAGGTACAGCCTTGGGTGTAGTGGGGATCCTGCCCAAGCTATTTTTACGTATCTAAAAGGCATTTTCTACTATGCTCATTACAATTATTATTATTGTTGTGTGTATGCATGTGTGTCCACGTATGTGTGAGAGGGCATTCTTTTTTTTTTTTTTTTAAAGATTTATTTATTTATTATGTATACATTGTTCTGTCTATACATATCCCCACAGGCCAGAAGAGGGCACCAGATCTCATTACAGATGGTTGTGAGCCACCATGTGGTTGCTGGGAATTGAACTCAGGACCTTTGGAAGAGCAAGCAGTGCTCTTAACCTCTGAGCCATCTCTCCAGCCCGAGAGGACATTCTTATACATATGTCTGCAGGATGTCAGCTTCTTCCTCTATTGCTCTCCATTTTATTTTGTGAAGCAAGGTCTTCCACTGCACTTCGGGCTCACTGTTTTTGCTAGACTGGCATGGAAGTCTCTGGAATCCACCTGTCTCCACCTCCCAAGCAATGAGGCTACAGGTGACTATTCCATCCACTGCTTACATGAGTTTTATGGATCCTAAGTCCTCGTGGGTGACTGTAAGCACTTTGCCCACTGAGCCACACTGAAGCCCCCATTTGTGTTGCTTATTAAACAGGTTAATTTCGTGTAGTGGTTTTGCCTTTATCACCATCCTCATGATTATTAGAATGTACTTCTTTTTTTTTTTTTTTTTTTTTTTTTTGGTTTTTCGAGACAGGGTTTCTCTGTGTAGCTTTGCGCCTTTCCTGGAGCTCACTTGGTAGCCCAGGCTGGCCTCAAACTCACAGAGATCCACCTGGCTCTGCCTCCCGAGTGCTGGGATTAAAGGCGTTCGCCACCAACGCCCGGCTTAGAATGTACTTTTAAATGCTTGCCTTCGTTGTTTTTCTGCAAAAGTGTGCCTTTTACAAATTGTTTGAATAAATCGAGTGCCTTCTCTAAAAGAGTCTATCCTTTCTAAATCTCTTTTCATTTAATCTCAGATGTGTTTTTTCACATCCAGAAATACCTGTCTCAGAACTTTGAATTTTGTTCTGTTCTTTTTTGTGTGTGTATGTTTGCTTTGATATTTAACTTGCAACATATTTAAGTTGCACATAGTATTTTATAGGATTTTTTGTCAGCAGGTCTCTGTTTTAATGATTTTACTTTTTTGTGTTCAATTTTTAAGAATAACTGAATGTCTTACATGATTTATATTTTAATGGCCCCATTTTCTGTCCATCTGGTAAAGAACTAGTAATGCAGCTTTTTGATTTTTAGTTTCTGGCTGATTAACTGGTTAGTTTAGAGCATAGGTGAGGGATTGTTATTTCTCAAATTTTACACCTCTTTGGATGTTGTGGAACACTAACCTCCCCCTCCCTCCCCTAGAATTATTACGAAGTAATTATTATTTTCTTTTGATCATTTTTCTCCCCAAATAATAAATGTTTGGGCCTTTGGTTGTTGTTGTTGTTTGGATTTTGTGTCTTAAGTCATATTCTCCTATTAAAGCATTTGTCTCTTTCAGATAAACACCTAAAATGGAACTGTCTCTAAACACTTACCTGGTGCTTGTCTCTTTAAGAGCATGTACTTTGAAGTCCCTTCCTGCAGTGTGCTGGTAATGCTTTTTTTTTTCTCAGAATCATCAAATTTTTTGTGGATTTAGTCTTTGCAGTAGTTATTTCAGCACACCCTCAGGCTCCTCAGTATCCCTCTGAATTTCTTGAAGGTTTTCATTGTGTCTGTTTGCCACAGTGTCTCAGATGAACAAAGAGGTTGAACTGTGCAATACTGCAGCATGGATGTTCATTGTGTATTCTGTATAGTAATTTAAATCTAGGTGTTAGGTAAGGTTGAGGCTGCAGCTGTGCCTGAACAGTTCATAAATATGCACTACAGATTTCTATGAAGATAGTCAGAGGTTTGGGGGGAGGTATTAGGGGGTCGTTTGGGGTTTCTTCCTTTCTTCACTGTTTCCATTCACTTCCCGCATCTTGATGTTCCTTGCTAATGCGTTCCTATCTGTTTCTTTGGTAACATGATAGAGGTCCTAAAATTTATCGGGTGCCCTTACATCTACTTTCAGCCGGTGTTACCTCATTTTCTCTGTCTCAAAGCACTGGTCTTGCTAAAGGAATGTGCATACACAGGCGCTGCCCTCACTTTGGTTTTGTGACACCAGTCTCACTTTATGCAAGTGAGAAACTTCTCTACCTCTTTGCTGACCAACACTAATTAAAACGTGACTTTTGTTGGGATCAGAACCTCTCCAGCTTCTCCAGGTCCTTAATGTCTCCTGTTCTTTCTTTCTGCTGTACTGGGTGAGCGACCCGGCTTCCTTCTGTCCGGCTCCTTTCTTTCCACACATTGTCAGACTTCTGCAGCCATGCACAGAGACACTAATACCATGATTTTAAAAATCACCTCTGGTAGATTTTCTAAGTCTCAGTTGTAAGGGTGGTCTCCCAACAGTTCAGCCATGTGTTTTTCCACCTCAAGGGATGGATAGCTACTTTTGTAGACTTGCTTGTCAGCCCTGTGACACTGGGAAACAGTGTCAAATGGCAGCCTATAGGACAAATCAGGGTTTCATCCTGCCTTTAGGAACAAAGTGTCATTGGAGCGCAGCGTTTAGTCCTTTATGTGTTGTCTACAGCCGAGTACCATGTACTCATCAAAGTACAAAATACTTTTAACCTGGAAGTTAAAAAGACTTCTAAGCATTGCTGAAAACTAATATTGTATACATTGTTTTTGTTAGAAAAAAGTGGACACAAAATGCAAAATTTTCAGGATTTTCAAACTAAACAAGTCTTTAAATTAAAAAATCTTGAAATTTTTTATCATCAAATTGTATTTTTAACTATTTAATATTCAATGCCACCGGGCTTCTCAGAAATTCTCTGAATAAGAACTATAGAACCTCAACTTTTACTTCATGTGAATTGAAGTTTTATAATTATTCACTGTCAGCCATGTATTGGGAAGAAAAATGGGAAAAAAACATAAGAGATAGATAGTTGATCATCTTAAAATATGTATTTACCTTTATGTATGTGTGTATGTGTGCCTGCTTGTCTGTTCGTGCACCCCTGGCATGCTGTACCCATTGTGGCCAGTAGATGGTGAGAGATTCCCCTGAGAAGGTGGTTGGGGCAGCATGATGTGGGCAACAAACCCAGGTCCTTTGCAAAAGTAGTAAGTGTTCTAACCACTGAGCTTTTGTCTCTCCAGCCTCCATAGTTGATCATCTTGACATGGCAAATATGCCCACCAGTTTTACTCATATTCTACTGATGAGCAACATCACAATACTGTCATTCTTTCGAGAAACACTGAAAAATTAATATACCCTGTGATCCTCCATGATTTCCTGGTTTCCTTGAAAGCCATATGTTCTGGAAAAGCTACTTTCTTTCTCTGCTTTAAGATTATCCTTGATTATGGCCTGAAAAAAGTTGACATACCCTATGTATGATACAATCAGCTATGCATCCAGTCTTCAATTGCTGGTGATTTTAAAACAATGCTATACAATTTTGACACTTTAAAAAATAGGAGGTTGATCTTATATTCATCTATCCTATTTCTGGTTGCATGCATTATTCCAGGTATCATCAAATATTGAATAGTGTCTGATACATGGCAGGTGTTTCCTGATATTGAAGAAAAAAGCATAATTTTGCATATTTTTTTGAAAACCATACCACAACATATCTCAGAGTAAACCTCAAATACTTACAGATGCAAAACTAAGAAAATGCTGAGATTATGGAGGACCAAAAACAAAATAAATATAGAATTTTACGATGGTTGGAAGAAGAAAATCATGAAAATGAGACAAAGAGAACCCAGAGGAAAAAACATTTAAAGCAACAGAAAAAGAGGGTGTTTCATTAAAGCTGGATAAAAAAAATAATACTCTCATCTAACCACAAAAGAAAAAATAAGTAACAGTGTAGAGCACATTTATAATTTTGTACCTATTACTGTTAATTATACTCAAATTAAATGGCTTTTATGTAACAGTCAAGTTGAAATCACAATAGTTTTATATTATTTTATTACCAATGTCAATATAAAAAATTTAAATTTTTTAAGAAAGATATTGAGAAATTTAGATCAAAGTTTTTTTTTTTGTTCTTTGTTTTTTTGTTTTTTTGGTTTTTTTTTTTTTGGTTTTTCGAGACAGGGTCTCTCTGTGTAGCTTTGCGCCTTTCCTGGAACTTACTTGGTAGCCCAGGCTGGCCTCAAACTCACAGAGATCCGCCTGCCTCTGCCTCCTGAGTGCTGGGATTAAAGGCGTGCGCCACCACTGCCCAGCGTATTTTTTATTATTTGAGAATTATATACAAGCATGTAAAGAATTTCGATCAAATCAACTAACTTTTCCTCTTCTCCAATTCTTCCCTTTTCCTCCCCACTTTTCCCTCTTTTCTTCCTGTGTTCTCTTTAAAAATAAAAGCAAACAAAAGTAAAAGCAAACAAAAAACTGAATCACTTAATGCTGTCTGTGCATGGGTGTTATTCTTTGAGCATGACAGTCTCTCAGTGGCTGCACCCTAAAAGAAAACAAATTCTTGGCTCTCTAGAAAACATTAATTGCCAATAGCTCCTCAGGGTGGAAACGCATGCTCCCTCCACCATTCATGCTGGGATACTGCCTAGCTTGGTTTTGTGTAAATCAAAGCCATTTTTCAGAAACTGAGCAGGTAAAGAGTCTCTTTTCCCAAAGCTACTTCAACAGATTATATCAGAAAACAAAGGGCTACTTTGGTAAGGACCTGAAAAAAAACACTGTTCCCAACAAAGTGGGGGATGTCCAGAGTTCTTGCAATAAGAGCATATTTGGCACTCCATGCAAGAGGAAGATGTCAAATAAATGGATGCAGCTTGCAAACAGAAATTGATGGTGAGTGAAGTCAGTAAGAGAGCAAGGACTATTTCTTATAAATGAGGGGGAAATTTACCTCTCAGCAAGATGGAAAATTTGCAAAGAGAAATAAAATATTTGGAGTAACAGAGGAAAAATATTTGGCCTGGTTTAAAATGATATTTTTATTGTCCTAGGAACACTATAGGAGAGCATTAGAGTGCATTAAAACTATCCACCTAATAGCAGACAATATCTTCTACCAACCTGTGCTCATTGCATGAGTTGCTGTTTGAAACCTGGGGCTTATGCAGGGACACTTGGCTCAGTCTGGGAGGAGGGGACTGGACCTGCCTGGACCGAGTCTATCAGGTCGATCTCAGTCCTCAGGGGAGTCTTTGCCCTGGAGGAGGTGGGAATGAGGGGTGGGCTGGGGAGAAGGGAGGGGGGCAGGAGGGGGGAGAACAAGGGAATCCGTAGCTGATATGTAGAACTGAATGGTATTGTAAAATAAAATAAAAGGAAAAAAACAAAAACAAAAACAATGTATACAAGGAGAGAGTAGCAAGTAAGGAAAGAATAAGAACAATATGGTCTGTGCCATTGTCTAGGATGCTACTTCATCTTATTCTAAAAGTCACCATTCATAAGTAAGAATGTAGCACCAATAAACTGTTAAATCACAAAGGAAGGCATTCCTGAACCTAGAATATTCATTGTACTGTATGATATATTCAGTGGCATGGGTAAAATGAATGAATGACTAAAAAAATGAGTAAGTGGAAGAATGAATTAGTGAATGTCACAGTTTAGCCTTGTCATAATTAGTGATAAAATAACATGTTCTTGCCTAACTGCACTTAAAATTATTAACATGTATTTATCTATCTTTTGCATTTTGCACTTTATCTTTTCACTGGGTTCACTTTGTTTTTCAGAGTAAAAGGCTGTAATGTATTTTGATAAAAATTAAGCTTCACAGGCTTGAGATCATTGTACCTAAAATTTTTTCTCTATCTCGCTATAACTAATGAACATTAACGTTTTATCTCCTGAGGAACTCCACCACAAGGATATCATGATGTGAATTGTGTATAAGGGTTCTTTTTCTTTTCAGGGCCTTGAGGGTCATCAAGGTGTATTCTCTGAAATCATTCATGAAACAAATCGAGGTGTGAGTCAGTTCACAGAAACACAATGGCACCTGCTCAGTCAAACGGCTCATGCAGCAGTGGACCCTGTTTAAAAGCCACTGTGAGTCCACGAAATGTGCTCTTCCTAACTGGTACAGCAGCACGAATCCAGGTGAAGGTTCACTTTCTGTACCTTATAACATTTGGCAGTTTATAAATAGTCATAATTGTTTTTAATTAATATAAATTCTCACCCCTGCTGATCATCCTGACTGTTTGACATAGTTAGTATACTTTGCACTGATGCTATCTTCTTTTGAAAGGTCCTGAAGATGTTCTTAAAAACCAGTATGAAGTTGCAACATGAAAATCTGTAGATACAAAATGGTAGCATAGTTCAGTGAATCGAAATTGATGTTTCCCCCTGGTCTAGCAATAAAATTACACTTTGTAGTTCAATGTCTGTGAAAATCTGAAGCTTGTTTCAAAAAGAGTACCTATTTTATCACCTAGATTTGCGCTTACCACTTTTTAGAGATGCCAGATCACTAGAGATCTATTAGAGTCAAAGTAATCCTAGTACTTAAGTTGATGTAGAGCCAGCTATAGAAAATTGATGAATTAACATTATTTTAATTATACCAACTCCCCTTATTGACATATATGCCATCTGACTTGTGCTAATCTTATGTGGAGCTAAGCTGACCTTGATTTAAGAGAAAAGAATTCTCTTTTCCAGAGAAAATTTTAAATAAAAATATACATAGTTAACAATTATATCTAAAAATATTCTGTGCCATAATAAAAATACTATTTTATAAAATGTTTATTCTCTTATTTTGGGACTACTTTGTTGTAGGGCTTAGGAAGGTTGACTTTGCTCACACAGAGCTGGGTACACACTTTCCAATAAATTTAAACTAAACTGCTTTATAGTGAAGTATGCAGATGTAACCAACCATCTTATTAAATAAGAAACAAAGAACCAATGCAAAGAAGAAAGCCAAGAGGTCAGAGCTAAGAGCTAAAACCTTACCTTTCCTCCTGCGGTGGTCCTATCTCTCCGAACCAGAGCTACTTCCTGTGTTAAAGTCTTTATATAAACTTTCTGTTCTGCCTTCTCATTGGTTGTAAACCCAACCACATGACCGCCTCGTCACTGCCTGTCTATATAGACCTCCAGGTCTTCTATGGTTGGTATTGAGATTAAAGGCATGTGTATCCAATGCTGGCTGTATCCCTGAACACACAGAGACTTACCTAGCTCTGCCTACCAAGTGCTGGGATTACAAGCATACGCCACCACTGCCCTGCTTTCCTATGGCTTGCTAATAGCTCTGACACCAGGCAACTTTATTTATTAACATACAAATAACATTTTAATACAAATAAAATATCACCATAGAAGTAGACTTCTATTTGGTGAACAGAGTCCATAATTTAAAAAACATAAACTATGCCTGTGGTGACATATTGTGTTCCGTGATATATTGTGCACCCTAATAATGCTTATCTGAGGATCAGAGGAAAAAGCTAGCCACTATATTAAAGTCATGCAACCAACACACACTGTTGGTTATGTGGCATGGTGCTCTTGGCTGACCACCGCCTGCAGTGGCCATGCCGGCAGAGGAGAGTGCTAATTGGAAGAATCACAGCCATGGTTACCTTTCTAGAGCTTTATTGGGAGAGAGGGGGATGAGAGAGAGAGAAAGGAGGGGGGGAAGAGGGAGAGAGGGAGAGAGGGAAAGAGAGGGAGAGAGGACAGATGGAAGGAAGGAGCAGAAGGGAAAAGAGAGAGGCGCACAGAGGGCCCACCCACTTTTTAGGCTGGGACGCCGTCCCAGGCTGATGACGTAGTTAAGGATCGAATTCTTACATCCCAGACTTTCAATTATTATATAAAAGCAGGTAGATGGGACTAGGGGCATTGTTCCTCTCAAAAACTGCTTCCAGCTGACTTTTGGACGTCAGTTGGCTCTGGGGGGAATGGAGAAGTGGAGTTTTCTGAGGTAGACAGGTGTTGTGGGATACTGTCTGCCATCCCTTTGCTCTGGAGACATGTATCCCTTTTGGCTGTGGCTGGGAACTTTCTGACAAGATGCTGGTGACACAGAAAAAAGTTGATGATCTCTGGACTCTGGTTCTGTGGAGGTCCTGTATCATTGGTTGAACAGTGAGTTAGAACAGGGAACTGGGAAAAGAAAAGTTTGTGGTGCATGAGAATTTATTTTTTGGAATTAGGGACAAGGCAAAGTTCAGGGCCCTCTCTGTATGCACGTGAGAATGAATGGGTGGAGTTAAAGTGAGTTAGGGCGAGTCATAGAAACTGCCCAAGCCCATCCATTTGAGCCCGCCCACTGTCGGCAGAAGTCAGACAGAAAAGGTTGCACATGACAGATGCAGAAGTAGGGAAGGAGAAGGGTTTAGAACTTTAGCAGAAAGCTTGGAGATAAAGTAACTTTTAATTTGCCCATTCGCTGGCAGAAGTTCCTGAGACGCTGTTATGCAGCTAGGTTTATGCTGTGCCCGCCCCTATCTGCCAATGTAGATGGCAAATGTATCCGCCCCTTTGTCTCATGGCTGTAGCCAAGAGAAAAGTAAAAAATTAAAGTAACAAACCGGGATCAGACTACAATCTCGTCCATCCCTGGAGAGTGAAGAGAGATCTAAGAATCAGCTCAAGTTAACTATCCTCTTTGTCAAGGGATGGGAAGGGCTGCAGCTACACTGCAGTTGGTCCACTGTTGGACCCTAGACAGCATTGACGCCCTCGTCAGGAGCAAAAATGTGCCTTCCGTTGCCAGCACAGCCCGAGGACAACCCCCGGGGTGTCCATCACAAAGAATGTAGCTCAGACTACAGCCGCAAGAACTGTGGACTCACTCACTGTGGGGAAGAATCGTGGCGGTAGCAGTAGTGGTAGCTGTGTGGGGGTCCAGAGGAGGCGAGGGATGTGTGCCCTAGTGGTCTCGCAGTCTCGCTGGATGGGAGAGCAGGCAGCAAGCGGCAGCAGTCAGCAGGTCCTCAGTGGTGTATCCAGGGTTTCCGGCACCAATGTTGGTTATGTGGCACACTGCTCATGGCTATCTTTTCAAAGCTTTATTGGGGGGGAGGGAGAGAAGGAGAGAGAGGAGATTGAGGGAGAGAGAGAGAGAGAGAGCAGAAAGAGAAGAAAGAGGTCCAGGCGGAAGGAAGGAGCAGAAAGGAAAGAGAGAGACGCACAGAGGGCCCACCTGCTTTTTAGAACGCCATCCCAGGCTGATGACGTAATTAAGGACAGAATCCTTACACACACCTTTCATCCTAGCATTTGGGAGGCAGAGATGCACCCAGATCTCTGTGAGTTCAAGGTCACACTGGGGAACAGAGCCAGGCATCATGACACAAAGGGGTTAATCCCTGCACTAACCATAAAGGTCTGGAGGTCTGTACAGACAGACGGGAAGTGATGTAGCTGGGTAGAGAGGGAAAGTAAAACTGCAGAACAGAAAGGCAAATCGGTGTGGGTATGCAGAAAGTAGGTCTCTTTGGAGACTGAGGCATCTGTAAGGTGAGATTGGCTGTGGCTTTCCCTGTTCCTCTGATCTCCCAGGTTTTTACACCAATATCTGGCTCCAGGTTTTTTTTATTTATAAGACTGGTTAAGATTTGTGTTACATATGCCGAACCCAACAAAACAATGTAACAAATTCTAAAAGGTATGTGATACTGTAACCAATCTTAGATAGCATATGTTTATATTCTCACCCTTACTACACAGACTGGTCCCTGTTATGCATAAGTAAATGTCTACCATGTGCGTAAGCATGGTAATAAGGGAGGTTATAAAATCCTGCATTTTGACTTTTATATAAGAAAGATCATGTATTTAATTAAACTAAAATGCAAATATGTTTTTAACAGTTTTTTTCTCAGTGCTGGGGACTGAATAAAAATGCAGCCCTCAATGAAAGTATAATAAAATTATCACAGAATCAAAACATAGTAATACAATCTACAAGTGTAAAATATGTTTCAAGATTCAAAAGTATATACCATAGGAGCAGGTTCATCGATACTATCTTTCAAGTAAAAAATCAATTAAAATTTCAATATGTGGAGAATCTACTTCTAGTGTATGATCAGATGTTTCAGAAAAGCTATTGTCTATAACAAAGCATTATATTTTAAAGAATTTGTCATAATTTATCTGAGAGTTATGATTTCTGACTTGCTAGCTAAGCGTGAGGACAATTTAGTTTGATAAAAACCTCTGAGTGACTTTTAAGAATACGACATTCTGTATTGCTCTTGCCACTATTACAGTGCCTGTACAAACTAATAAAATTGGGCTTATCTCCTCATCCATATCCTATCACTGGCAGGAGGAGTGTGACCAGGGAATTGACCTGATTGATCTGAGGATATTCTCTATGCTTCTCAACCTCCTGGAAAATTACAGTATCAGAGCATATAGATTCATGTTGTGAGTACTGAAAACCTAAATTAAGTAACTGGCACATGTTTCTCAGATTTGATTTCAAATTCTGTTTCAATAAAATTACTCTTATAAAGTTTTTTCTTTCTTTATTTAAGTAGGATAATATTCCCTATCTCTATTCCTTTTATGAATAGTATGAGAGCCCTAAAATCTTCATTATGCTTTTATTTTGGCATGATCTTATAGCAGCTGTCTATGTTGTAAATAACCACAGTTTTCCTGAAACAGAAGCCCACTCTAGACTGGACCAGCGTGCAGCATGCTTCCAACTTTGTAATGGTCCCTGAAAGTACAGACCTCTGCTCAGAGGAAAAAAATTGCAAGAATTTGATGGCCGTGAAATTTAAATTGCAAAGGCTCTGCAATTGATTTCCACTGCCCAGAGCAAGAAAGATCATGATCTGGAGCCTGCAGATATCCAGTCAGCACAGAGAGCCACTTCTACCCCACCAGAACCTCTCCTTCCCGACACCCAATAAGGTCACCTTGTTCATGATAACTCAAGCCTTGCCTGATTAAAGGATGTTCAATTTATGCGAGCCTTCATGAGGATATCATAGAAATTCATAAGTAAAGTCTACATATCGGTAAAATTTGATCAGACAAGCTTAAGCTCATCAGGCAATGGAGAATAGCAGTCATACAAAATACATTTTATACAACTGACACTTTGACAGCCAAGTATCTGTCTCCATTGCTAGATGGCTCTAACTCTATCACTTGGTGTTTATTTCGACTATTCTGTCCCTTCTATAAGCATGTATTTCTTTAACATTCAAATTCCTCAATAAAAACAATGAGCTTTGCTCAGAAAGGCACCTCATATGTTTGCAATAAATGTCCACAAATCTGTTTCCTAACTTAAATGTCCAGCTATAGGCAGCAAGCATAGAATTCTGTCCAATTATGAACAGACAGACACATATGCAATTTAAGAAATTTTGTCAGCAACTTGGAAGTCCAGGCTATCCTCCAGAATTCCCATTCTTTATGTACAGTTGTTCATACATCCTCATGCACATGTAAACCAATGAGCTTCATCCCAGGAGAATTATGTGGAGCCCAACATTACTCCTTTCATAATTCAAACTGGAAACAATCACTAAATTCAGTTATAAATGTGTAACCCTGTGCTTTATGATTTCTGTGTATATAATATATGGCCTTATATTTTGTGGCTTATATCCCTATATGAAAGGAAACACTAAGAGATTTTTTAGAATTAGTGAAGTATTCTTTAAATAACTTCAACTCAAAAATAATTTGAAAACCTGAGAGCAGCTTTATTATGCCTTCTTTAATGAAAGTTTCAGTAGTAAAAGTGATATGTGAGTTCCATGACTCTGAGGTCTAAGAAACGGGCTGCTGTAGACGAATTTCTAAATGGTCTTATTAAATAAAAAACACAGAGCCAGATATAGAGGTGAAAATCTGAGAGATCAGGGAAATAGAGAAAGCCACAGCTAACCTTACCTCACCATCTCTGCAGCTTCCAAAAGCAAGACTTCCTGTCTATCCACGTGTTAGGATTCTGCCACTCCTCCAGCTGCATGACCACACACATGCAGTTTAGTAGCTAAGCAAAGGTTCTTATGTCTTACTTCATCAGTGTGCCCTGTGATTGTGCAAATGCATGCAGCACGGTCATGCAATCATGCGTAGCTCTGCAAGCTCACCTGCACATGTGCATGGGAATCCTTAAAAAGCTGGGCACAGACTCCTCCTCTCTCTTCTCTGTTCTCTCCTCTGGCCTCTCTCTCTTTCTCTCTGCTCTCTGCATGTGTTTCTTCACCAGGCCTGGTTCTTTTGTCTGCCCCACCCAATAAAGCTCTGATACTGGGTTTTGTTGTGTCTCATGACCTTTTCACCCGGTAACAGTGCCACTTATCATTTTTTAAAACAACACCATGCCTATATGCCTTGCTGTTCTGTCATCCAATTTGCTCTCTCTGTCCAGCTACATCACTTCCTCTTCCTGCCCAGCTCTGTCACTTTCTGTCTGTCTGTATAGACTTCCAGAACTCCATGGTTAACTAGTGTTGGAATTTAAGGCATGTGCCACCACACCTGGCTGTGCCCAGTGTGGCCTTGAACTCACAGAGATCCTGACAGATCCCTGCCTGCTAAGTGATAGGATTAAAGGCGTGTGCTAACATTGCCTGACTATTGTGTTTACTTATAATAGCTGACTTTTTCCTCTGATCTCCTGGCAAGCTTTATTTATTAGAGCACAAATAAAATATCACCGCAGGTTGAATACAGGGGTGGGCAGTGGAGTGACATAAAAAGCAGCCAGCTCAAAAGAGAAAAGAAATGAAAACCTCAGACAACTATCCTAACCCGTAGATTTGGATGTATGAGGCTTAGCAATGTATGAGGATGAGCAATGAGGGGGAAAAGGTTCAGCGGGGTGGAGGCCAGTTAATTACTCAGGAAGAAAAAATGCAAAGATTGCAGCCACAGACGCATCAAAGCAAATGTGAAGCCACAACCAACAATGCGGTATATGCAGTGGAGGTGGTGGGGGAGGTAAAGTCAGCCTGCAGGAACACAGAGGCCATGATTAAGAAAGGCTGCAGTTCGCACTCAGGTTGTTCCACACGAACTGTAAAATGCTAAGTACAGTCAAGAGAGTGTTTAAACTTTTATCATCGGCTTCCTAGGAAAAGGACTTTTATGGAAACATATGAAAGAACTTTATAGAAAAAAGTATTTACTCAGTAAACAGAAATAAGGACTATCTAGAAATGTCTGTACTATATAAGCACAGACATAAACAGATAAATGTCTATAGATAAACAATACAAAACTCTGCTTTAGAACCTAGCATTTTGTGCAACGAGTTTTGAGGAGTAGAAGGAAAAGCTTGCAGAGATAATATTTCTTTCCCATGAATGCCTGAGGCTAAGTGTCTGGACTGGTGATAAACCAGCAAGACTCATGGCACATGTGGTGTCTGGAGCCACAGAGGTTACTAAATTCTGTGCCTGTTTACTTAGCGCACCAACCACTTGCTGGGAGAATAACTACAGATTATTTTTCCTTACTTTGCCTAGTGAACCTGATATGAATCACCAGTACATGCTCTTGCCAGTGTGTGAACTTACAATTAGGAGGAATAAGGCTGCAGTGGGTTCACAAAAAACTGAAAGGGAATAATGTTTTCACTTCTGAGATGTAGAAGATGCACTTCTCCTCTTACCTCCAGATAATCCAATTAAGACTTTATATGTTATATGTTAAAAGAACCATGAGGAATTGAAAGATATAAATAGTTCAAGTTAGAAACTTCAAGGGTCCAAGGGAGACTATGGTGAAGGTACCTTTGGAGAAAACCCAGTGAAGAGCTGAAATTACTTCTCTATCAACAGTAGGAAAACCTCCGACTGGTGAATGTCAACAAAAAACCTACAGGGGACTTAAATTTATTGCAAAAAGAAGGTGATGCCCTCCCTTTCCTTGCTGAGATGGAAAGGCAGCTAAAATAAAGTTCTAAAAAAGTCCATGGCTCATCACATCATACGTTTGATGTCCTGGGCTGTCTGGATGTCATTTGTTGTACCAAGAACCAGGATTGAAAATAAAAGCAAATAGACAATCTATAGATAGCAATTTGAAAATTACAGGAAAATTTAGAAAAAGATTTAAAAATAACCAAAATAAAATAATCTACCAATTATGTACTCTCATAATGAAAAATAAAATCAACAATCCACAAACAACTGATGAGCATTTAGAGAAACTGGATTTGTAGTAGACTGATAAGCATCTGTAATCACACAGTCATTGTGGAAATGAATCTGCAGCCTTGTACAAATTAATCTATTAATAGCATGTGACCTGGCAGTCATACTTTTGGGCAACGCTCTTTCTGAAATGAAAGCTTATGCCTCTACATATATGTGTGTGTGTGTATATATATATATATATATATATATATATATATATATATATATATACTCAAACTAGAATAAACAAAATCTTTTGCAAAAACATGAATGCTTAGCAAAGGTTTGGTACATATAGAATATAAAAATACTTTATACCAGTAACATGGAGCAATGATATGTGCATTATTTTGAACTGGTCTTTTTGAGCACAGTGGCAAAAGCAATCTGTAGTGGCCCTACAGTATATGGTTCTATGCACTTATCACCTTGTAATGATAAAATGAGAAAAGGATTGCAAGGCTTAGGCATGGTAGGTGGAAGGAGCTGGGCATAACTGTGGGGATATATTGTGTACCCCAATAAAGCTTACCTGGGATCAGTGAACAAAGCCAGCCACTAAATTAGACATAGCAGTCACATCTTTAATCCTATCATTCAGGAGGGAGGCAGAGATCTCTCTGGATCTCTGTGAGTTCAAGGCCACCCTGGACTTTAGAGAAACAGAGCCATGCAGTGGGGTGACACACACCTTTAACCCCAGGAAGTAATATAGCAGAATACAGAAAGGTATATAAGGCACGAGGAAACAGGAACTCGCTCTCTTGAGGCTGAGAATTTCATAGAGGTAAGCTACTGGCTGGCTGTTCTGCTTCTCTGATCTTTCAGCTTTCACCCCAAAACCTGGCTCTTGTTTTTTTATTATAAGACCTTTTAAGATTCATGTTATAAACTGGGCAGTGGTGGCACATGCCTTTAATCCCAGCACTGGGGAGGCAGAGGTAGGTGAATCTCTGTGAGTTCGAGGCTAGCCTGGTCTACAAAGTGAGTTCCAGGACAGGCTCCAAAAGCTACACAGAGAAACCCTGTCTCAAAAAACCATAAAAAAAAAAAAAGATTTGTGTTACACATAACTATAAGTGAGAAGAGGAGACTTGTAGTACTGGAGTATGTTCATCTTTCCATTGCAGCAATAGTTAAAAAGATGCATGGGTGTGATAAAATTGAACAAAACCCCATGTGTAATTTTACGTACAAGGATGACTGCCTAAGGCACAGCCCATGAGGATTTCTGGATGACACAGCAACACGGAACTTCTCTGTACTATAATAGCATCTTTGCATGACTCTAAATTATTTCAAAATAAATAATACATATATTGCCTTAGTTAGGGTTTCTATTGCTGTGAAGAGACACCATGACCATGGCAACTCTTATAAAGGACAACATTTAATTGGGGCTGGCTTACAGTTCAGAGGTTTAGTCCATTATTGTCATGTCAGGAAGCTTGGCCTATGCAGCAGACATGGTGCTGGAGAAGTAGCTGAAAGTACTACATTTGGGTCCACAAGTAGCACTGACCAGGCTTGAGCTTCTGAGACCTCAAAGCCACCCCCTAGTTACACACCTTCTACAACATAGCCACATCTACTCCAACAAGGCCACACCTTCTAATAGTGCCACTCCTTGTGGGCTTAGGGGGGCCATTTTCTTTCAAGCTGACACACAGACACACGCACATACATACACCCACCCACCCCCACACACCACACATGCACATATACAAGTTTTAGAAGAATTAATTTCAATTTTATTTAAAAAAAAAGACCCTCACTGAAGCTTAAAGCCTAGTTGTTCTATATAATTGTAATTAAGCATGGGTCTTTTAAGCATTCTTTAAAATGGAGAAGGAACAGAGTGTTTAGAACCTACCTCTACAGTGAAACCTTAAATAGAAAAATTCATATGGTGCTTCTCCCTTTATGATATTGACTTCTGGAAACAAATACCATTGCTCACCAGAAAATAGAGTAAGGCTATAAGTACAAAAAGAAAAAAAAAGTAATAAATAAATAAATAAAAAAAATGCAAAAAGTATTAAAAATCTACACTTGTTCTTAGGGAGAAATATAAATAAAAAAAATCCTTGCAAATATTCTACCTCACATGGAGGACAAATGATGTGTTCCTTGAGTAAAAGCCCTCCATGAATACAGCACACAACACTAAACTAGGGAAAACCCAGATACATGCAAAATTAAAGTGTGCTATAAGTATTTCTGTTCAATGATTTTGATGTATTTTAATAAAATTTCATTGTTTATTACTTCAGAATTTTATACATGAATATAATTTATTTTTATCAGATCCAGTCCCTAGCGTCTGTTTCAAATCTTCCCATGTATTTTAGTAAAATTTCATTGTTTATTACTTCAGAATTTTATACATGCATATAATTTATTTTTATCAGATCCAGTCCCTAGCATCTGTTTCAAATCTTCCCATACATACCCCCCACTAGTATTTTTCCTCCAACTTCATGTATACCCTAAAAACCCACTGATTCCACTTAATGCTGCCTGTATGTAAGAGGGGCTAGGACTATCTACTGGAGCATGAGAAGTTTCTCAAACACTACATCCCTGAAGACAATGAGTCTCCCTCCTCCAGCAGCTATCAGTTGCCAGTGGATGCTCAGATAGAGGTGAGAATTTATGAGTAGGCCCTTATCCAAGCTAGGATTTGGGCTGGTTTGATCTTGTGCTCATCTTGTGGATACAGTCACAGTTACTCTGAGTTCATACATGCAGCAGCACTGTCATGTCCCATAAACACTGTTTCACTGTAGATGTTTACAACCTCAGGCTCTTAAAATCTGTCCATCACCTCTTTAGTGATGATCCCTGGTCCTTAGAGAGAGAGGTTGTGATATAGATGTACCATTCAGGGATGAGAACATGTCTTTTAATCTCTGCGTGTTGACTGGTTGTAGATTTGTAAGTCAACTGTCATCTGCTACTCAAATAAACTTCTCTGAAGGGTTGAGAGTTGCACTAATCTATAGGCATAAAGATAAGGACTTAGGAGGCTGCTTATTAATATGTCCATTTAGCAGAACTATAGTATGATGTTCTCTCTTAGGACCTATGTCCTATCTGGTCATAGGTTTTAGACCCAATTTAAGGTAACAGGATTGAAATCTGTCATGTAGAGTGGGCTTTAAATCCAAAGTGGTTGGTTGTTCCTAGAATCTTCATGACGATTGTACAAATGTGCATATCTTGTTAGGCCAGTCATTATTACAGCTTTTGGTTTTCACTGCTTGGAAAGAATGACGATTACTTTCCTTCTCTGGTATCATGTATGGCACCTTCCAGCACTATGAGAGCTAGCCATTGACAATGAAGATTTCATGTCTGTGTTAACTTGATTTTTCTGTGCCCTATGACTCAAGTGTGTGGTGCCTATCATCTATGTGTCTATCTATATTTATCTACCTACCTATCTACCTACCTATACATATGAGTTTCCACAGTATTAGGTTTCCATTTGATCTTTTTGGAGGTCTTTGGTATGTTAGTTATTCCTCCCCATTCTCTCTCTTCTACCCTGTTCTTATGTTACCCATTCCATTAACCTTTACCATGCCATTGTTCTCCTTTTTCCTCCATACCATCTGGGGTTGTGATCTCTCCTAGAGGAAGCCAAGACATCAAAATAGTTGGCATGTTAGACTGTTTCAAAACACAACTGGGAGTTGCAGAGTTGATTAATTGGTTAAGATACTTGTTGCTCTTTCAGAGGACCCAAGTTCTAATCCCAGCACCCACATAGACATTAACCACCTACAGCAACTCCAGTTCTAGGGAGTCCCCTGCTGCCCCTGGCCATGGTGTGCACACAGTAAACATAAGCATGCAAGCAGAGAACACACGGCAGATATTAACATTAAAATTAAAAGCTAAAAATTAATTTAAAGAAACCAAACCATAGTATGCGATAGTATTCTTCTATTGACTAAATATTTCATCTTAATTTTTGTTCATATTTCAGAATCTTTCTCTTAGAATCAATTTATTCTGATGCCAGTGTGAATTTTCCTATGAGAGCAAATGTGCAACAGGTGTTGTCCTTTGGGGAAGACCCACAGAGCCAGGGATGGTAGGAGAATAACTGCCTGCTAATGTCCATTGCTTATTGTTCCATTAGAACCTCCAGCTTGCCCCTGCATGATCTGGAAAGTCCCATTCCTCTCTCTCTCTCTCTCTCTCTCTCTCTCTCTCTCTCTCTCTCTCTCTTCAAATCTGGCTACTCAGAGAGTCTCCAAACAAAGGAATGTCACCAAAAAGCCCAGTTCTGCATTCTTGGTGGCTAATGCAGCTTCTTCCCCTGAAGTTGTCAGTTGCCCAAGTCCACACCAAAGAGCTCAGTTGTTTATTTTTATCTTACTGAGCTACAAATGCAGCCTGTGCAGACATGTCATCACTCCTCACCTACAACCCATAAAATCTCTCTGCTTAAGTTCGGGCGCATGACCCCTCTGGCCCAATCTCTGGGACAAGAGGACCTGCACAGGATTGCACTCTTCAAACATACCCGTTGTTATACTTTTTCAATTTAGCTTGATCTGGCTTACTATGTCAGCAGAAAAACCTATTATGGGGGTGGGGAGGGGCAGAAAACCTATTACCACATTTTGAAGAAATCTGAGGGGTTGTGTTGAGCTTTGAGGGAAGGTCTGCTATATTAAAGCCTTAGTCCCATTAAAATGCATCATAATAAAAGTCTAAAAGTATAATTAAAAACTTAAACATGGTTTCTATTTTTCTGTCTAATCCAATGGATAATTTTTTTTATAACTTACTTGGGAGCCATTTATTAGTTTGTTGTGTGTGTGTGTGTGTGTGTGTGTGTGTGTGTGTGTGTGTGTGTGTGATTTGCCTTTGGCTGCTATGTTAGTCATTGTTCCTATTTATTTAGACAACCAAAAAATAAAAGTAAAATCCAACATGAACGTTCATGTTTTTAATTTTAAATTAAAGAATTTAAAATTAAATGACTCAACTCCCCCAGTAGCTATTAACTGCCAATAGCTCTCTACGGATGAGTTGAACCCCAGGAGTCCCTCCCCAATCCATGCAGAACATTGACTTGCCTAGTCTATGCAGAACCTGTGCAGGTATGTAGGTATTTTGAGTTCATGAATGCTATTGTCATATTATGCTTAGAAAACAGCAGTTTACAATCCTCCTTCCCATTCGATGGCTTTAGATTCTTTCAGTCCCATTTTCTACAGTGTTCCTGGAGTTTTGGAAGGGATGATATGAATATTTTATTGAGGCCTAAATGTGCAACAGTCATTTAATTCTTAGATCTTTGGCCCTCCACAAGTTGTTAAACTAATATAGGCTACTAATGAGTTAGATACTCCTGCTGCTGTAGATAGCTACACTATTGCAGAATGTTTATACACTGTGTAAAGATGTGTTGCTGTGATTGGTTTAATAAAGCACTAAATGGTCAATAGCTAGGCATGAGAAACTAGGCTGGATTTCTGAGGAGAGAGAGAAAGAGGAAGAGGAATCTAAGCATGCAGATTTTGCTAGAGAATCAGAGAGCAGGACTTGCAGTATGGAGATGAGATAATGAGTGCCATGTGACAGAATGTTAAAAAATATGGGTTAGTTGAGTTATAAGAGCTAGTTGAAAAACAAGCCTAAGCGAAGGCCAAGATTTTATAATTAATAATAAGCCTTCGAATTGTTATTGGGGGGGCACACAATACAAAGATAGTCTGAAAGGAAAGCTTGCTACACTCCACAACATGGTCATGTGTGTCCTGGTTATACTCAGTGGGTCACAAAACATAAACCCAAACAAACTGAAAGATGTGATAGGAGGAAGGGGACTTGTTGGGAAGAGGGTGAGGTGAAGAAAGATAATAAGGTGGAGAAAATGACCGTAATCTTATATATGTTTTGAAATTGTCAAAGAATATATTCATAATCTTTTTAAATGGGAAAATTTCATAGATGTCTGATAGAACTTCACATTCTATTTCACTTGTAATCTGATAGAATAAGGAAACAAAAAAATGTCTAGATAATGTGACTGATCAACTTTAGATTCATAGTCAAACATCATTTACTAAGAAATAATAATGAGATTGCCTCTGTATTGACCACATCATACAGAAAAATAAATAATTCTCCCTATACCCATGTGAGGTTTCTCTTACTAGAACTCTAATTTTAGAGAAAAAGACACAAATGTAGAAGGGAGAAATAAAGGCTAAGTATTTTACATGTATAAAGAAATGTAATATTTCTTGAACTGTATAAATGAAATTTCCCTGAAAAAAGCACATCTTACTCAAGCAAATCTTCTGCAAAGCTCATTAACTGATTAGGACATCAATGATTCTGGACAAGTTGGAATGTTACAGGTCCAGAAACTAATCACAATTCATCTTGGGCTATCTTAGCACCTGCCTCTGGATATGACTATTTCACAATCCTTTGAAATATTCAAGTGTTCCTTTAGTTTCCACAAACCAAAAAGCAAAATGTTTCCAGACAAAATCTAGGACTACAGCTGAGATTTTCCATCTTTGCTATAACCTCTACACCAAATGATTTTCTATCAATGTATTTGAAAAGAATCTTGATTTATGATTCTCTTTACCATAAATCTTCCTGAAACTGTTACCAAATTGGAACATGGTATTTGAAGAAACCTGAATCTGTATTCTGGTCAAGGTCACTCATATTTGGCTCCAGAATAAATTGTCTCTTATCCTCAGTAGATGAGAATTTTAACTTTTTGCTTGTACAATGGTGATTCCTGAAATAAGTTTGGTTGCATTTTCATGTAAATGTCAAATGCTTATATTATTCACTATACAGTTGTTCTAATTCACCGAGACTGATTTATGACTACCAGACATGGAAATCTGCTATTTCATATTTAAACCAGAAATGATAAAACTATATGCTTCCTTAAATGTAATATATGATTTAGTCATAAAAAGGAGTTTGATAAATATCAGTGTCTATTTCTATACACACTGACCTAACTGTAATACCTCTCTGCAAATTTATGTGAATTTCTTTGCAATCAGAGATTGCTATTTTGTGTCCATTATTTTCAAGTAAACTTGTGGACTGCTCTTTTATTTAAGATTGGTCTGTTAAATCCACACCTAGAAATTCCTTTAAGCTTTAGACTGTGCATTATTCTCACATTTGAAGTCTTCTTTCAGCTTCCATTTCCTCTGTACACACATCAAGCTTTCTTTAAGTGTTCTGTCTTAATACTGTTCTATCCAGCTTAAAATTTAAAATCAAACCTGTATCTGATTGAGTTCCACAATGAATTTTTTTTTAGTAAGGAAAGATAACTAGTGAAAGTAGTTTAAAAAGCAATCAAGTAGATGGAGTTCAGTATAAAGTGCCATTGTTGGCATTTGATAGAAATAGAAGTTCAATAGAAAAAAAATTACTTGAAATTCTTTTGATAAAGATTGAGGAAAAAATGTAAAATGAAGAGTTTGGAAGGTTATTTATAGAGAATGAATTGTACAAAATGACAATCAAAATATGCAACCATTCATTCATTCATTTCAACTGAGTGGCTTGTGTTCTTAGGAAATATAAAAACATAATACAATTAGTAGCTTTAAAAGTATCATGAAATAAGCATAATTCCTCTGATTTTTGCAGTACAGATACAAGAAAATATTTTCTTGAATATATTTTTGTCAGGTAAGGTAATGAATGTCTGTAATCTCCATACAGGTGGAGATAAGAAGAGCAGGAGTTCAAGGAAAGCCTGGCCTACAAGACCTATATGATACCCTCTCACAAACAAACAAGAACACACTTTACTTGCTGGGCATATAGCTCAATGATACAGTGCTCTCCTAGGTTCCAAACTTCTTATGAAATGAAACACACACACACACACACACACACACACACACACACACACACACACCAATTGTCTAATGGTCAAGTGAATGAAATACACTGGGTACAATGTGCATTTTGAGGCATCTCCAACTTCCAAAAGAACTCCTTAGAGAATCATGAGCAGAGCTCAATCTTTTGAAACAAATATCAGAATTAGTGAACAAATAATGATGTATCATCTCATCTCAATAAGCATCAGCTCTAGATGAGAATGTCTGTTTTCTAAGTAGCTGTTCATGGGAAATAAGGATTAACTGAGATATCTGGATTCTAAATCACAACTTAAAAGCACCTAAAAACTATATTTATAAAAGTGGTTTGTAATGAGATTTTAAAAACAAACTTATTTGTAAAAATCTAACATTGTCTAGTCTCGTTTTGATTTTAAATATCAATAAGAAGTTAATTTTAAATAATCAGATTGTGAAGGGGCCCCCAAATAGCTTGACCACACAGCAACCATGACAGGCTTAGTGGCCTAGACACAGCTTCTGGGACAGGCTTACTGTCAGGCAACACCCACATCTAGGAAAAGCCTTAAGCTGATGCCATCCAGGGATCTACCCAGGGGTGAGGAAGTACCTGACATCCCAAACATTCCAACCATTGGATAAGGTGGCCAGATGTCCTTGAGTCTAGCACACACCTATTTTTTTGTATTACAGATACCCCTAGACAATTGCCAGCTAATCAGGGTCCTGGACACTGGAAATCCCCTCCCCCAACTTCTGCCATGATAAAAACTCTGCCCCACCTGAGCTCAGGGCTCTCTGATCTCACCACTGTGTCAGACAGACAGAGGAACCAAGGGCCGGAGCTTGAAATAAAGGCTCTTTTCCATGGGGGATTCATTCTCCGTGGTTGTGTTTTAGGGGTCTCCATGATCTGGAAGAACCATATATATGCATATGATTCAAATTCATACAACAGGGTGTCACAGAGCTAACAAAAAATTCCCACATGAATGAACCACAGTAGTACTTGTATCTCAAAACAACAGCAAGAAAACAATTCATCAATGCATGCATGTTTTTAATTATATAAAGTTGAGAATAGACAAACAAGCAAACAAACAACTTTAAAAGAAAAGAAACAAGAATAGTTCAAATACTATAGGAAAGTACACTTTTCGATTTCTTTCTGCCATCCTATATAAAGTCAAATTTTATTTTAATTAAGTTAAAGTAGTGTGATCTAATTCCCAAAGTGCCACTAACAGATTAGTTTAAATGTTAACAGACAGGAAGAAATTATTAGTGATGGTGCAGAAAAACCACCAAACCACTCCACACATAGAAAGAAGGGCTTCTTGGGGATCAAACTGCCAAGGCCATGTCTAGGGAGTGGGGCAAAGAGCAGAGCAAAATGGCGGAAGAGTGAACAGCTTTTATGACAGTCAGCAGGACATGGATCTTTGTTTATACTAGCTGTTCCACCAGGTACCTTTGCCTGAGGCAGATGGCCTTTGTGGGAAGGTTCAAGGAAGCTCCTGGAAGATTAAGAATGGTTCTTTGCAAACAGGAACTGCCTCAGGACATCTGCTTTTCTGGTAAACAGAAACCTCCCTTTAGGCTTGTTTACCTGACAGCATCCTTCTGTTTATCTGGCCAGAGTCCTGCTGTTTTGGACATTGTCACCAGCACTGCCACTTTTTTTTCTCCTTGGGGGCAGACAGGGGCAAGGGCCTTTGACCTAACAGAAATGACATTAAAATAGGAAGAAAGTCACTTAGTTTGATTTTTTTCTAGTTCCACCCATTTGCCTTCAAATGTCATGATACCATTGTTTTTAACAGCTGAGTAATACTTCATCATGTAAATGTATCACATTTTCTTTATCCATTCTTTGGTTGAGGAGCATCTAGGTTGCTTCCAGGTTCTGGCTATGAACATAGTTGAGCAAGTGTCCTTGTGGTATGATTGAGCATCCTTTGGTATATGCCCAAGAGTGGTATAGCTGGGTCTTGAGGTAGATTGAGTCCAAATTTTCTGAGAAACCTCGATATTGATTTCCAAAGTAGCTGTACAAGCGTACACTCTGAACAGCAATGGAGGAGTGTTTCCCTTACTCCACATCCTCTCTAGTATAACCTGTTATTTGTGTTTTGATCTTAGCCATTCTGACAGTTATAAGATGGAATCTCAGAGTCCAGAAAATTTGAATGCAAGTGGATGCAACTAGAAAAAAATCATCCTGAATGAGGTAACTGAGACTCAGAAAGACAAACATGGTATGTACTCACGCATAAGCTGATATTAGCTGTAAAGCAAAGGATAACCATGCTACGATCCACAGACACAGAGAGGTTAGGTAACAAGGAGGGAGGCATGGATCTCTCTGGAAAGGGGAAATATAAGAGATATCCTGGGTGGACTGGGGGCAGGTGAAGATGGGAACTTTGAGAGATTGGGTTAGGGAGGAGGGGGAGGGGGAGAGTACTGAAAGAGATGGCTGGAAAGGGAGGGGTGTTTGGGGGTCAAGTAGAAACCCAATGCAAGGGAAACTCCCACGAATCTACAAAGATGACCCCATCTAAGACTCCTAAAGATAGTTGATACTTAACTTGAACTGGCTATCTCCTGTGATCATATTGGTGACTATCCCAATAGTCAACAGAGAGCCTTCCTCCAGTAACTGACAGAAACAGATGCAAAGACCCAGCTGAATATTAGCTCAAACATTAGCTTGAGCTAGGGGAATCATGCTGAAGGAGGAAGGATTGTAGGAGCCAGAGGGGTCAAGGACATCACAAGAAAACTCATAGTAACAACCTGGCTCATACAAACTCAAAGTCTGAACCAACAACCAGAGAGCCTGCATGGGACTGACAAAACTCCTCTACATGTATGTGACAATTGTGTAGCTTGGTCTACTTGTGAGATTCCTAACAATGGGAGCACAGGTTGTCTCTGACTTTTTTGCTGGCTTTTGGGACCCTATTTCTCATACTGGGTTGCCTTGCCCAGTCTTAATACAAGGGGAGGTGCTTAGTCTCCACTTTTAGATGTGCCACACTTTGTTGATACCTGCCCCTTGGTGGACAGAAACAGGGGAGAAGTGGATTGGGGGGGGAGGGAGGGGCAAAGGAGAGGGGGGTTGAAGGAATGGGAGGAGAAGAGGGAGGGGATATAAAATAAATAGATTAAAATTTTAAAAACTGAAAAAAATAGCAAGAAAGAACTATAAATAATTATATTAAGTGGGACACACAAAAAACAAATATAAAAATATAAATGATTCATACATAAATTTTATTAATTACATTTTATTGAAAGAGTGATCCAACTAAAAGAAAATATTTTTCAGGATAAATTTCTTAAAAAGATACAAAACAAGATCCAACTGAATGTAAAGAAAAATTCATGAAGTTAATTCTTAACCAAAATGAAGGTATACCTTAAAAATAAAAGAAATAAAAGAAAACATCCAGTTGTATTGTATATGATGCAACATGCTTCCATATAAAATCAGGCTGTGGAAGAAATAGCCAATAAGCTGTTGAAGGAGAACAGTAATGGAAGTACTTATTTTAAAGGATATACATTTACTATAAATTAATATGGTCATTAAACAACGCTCTGCTTAATTAATGAAGTAGAGATTCCTCCACATCCAGAACCTAGCTTGGGTAATAAAGATATCCTTGGAAAGCAGAGAGGACAGACCAGTGAAAGCTGGCCTGTAAGCATCAACCAGGTATGAGTGATGTGATACTCAGTCATCTTCTTCCCACCAAGAAAGATACCAGTATCAAATATAATACTGTTTGATTGCAAACAGCCAAGCATGTTTAGGACATAAGAAAGGAAAATGACATATTTCAGGACGGCCGAGTGCTCTAAGGAAGGGAAACAAGTTCATGACACTGATGCAAGAGGTTTCCTATATCTGGAATACAAATCTCTGTGTACAAAGAAAGATTGTTAACTTAAAATCTAGCACCCGTGTTTATGAAAAAAATCTTTGAGGCATGGAACGCATAAGATTCTCAATGACAGGAAATCAGAACACACATAAACCAAGTACACTCTTATGGCACACATGTAAAAAAATCTTGCAGAAATGTTGGATTTGGGACAACATAGTGTCAGAGGCTGAGTACAATCTCTTAGCAGTTGTTAAAAAAAACAAAAAAGAAAAGAAAAGAAAGCAAAACAAACAAAATATGTTATTTTGTTGAAGGCAGAAAGAAAAGAGCTGTCATTCTTACATCTGTCTCCCAACTCTGAGCCAAAGAGCTTGAAGAGTTAAGATCCATGCCAGAGGAAAGGAGAGGGAGTTGATTTCTAACTTCCTTAAACTTGAAACCAAGGCCCAGGCCCACCAAGATCAAGCTCAGTACCAGGCAGAGTCCTACAACCCTTACCTGAATGGAAGTACTCATGGACTGAGAGACTGCAATAGTGTTGACCCTGTAGCTAACTGCTTCTAATACCCCTCCCCCAGACTTATGTAGCAGAGGGGAGAGCCAGATTCTACCTAATGGGGAAGAGGGCATGAACACACAAGACTCAATCTTAGAGATCAGTGCTAAGCTTTCATTATGGGACCCAAGAAAGGCAGAAATCTAAAGGCTGGTACCTATAGTAGAATTTGAAGAGTCCCTAAACCTACTTCTACACCAGGCAATGCTAGCTTGGTTGTCATGAACTGCCTTACTTTGCGATAATTATTGTTTCTTTATCAATTCCAACAGATAGCGTTACTATTTATAAACATCTTGGTTGTCAATTTTATACTTTCAGGGACTGAAATATATCATTCTGTGCTTTCCTGTTCTTTAGGATTGCTGACAAGAGATTAGGTGGCAATCTAACACTTTGCCTTGTATGCGAATTGGCTTTTATCTCTTCTAGTTTTTAATGTTTCATTGTTTTGTATTTTTGACATCTTGATTATAATACATTGTGGATATATTCTTCTCTGGCCTGTCTAGTTGAACTTCTAAATGCCTCTTGTGCATGAATATTCATTTCATTCTCTAGACTTGAGAACATGTTTTGCTAGAATTTCACTGAACAATTTATCTAACCTTTCAATTTTATCTCAGATCCTCTTTTACCTGAGGATGGTTAGGTTTGCTCTCAAGCATATCCTAGAGTTCTTCATGTTTTTTGATCATGTTCATTAAATGTCATTTTCTAAATGTATCTATACCAGCAGTTCCCAGCCTTCATAATGCTGAGACCATTAATACAGTTCATGTCTTGGTGACCCCTCCTCAACCATAAAATTACTTCTTTTCTACCTCATAACTATAATTTTGCCACTGTGAATCATAATGTAAATATTTTGGGAGGTAGAGGTTTTCCAGAGGGGTCATGACCCACAATTTGAGAACCTCTGAATTCTATACTTTTGTCTTATATCCCTGAAATTCATTCTCCTGCTACATCTTGTCTCTCAATGTGCCTTTCCTTTGCATGTTTTAAAATCTTCTTGTTTGATTCTTCTCTTTGCAGAATCTCTGTTGGTACTTTTTCACAGTCTTAATCACTGAATTTTTCTTCCTTGTTTTTGCCTATCCTCAAATTACTATTTTGTCATCTTCGTAACATTCTTGTCAAAGGTCTTACTTCAATCCACCTGTGTATTTGAGTCTTTTTGATGACCATCAGTCCTTTTTTTTTTTTTTGTAGGAGTTGGACATTTTTTCTGGCTTGTCAGTCATCTCATTATTTTTTGGTTTCTAGCAATGAGAAGTTATATGCTTATGGAGTTATTATAGTGCATTGTTGTTGCTTTCTTGTATGTTTTGTTATTTTGTTTAGCATACCTGTCAGAGTGGATATGTCCTGTAGCTCTTACTACATCCACAACCACCACTTTTTAAATTTATCTTATTTTATGTGAGCATTCCTAATGAGGTGTCCTCAGTTGGATTTGCATCCCTTACTGTGTAGGCAGGCAAGGCTGACTGAAGAAACAGACACAATGATTTCACAGGAGCACCGATGTAAACAATTAGAAGCAGATGGGGAATACTTCACTCTTGTCTGATCAGGCTAGTGAGAGGGGTAAAATACTGGATAGGAATAGCATTTAAAAGTGAATGGGATCAATGTTTTCACACTGAAATGAGAGAATAAAAAATGGGGAAAGAGGGATTGAGAATGAGAAGGGAACTATACAGGTTAGAGTTATGAGAAGCAGCAGAGATAATATTGCACAGTATGTATAGAGAAAGAACAGTCACAGTAGCCCATTCCAATGAGATAATAGTTAAAATACAACTGAACCATGAAAGTACAAAGTATAAATAATAAAAAATTAAAGATAAAATAAAACAAATAAACAATGCAGAAGAAATCACCTTATCTGACTTCAAACTGTATTACAAAGCTGTACCACTTATAAGAGTATGGTATTGGCATAAAACAGACTTGTGACTAATGGAACACAAGAAGCACCAAGTAAACACACAGCTACAACCAACTGCTTTGAAGGACTACTTCAGGAGTGCTCACTGAAGAAAGGACAATTACTGTGGAATAATCTCTTTGTACACTGAAGATTTGTTGCTGTGTTTGGTTTAATGAACAAGCTGACTGACCAGTCGCTGAACAGAATAAGGTTAGGTGAAAGGGCCAAACTGAGAATGCTGGGAAGGAGAGGGATGGAGTCTTGGAGATGCCAGCCAGCTGACAAGCAAGCAGGGTGTGTAGAAAATGAGGTAACAAACCATGAGCTATGTAGTAAAACATACATAGAAATATGGGTTAATTAAAATGTAAGAGTTAGCTACTAACAAGCATGGTTAAACACTATATAATACATCTATTGAGCTAGCATGTAATACATCATTAATGTTTAAAATCATACATCTCAGTTAAAATTTTAATGACAAAATATGCAAATTGGCAGTTACAGAGAATTAAAACATGCTTTTGCTTACATAGTGTTTAATCTTCATCATTATTTTTGTTTAGTTAAACAAAAATGAAACTTGCCAAAAAAACAAACATAAAAATAAACTATTCAAAAAGTAACACGTAATCAATAAACATGAAACTGAAAATATATAAAGTATCTCATATTGATCTTTCTGGTCATAATATTAACAACATTTTGAAAAAATTTACAAATACCCAATAACAAATAAACAATTTATAACATAAACATGCAGATTCTATGAAGCAATTAACAAATACTATAATCCAATTAAACTCAACAACAGCAGTAAATCTCACCAACAAAATATTGAGAAACAGAATCCAGATGTGAAGGAATATGTGATATAGTATTCTTTTATAGAAAAAGGTTCAAAATTTTCAAAACAAGTTGATTTTATAAATAAGAAATTTACAGTGTTCCCATCCTGCCTGGATCCCTCATCTGGACCAGAGCTAGACCTGAACATCACAAAATGGAAGAAGCAGAAGAAAGCAACCTTATAAATAACATCATGAAGAGGCTGGAGGATTATAAAGAAGAAATCAAAAATGAAATTGAGGAATAGGCAAACAAAAAATGGGAAGAACGCTATAAAAAACTAGAGGAAAGGACAAATAAAGCAGAAGAAAACAATAAATCTCTGAAAGAAAATCATGAAAAAGCAATGAAACAGATGAAGGAAACAGTCCAAGACCTGAAATGGGAAATAGAAAAAATGAAGACACAAACTGAGGGAATGCTGGAAATAGAAAATCTGAGTAAACGAACATGGAACTTCAGATGCAGGTATAACCAACAGAATGTAAGAGATGGAAGAGAGGATCTCTGGCATTGAAGATACTGTAGAAGAAATAGATTCATCAGTCAAAGAAAATAATAAAGCCAACAAAGTCATGACCCAAAAATGTCCAAGAAATTTGGGACACCATGAAAAGACCAAACCTATGAATAATAGGGATAGAGGAAGGAGAATACCAACTCAAAATCACAGAAAATATATTCAACAAGATCATAGAAGAAAACTTCCCAACTTAAAAAAGGAAATGCCTATGAAGATACAAGAAGCCTATAGAACACCAAACAGACTAGACCCCCAAAAAAAGTCCCCTCGTGATATAATAATTAAACAACTAAACGTACAGAATAAAGAAAGAATATTAAAAGCAGCAAAGGAAAAAGGCCAAGTGACTTATAAAGGCAAACACATCAGAATAACACCCGGTTTCTCAATGGAGACTTTGAAAGCCAGAAGGACCTGAACAAATGTAATGCAGACACTAAGAGACCATGGATGCCAGCTTAGACCAATATACCAAGCAAAACTTTCAATCATCATAGACAGAGTGAACAAGACAAAGCCAGATTTAAACAATACTTATCCACAAACACAGCCCTACAGAAAGCACTAGAAGGAAAATTCCAACCTAAGGAAGTTAGATACAACCTCGAAAACACAGGCAATAGATAACACCACAGCAGTAAACCCCAAAGAAGCAAAGTGCACACATACTACCACCAAAAAAAAAAAAAAAAAAAAAGGAATGAACAATCACTGGTCATTAATATCCCTTAATATCAATGGACTTAATTCACCTATAAAAAGACACGGGCTAACAGAATGGATATGAAAGTAGGACCCATCTTTCTGCTGCATAAAAGAAACACACCTCAAATTCAAAGATAGATACTACCTATGAATAAAAGGCTGGGAAAACACTTTCCAATCAAATGGTTTTAAGAAGCAAGCAGGTGTAGCCATCCTAATATCCAGCAAAATAGATTTCAAACTAAAATTAATCAAAAGAGATCAAGAAGGGCATTACATACTCATCACAAGAAAGATCCACCTAGATGAAGTTTCAATTCTGAACACTTATGCCCCAAACACAAGGGCACACACATATGTAAAAGAAACATTACTAAAGCTTAAAACACATATAAAACCCCACACATTAATAGTGGGAGAACTCAACACCCCACTTTCACCACTGGACAGATCTCCCAAATCAAAACTTAACAGAGAAATAAAGGACTTAGCTGATGTCATGACTCAAATGGACCTAATAGATACCTATAGAACATCCCATCCTAACAAAAACAGAAGGAATATACCTTCTTCTCAGCACCCCATATGGGACCATCTCTAAAACTGACCACATACTTGGCCACAAAGCAAATCTCAACAGATACAAAACAATTGGAATAACCTCCTGCATTCTATCAGACCACCATGGATTAAAGTTAGATATCAACAACAACAAAAACTACAGAATGCCTACAATCTCATAGAAACTGAATAATGCTCAACTGAATTATTTATGGGTTAAGGAAGAGATAAAGAAAGAAATTAAAGACTTCCTAGAGATCAATGAAAATGAAGACACCACATACCCAAACTTATGGGACACTATGGAAGCAGTGCTAACAGGGAAATTCATAGCACTAAATGCCCACATAAAGAAGTTGGAGAAATCTCACACTAATGACTTAAAACACACCTGAAAGCTCTAGAACAAGAAGAAGCTAAGTCTCCCAGGAAGAATAGATGTTAGGAAATTATCAAAGTGAGAGCTGAAATCAATAAAATAGAAACAAAGAGAACAATACAAAAAATTAATGAAACAAAGAGTTGGTTCTTTGAGAAAATCAACAAGATAGACAAGCCCTTATCCAAACTAACCAAAAGACAGAGAGAGAGCTTCCAAATTAACAAAATCAGAAATAAAAAGGGGGACATAACAACACACAATGAGGAAATCCAGAGAATCATCAGGTCATACTTCAAAAACCTCTACTCCACAAAACTAGAAAACCTAAAAGAAATGGATAATTTTCTGGATAGGTACCACATACCTAAGTTAAATCAAGACCAGATAAACTATTTAAATAGTCCAAAAACCCCTAAGGAAATAGAATCAGTCATTAAAAGTCTCCCAACCAAAAAAAGCCCAGGACCAGATGGTTTCAGCGCAGAATTCTACAAGATCTTCAAAGAAGAGTTAATACCAATACTCTTTAAGTTGTTCCACACAATAGAAGCAGAGGAAACATAACCAAACTCCTTCTATGAGGCTACAATTTTCCTGATTCCTAAACCAAACAAGATGCAACAAAGAAAGAGAACTACAGACCGATCTCCCTTGTGAACAATGATGCAAAAATACTCAATACAATACTGGCAAACAGACTCCAAGAACACATCAAAACAATTATGCACCATGATCAAGTGGGCTTCATCCCAGGCATGCAAGGGTGGTTCAACATGAAAGTCCGTCAATGTAATACACCATATAAACAAACTCAAAGAAAAAAAAAAACCACATGATCATCTCACTAGATGCAGAAAAGGCATTTGACAAAATCCAACACCCCTTCATGATAAAAGTCTTGAAGCGATCAGGAATACAGGGAACATACCTAAACATAATAAAGGCAATTTACAGCAAGCCAACAGGCAACATCAAATTAAATGGAGAGAAACTCAAAGCAATTCCACTAAAATCAGGAACGAGGCAAAGCTGTCTGTTCTTCCCATATTTATTCAATATAGTACTTGAAGTTCTAGCCAGAGCAATAAGACAACATAAAAAAATTAAGTGGATACAAATTGGAAAGGAAGAAGTCAAGCTTTCCCTATTTGCAGATGACATGATAGTATACTTGAGTGACCCCAAAAATTCAACCAAGGAACTGATATAGCTTATAAACACCTTCAACAACATAGCAGGACACAAGATCAACTCAAAAAAATCAGTAGCCCTCCTATATACAATGGACAAACAGACTGAGAAGGAAATCAGAGATACATCACCCTTTACAATAGCCACAAATGACATAAAATACCTTGGGGCAACTATATCTAAGCAAGTGAAGGACCTATATGACAAGAACTTTAAGTCCCTGAAAAAAGAAATTGAAGATGTCAGAAAATGGAAAGATATCCCATGCTCATGGACAGGCAGGATTAACATAGTAAAAATGGCAATCTTACCTAAAGAAATCTATAGATTCAATGCAATCCCCATCAAAATACCAACACAATTCTTCCCAGACCTCGAAAGAATAATACTCAACTTCATATGGAAAAACAAAAAACAGGATAGCCAAAAGAATCCTGTACAATAAAACAACCTCTGGAGGCATCACGATCCCTAACCTCAAGTTCTACTATAGAGCTATAGTAATGAAAACAGCTTGGTACTGGCATTACAACTGACATGTGGACTACTGGAATCAAATTGAAGACCCTGACATTAATCCTCACACCTATGAACATATAATTTTTGACAAAGAAGCCAAAAGTGTACAATGGAGAGAAGAAAGCATCTTCAACAAATGGTGCTGGCATAACTGGATGTCAACATGTAGAAGGCTGAAAATAGATCTATATCTGTCACCGTGCACAAAACTTAAGTCCAAGTGGATCAAATACCCCAACATAAATCCAGTTACTTTGAACCCAATAGAAGAGAATGTACGAAGTAGCCTTGAACTCATTGGCATAGGAGATCACTTCCTAAATACAACACCAGTAGCACAGACACTGAGAGAAACAATCAATCAATGGGACCTCTTGAAACTGAGAAGCTTTTGTGGAGCAAAGGACACAGTCAACAAGACAAAGCAACAGCCTACAGAGTGGGAAAAGGTCCTTACCAACCCCACATCTGACAGAGGACTGATATCCAGAATATATAAAGAACTCAAGAAATTAGACATCAAAATGCCCAAGAGTCCAATTAAGAAATGGTCTATAGAACTAAACAGAGAATTCTCAATGGAGGAAACTCAAATGACTGAAAGATATTTAAGGAATTGCTCAACATCCCTAATCATCAGGGAAACTCAAATCAAAATGACTCTGAGATACCACCTTTCACCTGTCAGAATGGCTAAGATCAAAAACACTGAAGACAGCTTATGCTGGAGAGGATTCGGAGCAAGGATAACTCTCCTCCACTCCTGGTGGGAATGCAAGCTTGTACAACCACTTTGTAAATCAATATGGTGCTTTCTTAGAAAATTGGAAATCAATCTCTCCCAAGACCCAGCTATACCACTCTTGGGCATATAACCAAGGAATGCTAAATCATACCACAAGTACACTTGCTCAGCTATGTTCATAGCAGCATTGTTTTCAATAGCCAGAACCTGGAAACAACCTAGATGCCCTTCAACTGAAGAATGGATAAATAAATTGTGGCACATATACACAATGGAGTACTACTCAGCAAAGAAAAACAATGACATCGTGAGGTTTGCAGGCAAATGGATGGATCTAGAAAAAATCATCCTGAGTGAGGTAACCCAGACTCAGAAAGACAAACATGGTATGTACTCACTCATAGGAGGATACTAGATGTAAAACAAAGATGACTAGACTGCTACTCACAACTCCACGAAGGCTACCTAGAAAACAGGACCCTAAGAAAGACACAGGGAGCACCCAATGACAGAGAAATGGATGAGATCTACATGAGCAAACTGGATGTTGGGGCGAGTAATGAAGGGCAAGGGTGGAGGGAAAGTGAGCTTAGGGGATCAGGAGACCCCAGCTGGATCAAGAACACAGAGGGAGAACAAGGAAAAAGAGACTATGATCGATGAAGACCACATGGGATTAGGAAGAAGCAAAGTGCTAGAGAGGTCCCCAGAAATCCACAAAGATACCTCCGCAATAGACTACTGGCAGTGGTTGAGAGAGTGCCTGAACTGACCTACTCTGTTGATAGGATGGCCAAACACCCTAACTTTTGTGCTAGAAATCTCATCCAATGACTGAGGGAACCAGATACAGAGATCCATGGCTAGGCCCCAGGTGGAGCTCCAGGAGTCCAACTGGCAAGAAAGAGAAGGGATTGTATGAGCGAGAATTGTTGAGAGCAAGATTGGAAAAAGCACACGGACAAATAGCCAAACTAGTGTAAACACATGAACTATGAACCAATAGCTGAGGAGCCCCCTACTGGATCAGGCCCCCTGGATAAGTGAGACAGTTGGTTAGCTTGAACTGTTTAGAAGGCACCCAGGCAGTGGGACCAGGACCTGTCCTTAGTGCATGAGCTGGCTGTTTAGAACCTGGGGCTTAATCAGGGACACTTAGCTCAGCCTGGGAGGAGAGGACTGGACTTGCCTGGACTGAATCTACCAGGTTGAACTGAATCCCCAGGGGAATCTTTGCCCTGGAGGAGGTGGGAATGGGGAATGGGGCTGGGGGGAAGGCAAGGGTGGCGGGAGCGGGGAGGACAAGGGAATCATGGCTGGTATGTAAAATTAAATTAAATTATAAAATAAAAAATAATAATAAAAGAAATTTACAAATTCAGGGTAGTAAGAGCTTCTTGAGAAGAGGAAAATGGAATTGGTAACAGTGGAGGGGAGAGGTAAGGACTCTAATGAAGTGTAGTGTAGTTCTACTAGGTAATGGGAAACTGGTTGTAGGTATTTGCTATACAGATATTTCTAAATTTAATGCTATGCACAAATATGAATAAATTAAATGTAACTTAATTTCTGCCTGCTGGATCAGGATGTAAAGCTCTCAGCTACTGCTCACACAGCACTATGCCTGTCTGCTTCCTGCCATGGTGGTCATGGACCAAGCCTCGAAAAATGTAAATAAGCCTGAATTAAATGCTTTCTTTTGTAAGAGTTCTCTTTGTCATGGTGTCTCTTCACAGTAATAAAACAGTAACTAAGACATAAGTATATATACATATTTTATAGTTATTTGGCAAGGCTATGTAAGAAGTAAGATATAAGAAAGAACATTTTTTCCCCCATTAAAAACATTTCCTGAAAGTTCCAGAGAAATCCATAGGCTGAACTTCCTCTTGAGTTGGAAAATCTAGTTCTGAAAAGACTCATATAAATTTTTGTCACTCTTAGGGAAGCAGAGAGCTAGGGAGGCCCACAGAGATCCACAAAGATACCCCGCAAAAGACTGCTGGCAATGGTCGAGAGACGGCAGGAACTGACCTACTCTGGTGATGGGATGGCCAGACACCCTGATAGTTGTGCCATAAACCCCATCCAAGGACTGAGGAATCTGGATGCAGACATCCATGGCTGGGCCCCTGGTGGAGCACTGGGAGTCTAATTAGTGAGAAAGAGGAGGGTTTATATGAGCGAGAATTGTTGAAGCCAAGGTTGGATAAAGCACAGGGACAAATAACCAAATGAATGGAAGCACAGGATCTATGAACCAAAGGCTGAGGGGCCCCCAACTGGATCAGGCCCTCTGAATGGGTGAGATAGTCATTTGGCTTGATCTGTTTGGGAGGCAGCTGTGCGGTGGTGCCGGGTCCTGGGCTCCTTGCATGAGTTGGCTGTTTGAATCCTGGGACTTATGCAGGGACGCTTGGCTGGGTCTGGGAGGGGAGACTGGACCTGCCTGGACTGAGTCTACCAGGTCGATCCGGTCCTCGCGGGAGACCTTGATCTGGAGGAGGTGGGAATGGGGGGTGGGCTGGGGGGAGGGGGAGGGAGTGAGAGGGGGAGAACAGGGGAATCTGTGGCTATTATGTGGAACTGAATGGTGTTGTAAAATAAAAAAAAAATAAATAAAAATAAAAAAAATTTGTCACTCTTATTTCTAACACATTTGATTGCTTTTCTACTGTTATTATTTATTATAACATTTTAAAATTAATTTTAGAGTGCTCTATTAATCCCAATGATATGTATTGTTTTTGGATAGCTTGAAATCTCTGTGAGAAATTAGGTATTTATAATTCTTGACTCATGCTCATGAAAATTTCAATGAAAAAGGAAGACTCAGAATGTATATCATGATTATTTCAATGACTATACTGAAAAACATGACTATATGTGTGTGTGTGTGTGTGTGTGTGTGTGTGTGTGTGTGTGTGTTAGTGACCCTTATATCTTGCTATAGAAGAAGTAGTATCTTAATGTATTCTAGGTTGTGCTTGCTAGTCTTATGCCAACTTGACACAGGCTAGAGTTATCTGAAAGGAGGAACTCCCAAATGAGAAAAAGACCTTTATAAAATCCAGCTGTAGGGCATTTTCTTAATTAGTGACTGATGGGGGAAGGCCCAGTCTGTTGTTGTGGGTGGGGCCATACCTGGGCTGGTCCTGGGTTCTATAAGAAAACAAGTTGAGCAAGCCAGGGGAAGCAAGCCAGTAAGCAGCTCCCCTCCATGGCCTCTGCATCAGCTCCTGCCTCTAGGCTCCTGCCCTGTTTGAGTTCCTGTCCTGACTTTGGAATACAATGCAGAAGTCTAAGTCAAAATAAACCCTTTACTCCCCAACTTGCTTTTTAGTCATGGAAACCACAACGCACAGATTATGTAACTTTAAAGTGTAAATATTTATATTAAAAAGCAAAATATTTCATTATTAGTACAAAAGCCTAGGAAAGAAAACTGTACACTTGCTACGTTTCAGAAGATAGTTTTTCTTACATACAGTTTAAGCCTGTAGAGAAGATATGTAGTATTAATTTCATGAATTAGATGACTAGATTAAAAAAATGAGTAAAATTTTATTCAGCTTCAAACTACTTCCTTGATTTTTGCCTACTAGGCCATGTACATTCTAGTTGTTGATTTTACATTCAGATGGTGTATACTGTCTTTGCATATTTAGATTTTTTATTTGGTTAAAAAAATTATATGTTGGGTGTTTTGTGGGTGAGGTTATCATTACTACTACATTGGCATTTTCAGTGATATGGTTAAGCAAAATGCAGAGAAATTTAGACCTGCAATAAAATACATTGCCAAATATTAAGACCTTTGGCATATGCTCTCACCGATATCCAGGAACCAGGAAAATATTTTTCATTTCAGCCGCTTTAGTATTAAATTGGCACAGTCTCACATGTATATATATCGTAAAGCCTGAGGGAAAGGCTTCCACTTGGGTCCAGAGCTGTCACTCTTCTATTCAAGCTTCAGAAGTGTCAGAGCTCTCTTTGTTCCGCAAGAGGCTTACTGGGACCAATGCACACTGTGTCAACTCCAGGCAAATCCTTTATCAGCACATCCTTTTGAAACTGTCATTGAACTGCAAGGACCTAAGGAGTGATAAGCATTAATAAAAGCCTGTCGCTTTTATCCCTCTGCCGTTCAGATTTAGTGCTGGATTCTTTATCTAAACTTGGGTTTTAAAGTCCAGACAAATGCAGTTCTTGCCTTCAAAAGTACTGCTTAACCCAGCTTGTAGTGAGATGTGTCGGTTTCTCTAATCATTTATTTTTTGAATTAATATTTTCTTGTAAGTGACTTTGGGCTGTAATTGGAAAGACTCAGTATCATTTGCTAGAAAATATCCTTTATGAAACACATTATAAAAAAGGGATTGATAAGTGACTAAGTTGTATACTTTAAATTATTGCTACAATTGATTTTTATATGTGAACAATACATGCATATACACATTTAATGGGTTCACTAATACTAAGTAAAAATAAATTGTGATATGTTTATGATAAGACTGGAACAGATAGAAATGTCTTTTAATTTATTTTGTTACAAGAGAATTTCAAAATTGTAGCTTTTGTATCATTTTCAATATCCTTTTCTTCTAAATACCTTAAATATAATAGATATACATATGTGTGTGTGCATACATGCACACGTGTTTATACCCCTTTGATACATATATTTGAAAATTATAATAATACTATTTGTTTTGCATATTCATGAACTAATGAAGGTTTGGTTTGATAAAACTATTTTCAAGTTTCAATTGTTCTTAAAATGTTATAAAAATAGTACTAAAATATGTCATGAAAATGTTTTTTCATTCCTAGCAGGTGTTTTTACACATGAAACATGGATTATACATAATTATGAATTTAGGATAATTATATTAACCATTATACTATAGTTTTGGATAGCAGATTATTCATCCACTAGAATACCCACCATCCGGAAGGATATTTTATTTCCAAATACTCATTCAGTTTTCATTGAATAAGACTAAGGGTTAAGACTTTGAAGTCACTACTTCCAATTTGTATGCCAAGTTATTTAAATCAAATCAGAATACAAATACACTGTTGATTTTAGTAGGCTTTAAAAGATAAATTGTGTCTACTCTGTGTTTTCACAAGTTTATCTCTATGTGTTAGGAATTATCTTTGCCTACCAGTTCAGTTTTTCATCTGAAAGAGAGGAGATATATATGTGTGTATTTATTTGTATGCACATATTTTTGTTACTGAAACAGGACTATTTCATTTATTTGTAAGTAACCTCAAGACAGTGAATTGTGGGGCTCCTGCATAACTTGGAGAGCAGACCTACCAGGCAGGAAGTTTTTGCCTCCAGGCAATTGCTTCCTGTTGTTATAACTGTGTGGATAACTAGTGGATACAGTAAGTTTCAGGGTTTTGTGAGCCTGCTAAGAGTCTTGAGGTTCCTGAGCCTTGCAAGGTTAATTTCCCCAGTCTTAAGAGACTCCCTTGACTCTCCCGCAGGGGATGTTTTAATTTACAGAAAATGACTGCACAACAGCAAGTTCTTCTCTTGTCCTTAATTTCTTTGCATCTCTCTTGTCACACAAGTTGGCAAATAAAAGTCCATCAGAAAAAAATTGGAATTTGTAAGAACATATTTTCCAGTGCCGTCAATCAGTTTAGGACTATAAACCACTCTCAACTCATGTTACAAAATTTCAGCATGTACTCAGTATCCCTCGATCCTGTTTGCTCTTTGATAAATAGAATAATATTTTTTTTCTCTAAATATGTGGCAGTTTGAATGAGAATGGCCACCCATAAGCTCATATATTTGAATGCTCAATGACCAGGGCATGGAGCTGTTTGTAAAAGATTTGAAGCATTAGTAGATGTGGCCTTATTTGAGTAGATGTGGCCTTGTTGAGGGAATTATGTCTCTAGAGATAGGTTTTGAGGTTGCAAAATCTCATGGCAGTCTTCCCCCCATATCTCTCTCTCTCTCTCTCTCTCTCTCTCTCTCTCTCTCTCTCTCTCTCTCTCTCTCTCTCTCTGCTGTGAATCAGAATATGAAGCTCTCAGCTACTGCTGCTACAATGTCTGTCTGCTTCTTGCATGATGATCATGGACTAACTCTCTAAAACTGTAAGCAAACCCTCAATTAAATGATTTTTAAAGATAAGAACTGCCTTGGTAATGGTATCTTTTCATAACACTAGAATAACAACTACGACAGAGGTTGGTACTAGAAACGGGTAGTATTCTGATAGTCCTGACTATTACTGTTTGTTGGAAGAATAAGAAAGACTTTGGGACTTTGGATTATAGAAGCAGTTTAATGTTTTAAGTGGGCTTAGTAGGCCATCATATAAGAATATGGAAGACAGTGCTGAAGGCCAAGTGGACTGTGGGGAAACAGCTCAAGAGACCTCAGAGGGAAAGAATATTGTCAGTTGGCCTAGAGATAATTATGTTCAAGGATACAGCCAAGCATAGTGACTCACGCCTTTAATCCCAGAAAGCGAGCTCTTAATCCCAGGGAGTGAGGCAGAAAGCAGAAAGATATACAAGGCGTGAGGACCAGAAACTAGAAGAATTTGGCTGGTTAAGCATTTTGGCCTGGTTAAGCTTTTAACTGGTTAAGCTTCAGGCAGCAGTTCAGCTGAGAGCCATTGGGATGGGACACAGAAGCTTCCAGTCTGAGAAAATAGTACCAGCTGAGAAGTTGGCCAGGTGAGGTTAGCTGTGGCTCATTCTGTTTCTCTGATCTTCCAGTTCACCCCAATACCTGGCTCAGGTTTGATTTTATTAAAAAGATCTTTTAAGATTCATGCTACAGAAGCAAGCAGGGAAAATAGAAATACAAAATGTACAGTTTGAGGAGAAAAAGAGGGTGAAACATGGTTCCTGGACTCCAACATGGCCCCACATGGCAGCCCAGCCCAGAACCCGGGCAGTCACAGGACCTTAGATAGTAACAAGAGCTATGGACCATAGACCCTGGAGTCTCAAAAGAGACTTTGGAGTTTAAAACACTGTTAAGACTATGAAAAACTATGGGGACTTTGAAGCTGGACTGAAGGTGTTTTGCATTATTATATGGCCACAGGCCTATGGGTGCCAGAGAGTGGAATGTGGCATTTAGAATGATAATGACCCACATAGGCTCATATATTTGAACGTTTAGTCACCAGGGTGTGGAACTGTTTGAGAAGAATTAAAAGGATTCAGGCATGTGGCCTTGTTGAAGGAAGTGTGTCACTGGTAGTGGATTTTGAAGTTTCAAAGTAGGCCTGAAGTCGGACAAATCTCTCTGCCTCCTATTGTGGATTAAGATGTAAAGAAAGCTCTCAGCTACTGCTCCAGAACCATGCCTGTCTGTTTCCTGCAATGACAAGCATGGACTAGCCTTCTAAATCTGTAATCAAGCCCTCAATTACATGCCTTAAAACTATAAACAAGTCTTGCCTTGGTCATGTTGTTCCTTAACAGCAAGAGAAGATTACTGTGGAATGGTCTGTACGTCAAATTGCTCTGATTGGTCAATAAATAAAACACTGATTGGTCAGTGGCTGGGCAGGAAGTATAGGCGGGACTAACAGAGAGGAGAAAAAAAAGAACAGGAAGGCGGAAGGAGTCACTGCCAGGCACTGCCATGACAAGCAGCATGTGAAGATGCCGGTAAGCCATGAGCTACGTGGCAGGGTATAGATTTATGGATATGGATTAATTTAAGCTATAAGAACAGTTAGCAAGAAGCCTGCCATAGCCATACAGTTTGTAAGCAATATAAGTCTCTGTGTTTACTTGGTTGGGTCTGAGTGGCTGTGGGACTGGCGGGTGACAAAGATTTATTCTGACTATGGGCAAGGCAGGAAAACTCTAGCTACAGAAGATTGTGTAAGACAAGATACAAAGCTTTATGACTTCTATGGGTGACACTATTATCCTTCATGCTGAAGTTTCTGCTTTTCAGCTTTGTAAGGAAGTCACAAGAGACCACCTTATCTTTAAGCTTCTCTTTCTTCCCACAGATGTATGTGCACTCTTTGTCTAATTTTCCTTCATAATCCCATTCTACTCTTGATAAAGAAGCATCCATTGTCCCAATAAAAGACCACTACCTCAACCAAGCTTTCCATCACATTCTACTCTTGATAAAGAAAGCATCCATTGTCCCATTTAAAGACTACCACCCCAGCCAAGCTTTCCACTCTGGTCCACCCTTTAAGCCCCTTTCCTTTGCATTCTGATACAGTTTCTTCTCTTTTAATTGATTCTTTGGAACTTTCACATCATGCACCCCAATCCCATTCATTTCTCAGTCTCTCTATATCGTCCTTCATCCTTGCAGTGTCCCTCCAAAAGGAAAACTAAAAAAGAAATAATAAAAATAAGATAAAAATTTAAAAAAACAAACAAAAAGCAAACAAGCAAGTAAAAAACACTGCTTTTTTCATCTTTCCTGCCTCTTCATTCATGTTACTGGCATTGAGAGCTGCTGTGCATCATGCAGTATAACCTTTTGTCCAAACAGCTTTACTTGCAAATGTTCACTGTGTAATGTGCTGTTGATCAGGTTCAAGGCCTCTGGCTTCTGCTACACCATCAATACTGGACCCTCACCAACACGCCTCTTGGATATCCTGCTCTTGCCCAAGTCATGCTTCAGTGTAGCAGGAGCCACTGACATCATAGGGTCATAGACCCAGACACAACCCTCAGCAGCAGCTTGGGCCTAGTTGGTACCATGACCATAGGTGGCAGTGCAGGCCACTCAGATAAGTATGGTCCTGGCTGCAGCATCTCCCTTGGTCCCCAGCATAGCTACAGATGGCATCCCAGAACCAGGACATCCATGTGGTCTTTCGAGGCAACATAGGCCATGGACATCAACACAGACCCAGACATGGTCCTTGGCTCCAGGCCAAGCCTGGGTGTCTCCAGGCCACTAAGATTGGGATGGCCCCAACCTACCTCGACTGAATCTACCAAGCTGAGCTGAATCCCCAGGGGAGTCCTTGTCCTGTAAGATATGTATGGTGATATTTTATTTGTACTGAAATGTGATTTTAATTTTATGTTAATAAATAAAGTTGCCCTGGGGTCA